>NW_021636269.1:0-461952 GCF_004799145.2 Neltuma alba | reverse complement strand
TAATTACTTGTAATAAATAAGTTTTGGCTTTCTTAACATACCTTTACTAATTAATGTGTATTACCTTAAACTATCGTTTGATAAAATATTTAATATATGTAACTATTACAATGACCACATTAGAAAAAATAGATAAATATAAAAACAAAGTAGATTGGGGTTGAGGTCCTATAATCATGACCAAATTAAAAGTTAAACTAGCTCTTTATTATGGATAGGAGTTAATATAAGAACTAATTGACTAATTTGAGTAAATTAAAAAATTAGTTAAGTTAGTTATTTTAATAATAGGTTTTATTTTTCTTAAAATATCATTACTAATCAAGTGTATTAATTAAAACTATCATTATTATAAGAACTACTTTGAGAATAAAAAAAATGGATAAATATTAGAGACAAGATGGATTGAGGTTTATTGAGTATACAAAGGGTAGTATTATGTTTTTGGCGGGCAACACTCAATAGATACTACTGCTTCCGGTTCTTAGTATAAGAGTTAGTTGACTAATTTAAGTAGATTAAATAAGTTTGTTGAGTTACTGATTTTGTAATAATTAAATATTCGTTTTTCCTAAAATATTATATTAATTAAATGTATTGGCTAAAACTACCATTATTGTAAGGGCTACCTTGACAAAATGGAACAAATATAAGAGATAAAGTAGAGGGGGTCGTATATTTAAGATCAAAATAAAAAAACGAACTAAATGAGCTCTTGTATTAAAGACCGAATGTAGTATAATTATTTGCTATGAAAAATGAATCATTTTCTTTTTAATTAAACAAAGGAAGAACTTAAAGGAGTTCAGGAGTTATAAGTAGTTTTTTTAAACGCAATAAAAAAATGACATAATTTTGTTTGTCTGAACTCACCTAAACTTTCTATTCATTGAAACAATAGTGTATTCTCATTAAAAAAAAACATGCTGTATTAACTAATAAAACAGCTTGTAAAAACTTGCAGAGAAAATTTACTACTCCTCTGGTTCTTAATATAGAAATCTAATTCTTGAGTTGGTTTTAATTTTCTTTGTTATTCATAGCATAAATTACGTAACACCGGGGATGAATAAATTGAAAGTTTTTTTAATAGTAATTTATGCTATGAAATAACAAAGAAAAATAAAAGCTAATACTCTATTAATTTTTAATATGACATCTAATTGTTGAATTGATCATAGTCTTAAATATATGATCTATTTTTTGTATTTATTAATTTTTAAAAATTATTCCTATTAACAGAACCTTAATCATAATTAAGTAAGAAAGAGAAGGAGATATTAAGAAAAGTGATTTATGGTGTTTTGGGAAAATATGTCACATTTTTTATTTATAATTAATTAACTTACTTAATTTCTTAATCTAATCAAATTAGTTAAATGAGTTTTGTGTTAAAAAAACAATGGAGTACTACATATTATATTAAGCAGGGACACAGCCAGGTCATCATGCCATAACACACACAAATGCATATTAGAAGTGTTTAAATTAATTCAGATTTTTATCACACTCGGTCTCACCATCAGATTTGTTAGGAGGAACACGGAACTGTTAAGTCAAAAACATTTTTATTAGATTAATTAGATTAAATTAATTTAGCACTGTGCTGCTATTTTACCGTCTATTTCAGACAAGAATGCAAGAGTTAGATTTGATGCAAGCTCTTTTTTGAAGTGTTTTTCTAAAAATCAATATTTTTTGTGTCATAATTTTACGTACTTATTATATTTCCTATATAAAAAAATCCGACTCATAATCTCACATTTAAAATAATTTATATGCTTGATATTATGGGAGTTATAGGCCTCCACGTGGAATTACCTGTTGAAAAGTTTGAAGAAAAATATCTAAAATTTTATTGCATGGTATAAATTTAAGAATTTTCTCAAAAATTTGAAATCCGAACTAAAAAAAAAAATGACGAAGCAGCCTTCCAAATAAAACAAACATATCGTTGGCCAAAAATAAAATAAAATAAACCATCAAATCAATGCTCAACACATACACTTTATCATGGATAATTTTCACTTACGTTTTCTTGCCAGACTAAATCAAAATAACAATAATAATTATTATTTAATTTTCATGCTTTGGAACGCTTATTATAAAATTTATTTATATAAAATCTTATATTTAGAATTGGAGAAGTATTATTTAATTTTCATGCTTTAGAACACTGTTATAAAATTTGTTTTTGGTCTGACTCCCTTACCCATGATCCAGGTCATCAGCTAATAGCTGCCTGATCTCTACACATTAAATAAGTCGGATCTTTTTTTTGACCAGTAAATAAGTCGGATCAACGAAATGGCTTCTCATATGTGATACTCTTCTTGTTTTCAATATATGACTCAATTGTTGAGTTAGTTTTGATCCTAAATATAAGACTCATTTCTCATATTTATCACTTTTCTCTAAATTATCCCTATGGATACTCCCCCAACTATAATCAAGTAGAAGAGGGAGAAGGAGTATTAAGAGAGATGATTATGGTGTTTTAGGAAAAACGTGTCACATTTCTTATAATTAACTAATTTACCTAACTTCCTTAATACAATCACATTAGTTAAATAGTCTTATATTAAGGACCGGAGGAGTAATATATAGTAGATGTAGATGGATTGAGTTTGTGTTATAAATTAAGCAAAACTGAACATAGAAAAACAGTTTGTAATTTATAAATAACTAAATTCATGATAAATTTTATAATTTATCATAGATACTAAGCGACTCCTTTAAATTATGCATTAAGCTGCAAGTTCGAACTTTCCATAAAATGTAATAAGTACGTGAATTAAAAAAAAAAAAAAACCTCTCTGACCAGGGTCAATTGCTCATTATGAGTCTTTTATTTACATGCTGCTTCCTATTTTGATTATTTTTTTTTCCCCAATAAACACACATTTCTTAAAATATTTATAGGTACGAATATTCTTAAGGATCACAATGTTTAATATTCTACTACTTTCGGTTTTATTTATAAGAGCTAGTTGAATATTTGATGAGATTAAGAAAGAAGTTAAATTTGTTATTTGTAATAATAGGTGTTATTTTTCCTAAAATATCCTTACTAATCAATGTATGGTATAACTAAAACTATTATTGTTAGAAAGATTAGCTTGAAAAAAAAGTATAAGTATGAAAGACGAAGTGGATTGAGATATTATATTTACAACCAAAACAAAAGTCAAATAAGATATTATATTAAGGACCGAGGTAGTATCATTTATTTATATGTTATAGATGTTTTTTTTTCCCATCCAACAAAAGAAACTTATGCAACCGTTATGCTGAACTCGCAGCTTCTCACTTAAATCAAATCAAAAATTAAGGAGACACTTGCATAATACTATTTCCAGTTTTTAATACTATATCTGGTCTTTAATATAAGATTTTATTTGACTTTTATTTTGTCCTAAATATAAAATCCCAATCTACTTTGTCTCTTATATTTATGCATTTTTTCTAATGTAGTCCTTTTTAACAATAGTAGTTCTAACTAATACACTTGATTAGCAATGATATTTTAGAAAAGATAACACTTATTTATTACAAATAACTAACTTAACTTCTTTCCTTAACCTCCTGAAATTAGTCAATTAGCTCTTATAATTATGACCAAGGTAGTATAAAAATTGGTTGACTAATTTGAGTAAATTAAAAAAACTAATTAAGTAGTTATTTATAATAAATAACTGTTGTTTTTCCTAAAATCCATGCACCAATCAAAGGTAACTACCATCATTATAGTACTATTTTTTTTAAAAAAAATATAAAAGATAAAATAAATTAAAATCTTATATTTAAAATCAAATAAAAATCAAATAAATTTTTATATTAAGAATCAGTACTAAAATTACTTAAGATGGAGTACGTTTTTGGTGCGCAAACGAGCAGGTTGGGGGAAAAACATGGACCAGATCACCAGAGAAAAAATAGAAATATAAAGTATTATGGGTGGGAGCTGCCGATGAGAGGGCCGTTAATGTGGAGGGGTGTTCCTGAAGGTAGCTAAACTTGAATGAGGGCATTGAAATTCGACAATAAATGCACAGCTCTTGGCAGATCAGAAGGACGGTGCTTGATTATACACTAAAGAAGAATGGGAATTCTGAAACTTTGGCCTGTACTCATTAATGCGCAACACACCACACCACACAAACACACCCTACTGTTACATTCATTGAATGAAAATGATGCGCCACACAACAAAATCATTTATTTCTCCCACCACAAACATCCCAACCTCCCCCAGTCTCTCCCCCCCCACCCCCCATCCCTCTCTTCAGCCCTTTTTCTTTGTACACACATATATTGTTCTTCCTAAGTATTCTTTTAATTCTATTTATAAACTTTAATTAATAAGTAGTGTGGTCTATTTTATTGAGTTTTTAATTTGAATTTGTCATAGTATTTGATACATTTTTTATTGTTACTATTAATTATTTATCTTTATCATATTTTCATGTACATTCTTTTTCATTCTTTTTCTTATCATTATAAAGCATATTCGGAAACAAAATTCTGTTTATAGTCTATTTATTATTTTTTATTAGTTTTAACTAATTATTTATTTAAACTTATAATAAGAATTGAATAAAATATTTTATATGTGACCTTTTGTTCTAGCATTTCTTTCCATTCATTTTTCCAATAAGATTAGATTTTTCATATCTCCACAAAAATCAATCTCTTTACGTGACACTTAAATCTACGTTCCATATTAATCCTTTTACTGGTACGTTCCTTTTAATCTTTCTTCATGGGGGTTATTTCTTGATGTTTTACACCTCAAATAACACTAAAACACCCCTCATAAGATTTTTTTGAAGTGCAGAGCCGTGAGTTGGAACCCTTTAATAAAGGACATGAGAACATATTTCATGCTTATCATAATTTAGATCATTCAGATTAATTTTGAATGGTTTAGATTCAATTTAAATTTGTACTATGTTTTAAATAAACTTTTGTATTTTAAAAGACACAGAATTCAAAAATGAACGTAATTTTATAATTGGTATTTCTTTAAAAAATTAATCATTGAAAAAATTGCAAATCAAATTTTGAATGATGTGCACATAAATGAGAACCCATGGCAAAAAATTATATAGAATATCTGTTAGGTTCTTGATAAAAAATATAAAATGCTTTGGAAACAATCTAAATTGTTAATTTTTTCAAACCCAAAATGTCTCTTATTGGAATGAGGGTAAAGTACAAAAAACTTAATGATCGTTATTGAATGTGAGCAATAAAAAATTCAATTCAAATTTAAGGTATATTTGACGCAACTAACCTATTTAAATTTAACCTAATCACTTCTGAGAAGCAGTGGTTAAAAAATCTCTATTGAAAAATACAAGGGGGGTACTCGTATCTTGTTTAATATTACGCATGGCCCATGATCAGTGCCTTTTCATGTGGCAGCACTACGTTTTGGTTTCACAATGCCACACCCCACCTAATTACGCTAGCTAGCTCCAACGTGCCAAGCAAACGACCAAAATTTCCCATTATTTCCTCGCATAAGGACGATATCCCCACATGGTCCCGAAATAGCTCTCGTTTTTTTTTTTCCCCCCTTTGGCTGGCCATCATTAGTCTCCTTTTTTTTTGAGTAGGATGTTATCGCTAACTCAGGGTATCCCAGCGTATCGGCCAGACTAATCAATCCCAGGGTGCCTCGCCAGGAATCGAGCCCATGACCCGGTAGGAGAACGCGCCTTGCGCCCCCGTTTGCGACCAGTCGGACCCAACCTTGCAGGCCATCATTAGTCTCCTTTGCTTAAGGGTCTGGTCATTTTTTACCCCCTTCTTGCGACCAAGTTTATACTGTGTACATACGACTTGGTTCCCATCTCATTCTTATTTTTTGCAAAAATTAAAAATCTATTTCTTAATTTTAAAAGGAATGAGCATTCAAGATATTTCGAAGACATCATATTTTTTTTTCTTTTACAGCTATTATCCCCCCTCTCTCTCTACACACACGTAGTCACGTATATAGCTTTCTTGGTTTCTTATTATGGTACTAATCCTTCTGAAATTCATGGATAAGGGCTAAAGCTGAGCTGGATCTCCTGCTGCAAGCTGGATCTTGCTGGGTTTGACAAAAAAATAAAAAAAAAAAGAAAAAAAGATTAATCTTTGACGCGTCCATACGTACTCTTCAATTCTATCCATTTTTTCTTGTACCAACCATACAAGTCTCCTTACTGAATAGACATTTAGCATATCACTATCTGACGGATTTTGTAATTTTGTTAATAAAAGTTGAAAGTCGATGTGAAATTCCTAAATATTACTTTTCCTGTTTTTACATAAAGCAAATATCAGTGGTTTATAAATATGATTAAAAGTTACCTATTACTTATGATCTTGTTATAGTAATGATATAGGATAGGATTTAGATTTTTGCCATTATGGGTATGCGTTTAATTCTTCTCAATTGACAAACATTTGTCAAATCATAACTATTTTTGGTTAAAAAAAATTAAAGATGATTGTAGCACATTAGTTGTTCATTTTATATAGATCAATTTTTTGATGTGTAAATGTGAGTGGATTTGAGTTAATGTGAAAAGTTGTCCAGTTATACCAATATATAATGCAACAGAACACAATGATATAATGATCTCATAAATAAAAAAAATGTGAAGTTGATTTCTTTAATTTCCTATAATAGTGCAAAAACTCAATTCAATTCAGAATAGGAAAATAAAATGCTTGAAAAGTTAAAAATTATAATGAAATACTAGTATATCATTTTGGTCAGGCATGAATAAAACCAAGCCCAATAGGAAAAAAATTCAATGGGCCAAAACTGAAAATCAGGTGATTTTTTAGAACATCAATGACAATATTTTGTTTCGTTAATGGGGCCGAATCCCACGGGCACGGGTTTTATATGATTGGGAATTTTGAGCTTGAACATGTGGCTAGAATCCATAACACAATCGGGGACCAACTGGCAAAAGCGAGGACTTACCAAGTCGATGCTCTTGAGACTCCTCTTACTGATATATAAGGAGCCTGTGCTGTAATAATTGTTTGAGACTTGATCCCCATTCTCTTAGTTTTATTTTGGGCTTTAAGCCCTCCTTTGTACCCAAAAAAAAAAAAAGAGCTCATGAATAGGATGTACTCAAAGGATATTTAAATTCCGTATAAGCATCAGGACTTTAGGTGATGTGGGATTTATCATCCCATCGCTCTTCACCCACCTCCCCACAACCAAGGCTCTGATACAACATTGAGCCCTTGAATCCAACTCAAAAGCTAGCTCGTGAGTAAGAGGTACCTAAAGAATATCTAAACCTTGTGGGCGTCAGGATTTCAGGCAATGTGGGACTTATCATCCACGCTCTCACCCTCCTCCGCAACTAAGCTCTAATACTATTAGGCCCTTGAGGTCAAACCCATAAGCTAGTTTGAGTAGGAGAGATCTCAAAGGATATTTAAACTGTGAGCGCTAGGACTTAGGCGATGTGAGACTTATCATCTACCGCTCTAGAAACATTTATGTATTAATTTAGCAACATTTTAGGGGGTGTTTGAGTAAAAACCGAATTGTATTTTTAAAATATTTTTATAATATACGAGTAAATATATCAGATGAGTTTTGTATTGGCTCATGTAAAAAACAATTTTTTAAATGATTTTCAGGTGTCCCAAATACCCATATTTATAAAAAAATGTGTTGTTTTTTTAATAATCCTTTAATTATAATTATTTATATTATAAATTACTCATTGATAGAGATTTCTTTCAAATGTGTAATAACAAGGACAGTTTTTAAAAAATAAATTTTAAATAATAAAATGGAATTAAATTATATATTTAATAATTGCTTTGGTAAAGGAAGAAGATCACAATGATACATAACTTGTAATTCCGGCAAAAAAAAAATAATTATTACTGTGTTGCACAGATTGGTTCTAATGCGGTCAATTTTTACTAAAAATATTTCAACAAGACTAAATTAGATTTTTTTTTTGGTTTCGATAAATTAAAATTTTAAAATGAGATGGAAGTTAGTTTTGTTTTTGGTTTTTTCTTGAATAAAGAGAAAGAATATGCAGTGTTCCTGAACTTAATCCCAAAACCCCTAATAAACCTCACCGCAGTGGCGAAGTCTCAGTGGGACGCCGAAAAGAACAGAAGCGCTGGGGCTTCGATCGGCATCCATGGCGGCGAAGAAGCAACAGGTCGACAAGACCAAAAAGAGAAAGCGAATTCCAGGTTCTAACACCGAAGCAGACAAACCATCTCCTTCGAAGGTGCCCAAGCTTGCTGCCTCAAAACCTTCCTTCCCTTCAAAGAACAAGGCCTCTGGGAAGCCCACGAAATTCATTAAAAAGGGACACAATGTTACAGATGGTAAAGAGAAGAAAGCTCCGGTTACAGCTCGAGAACGTCGATTGCACGCCAAGGTTTCGTCATTTACTTATAGTTAATTTATAACAATCTGGAGGAACTTGTGATGCTAAAATATGCCGCAGGCATTTTTATTTGCGATTATCTACGTTAGTCATGACTTATGCGTGAGTGAGTATATGTGTTTATGCTACCAAAGTCTTGGAATTGATTATTAGAGAAGGTAATTTTCGGTGTCTGTTCATCGGCTGGAAAACAGCTAGTATGGATTTTGTAAAAAGTATTTTTTAAGGGTTAGGTGGCAACTTCGGATGATTTATTGTGTTTGAAATTAGTTGGCCAACCAGTTGGAGATCACTTACTTCGATTAGTTGCATCAATTGTGTCATTGCAGGAACTTGCAGAGGCTAGAAAGAAGAAAAGAAAGCGGCATTACACACTTGAACAAGTGAGTTTTATGCACGCGATATTCATTTTAGTAGCATTGCTAGACATGCTACTCATCACGAAATACACTAATTTGAGCAGGAGCTAGCACGTCTGTGGGAGAAAATGAGACGCCGTGATATTGCTAAAGAGGATAAGGCTAAGTATGTTCCTTTAAACTAATTTTAATAACCTGATGGTTACTTCGAAGGCCGAAGCATGCTGAAAGTTAATTTTCCCCCCACCTTCTGTTGTCTCTCGTTTTGCTTTACTTGTATTGTCTGAGAAGGCTGGTGACAGAAGCTTTGCAAAAGATGAAGGGGAAAATTCCTGAGATTGCTGGGTCTCATGTGTCTTCTCGTGTTCTTCAGGTATATATTTTCTTTTTCAGTCCAAGGCATCCTAATATCAATTTTTATGTTATTCTAAACTACTTGTAGTTTTAACTGTTTCTTTCCTCATCAACAGACATGTGTTAAGCATTGTTCACAAGCTGAAAGAGATGCAGTATTTGAAGAGCTTTGTCCGCATTTTATAACTCTTTCATACAACGCATATGCGGTTCACTTAGTAAAAAAGATGCTGGACCATGGTAATTATCAACTTGAAAATTTAATATATTTAATATTCAAATTTTGCTTCATAACTTGTCATATAATCTTGTTTTATGTCATTTTTTATTCTAACCTGGCACCCTTGTCTTTCAGCTTCGAAGAAACAGCTTGCAGGCTTTATCTCCTCTCTTCATGGGCATGTTGCTTCTCTCTTCTTCGTCACATGGTTGGATCAGTTGGTATGTACAATATGTCTTTTTGGCTTCTGATGTATTTGGTAGAGATATTTTTCAGAGCCTGTGATGATTCAATGGAGCACTTTGCCATCTGATTTTTATTGTGTATGGCAATATATGGACTTGTAAATTTGTAACAACTCTGAGGATGGGAAAGGGTCTAAAAGAATGAGAAACAAATAGTAAATAAAAACCAATGATTTTTCCCCTCATGCAACTTAGCTTTCTGCTGAAATTTTATTCATAAGATATAAATTGTCAAAATGCATGTTGACAGCATCTTGCGAAATGCAACCTCCGTACAATAATTCTTGTGCTTTTCCATGTTACACAGTTGTTGAGCATGCTTATGAATTAGCCAATGCGGCCCAAAAGCAAGAGCTTCTATTGGAATTATGTTCTACAGAGCTTCAGTTATTTAAGGACCTTGTCTCCTTGAAGGAAGGCAGGTAAAAGTTCAGCGCTTAGAACCTGTAGCAGTTATAGAAGATTTTCATTAATAACCTCTCTTAAGTTTCTCATTTATCATCAATTATTTTTAAAAGTACCAGCATATTGAGGAGAAATAACTACCGGGATATGGAATATATAGTTGGTTGGTTGCTCTCTTGGAAACTATATTGCCTGCAAAACGTCAAATCCATCCTCTGCACATAACAAAGATGAAACATTTCTTGTGTTTTTCTTGATGTCTCGCACATACGTGCTCTATTTCATTGAGTTTGATTGGATTGATCAATTACATTTGGCCTTTAGAAGCTCTGTATCCTTAGTCAATATTAATTGCTTTTCCTTTTTTCCAATAATAGTTTTTATCTTTCTCTAATGCTCCAATCAGTTCATGACTTTTAACTTCATATCAGGTTAGTAGATGTAATTTCCAAGTTAGGACTTCAGAAAGTTTCAGTTTTGCGACATATGACATCAGTGATCCAACCAATTTTAGAGAAAGGAATAGTTGACCACTCAATAATACACAAACTATTGACGGAATATTTAAGCATCGCTGATCAGGTTCTTCTCTACCCTTCCCTTATTAACTCTGCATGTTTGTATCATGACTAAGAAATTTGGCTGTGGCCGTATCTCTCCTGTTATCTAAAGTAAATTTGTGAAAAGTCCTCTGTCAGAGATATAATAGAACAACTGTCCAGTCCGCTCCTGGTTAGAATGATTGGTACAAGGGATGGGGCCAACTTGGGATTCTTTGTGTAAAGCATGGGAGTGCCAAGGTATTTGTTTAGCAGTGTCCTGCACAGTCAATAAACTCGGTGCCTTTTGATGACTTTATTCTTACATGTGATTGTTCTTTTGACTTTCCATTTTAGGAAAGGAAGAAGATTATCAAAGGAATGAAAGGCCACATAGACAAAATAGCTTATCACAAATATGGATGCATGGTAAGGAATGTGACTTAGGGTTTATGTTTTGTAGCCAAGGCATAGCTTGTCATATTCATATAATAGCATCATTAAATTACTTGTTGTCAATATTGTTTTTGAAATGGTCAATTTTTAAGGGAAATGACCAGTTATGACCTGACTAAATTTGAATATGCTTAAATTAAATTACCATGGGTTATCGTTATACTTTCAGGTGCTAGTCTGCATAATTTCAGTTGTTGATGACACAAACTGATAACAAAGGTTGCTTCTTGTGCTGCTTTTCTCTTTATTGAGTATATCTAAAGAATGTCCATCTCATATTAAGGTTTAAAAATTTTTTCGTTACAGGCTATCATTTCTGAGCTTCAAAGATTTTTAAAGGAGCTTGTTTTGGATAAGGTGTCTTCTATGGTCTTTTTCTCTTTAACTTTAATGCTTATAAAAGACATAATATATCTTTTATCAAGTGATAGGGACTAACCCTCCCCAAAATAACGTGGACGGATCATATACTGTTTGCTTCTTATGATTTGGCTCTTAATGCTTTCTGGCTTTATAACTCCTAACTCCTTTTGTGTTTTATTTGTGATTTTTTTCAGACTGGGCGGTGTGTTTTACTCCAATTGCTTCATCCTAATTGTTCCCGCTATTTCAGTCCTGATGACCTTGCTTCCTTGAATTCATATATACCATCACTTCTTGTCAAGGTCAGTAATGATGCTATTTCTTGTTTTCTGAGATCTAAAGAAGCGAAGTCTCATTTCAGTTGAATTTCATTCAGGATCGCTCAGAAGTGGGCACTCAGAATGAAACTTCCAAGGTTGAAGAACCTTGTGACAAGGAGGCTGAGGAGGACATGGAAGTGACAGCAGATGAAGTCAATAAAGATAAAACTTCTAAGGTTGAAGAACATAGTGACGAGGACGCTGAGGCGGACATGGAAGGTGAAGCCGATAAACATAAAACTTCTGGGGAGGATTCTCACCTAGTTGAGAGTGGGAAAAAGGATCCACTTGTTAGAAGGCAAGAACTATTGATCAAGAGTGGACTTGCAGAGGTGGGTGGGGTACCTTAGCTTTCATTCTAATAATTTTTACCTTCCTTTCTTTCATCCTTGTTCATAGTCATATTTCCCTCTTTTCTTATTTTCTTAAATAAATCGTCCCCTTCTTTTTGATGTCGAATCATGATTTACATTTTGATTGGGTAAATGACTACCATGCAGAGTCTCATTGATCTATGTATTGAGAATGCTGGAGAATTTATACAATCAAATTTTGGCAAAGATGTCATTTACGAGGTAGTAAATATGGTATCGGTGATTCGTCAATTTTGTGAGTTGTATAGATTTTTTGTCACCTGGAAGTCTTATTTTCTGTGATCTGAGAATGATGCAGGTTGCAACTTGGGGTTGTGATGGCATACTCCGCCCAGTCTTGGATGACAAGATAAGTTCGCTTCATGAAGCAATCGCATCTCTTGCAGCAACACCAAAATCAGAAGAGGATGAACATGTCCTTGAGAATTTTCATTCCAGTCGGACCATTAGAAAACTTGTTTTGGATTGCCCCAGTTTCGCTTCTACCTTATGGGACAAAGCCTTAAAAGGGAAGAGCGAGATTTGGGCACGTGGTCACAGGTAGGCTTCGTTGGAACTTCATATTATTATTTGATAAATTATCTCACCCAATTAGGCAGGCTGCGAAGGACTTAATTACATCTTGTTTTGCTGTTATGGTTGTGATTTGCAGCTGTAAGGTTATTTCTGCGTTTGTGGAATCATCAGATCGCAAGGTGCAGAAACTCGTAAGAAATGAGCTGCAGCCTCTAGTTGACAATGGTATACTGAGAAGCCAGCCAAAGCCAGTGAATTAGCAATCGATGAATGATAAACAGAGAATACAGCTGTTTTTGCTTTTTCACAGTTGAAGACACGGCAGGATTTGCTATACACTAATCAGTGGCCAATTTTGTGGAGAAACTTGTTGTATTTTATTTTATTTTTTAAAATCTACATCCTTTTCAATTTAATTTTGTTCAGAATCTCTTTCTTTAACCAGTGGTTAATTATGTTTAAAATTTTGAAATGTCGAATATGATCAGTATTTCAAAAATTAAACTCATCAATGGATTGGAAAAAAAAATTACAGTTCAACAAAGCAAACATTTACGAAGAAGGGGTTGATTATTTTTAAATATTTATGAAATCTATGGGTATGTATCATCTATATAAATGGTTAAAATATTTTAAGTATGACAATAAATTTATATGAAATGAAATAAGTATGTCGGCGTGATATAAAAAATTAATGAATAGCGTAAAAACAATGATTTTCTTGAATAACAAAGAAAGGGTAAATAAATTGAAATCGTGATTGAATTATTTTTTAATTAAAACATGGTAGTTTTGGCGAAAGGGAAAAGAAATCAGACAGATTTTCTTCATGATACATATTATTTTCCTATTTTTAATTGACTTGTATTATTTGCTAATAATAGAAAGTATTATATAGTTTCATATATTAATGTCTTATTTTCATTCTTATTGATAATTTTGTAGAACAGGATCCATATGATCTAACTAACTGAGGAGTATGTTTCCCCTCTCTCGCAATAATATAATATTACCTCTTCTCTTTAATATAAAAATTAGTTAATTAATTTGAGTGGATTAAAAAAATTTGTTAAGATAGTTATTTATAAAAAATATGTATTATTTTTTTTCTAAAATATCCTTACTAATCATGTGTATTAGTTAGGATTATCATTTGATGGAACGTTTAATATATACAACTATTACAATGACTACTTTTAAAAATAAATAAATATAAAAAATAAAATAGATTAAAATTTTATATTTAGGATTAAATTAAAAAGAAAAATAGTTTTGAGATTTCAGCATTAAAAAGTTGACCTTTTACAAGATAATCCATATATATATATATATATAAAATATATGCATATACCTTTTTTGTTTAGGCCAAAATGATCTATTATCTAGTTAATTATACTGGGCATCGTTGAGTTGGTTCCACCTACCAACCAATCATATTCCACCGCGAGCCTTGACTGCAACATGGACCCACCGCTTTCTATATTTGTCCCACAAAAGACAACTAAACGAAAGTGCTCATTTTAATAATATTCTTCATTAAATTCATAAAAAAATTTTAGGAAAAATTGAAAAAATACCACTTTAATTTCAAATTTAAAATCATAAATTTGTATAAAATTGTGTTGTCATTTACTTTTTAGGTGCAGAATGATTTGAAATTTTAAAATTTAAGTGGTATTTTTTTTTGGGATTTTTCCAATTTTTTCATAGACAAAATATATTCATAATTTAATAAAATTAACTAAACCTGATGAAACACGTTATTGCTTCTCCATTATTCAAATGAACACAGTTCACTATAATCAATAAATTCTTTACAAAAAATATGATCATTTGATTAAAGTATAATATTTTTGGAATTTTATTTACTTTTGTTGAAATAATTTTAATTTTCATAATAATAAATTAAATTTGAAGTAGAAATTCATTATTAATTTGCATTGCCTGTAAATACTAGTCGGTTAAATTTCAAAATGCACATTGTTAGATTAAATATTTAATCTATCAAATAAAAAGTTCTCTTAACAAAAATAATATTACTATTTAATTAATCCCTAGTATGTTATTCACGTTTATTCTGAAAATGTTTTAAATTATGTTTCTTTCTTAATGATAGACAAAAATTAGTATCCCATTATTTCTTCCTCTGGGGCATAGAGTTAAATCCTAAAATATGATAATTCCCGGTCCCTTCGCGGACATCTGAATATGATGTTTCCCGGTATACTCATAAATAAATAATCACCACCTCCTTTAGAACGTACTTACTTCATTTCTTCCTCAATTGAAATCTTTCTTCGTTTCCTTTGATTTTGTTCACACGGTTTCCTTTTCCGCATCACAAGATTTGTGTTCACTGCTCGCATCTCCTTCACAATCAAGCTCTTTTTTTTTTTTTTTTTTTTGATACTGATCGATTGTTGTATAGTTGTTGGGTGATTCTGCTTATGATTAGAATTTACTTTTCTGGATTCTGGCTTAGTAGTTTCTTCTCAGTGATCCGGAACTCATTTCATGGGGGCTGGGACGATGGTGACCGCAGCCGGAGCGGCGGCGATGCTTTACTATGTATTGACTAGGAGCCTGGCGAGGAAGGCTGAAGAAAACGAGGTTCCTAACGGGGATTTATCGAAATCCAGCAGACCGTTACGGAGGAGAAGGCTTGCGCGAAGGCCGGCTCAGCCTCCGGCGACTCTGTTAGAATCGGTTATTATGTTATCGGAAACATTGAGGTTCACCTATTCGGAGACTTTGGGTAAATGGCCCATCGGTGACTTGGCATTTGGCATTAATTACTTTATGCGCAAACAGGTGCGTCTGCTGAATCCAATTTCCGTTCCGTTCATTTGGGAATGGTGCATTGGTGCATGATTTTTCACTTCAGTTCGACGAATTCAACATTGAATTTGAAGCTGAATCTTGAAGTCTTGAGTTTCAAAATCGATCGTGTTGTTGTATGATTTGAGATTTTAACCGGCATGAGATTACTTGCAGGGTAATTTACGAGTTGCAAGTGTATATGCGGGAAGTGATTGTGTTCAACTTAAAGGCTCCGAAATTATGGCGGAGTTGCATGATCTCTTGAGGTTGTTGACAATGTGTATGCTTTTCTCAAAGAAGCCATTTCCGTTGTTTTTGGAGTCTGCCGGATTCTCCTTGGACGATGTCCTTCTGCAGAAGCCCAAAGCAGGGGTACGTTGTACATGTCTCTCTCTTTATCATTTTCCAAGCCAAATTAGAATGCAATGACTTGCATCCTACGCCTCATCTATGTCCCTAGATTCAGATTCAGTGATGAGTGAACATTCATGAATTGGGTATCAAGATGTTGTCGGGGAAAGATGTAGGCTTCATCGGATTGGAGGAACGAAACTAAGTGATCCCAGTTGTATCACAATTAGGCCTTCTGAAAAGGACCCGTGTTTTACGTGTGGACAGTAAGACAAACTGTGGCATTCAAAAAGGCAACTAATGTTTTCGGAGCACCATAACTCAATCCAATGTTTTCTAGTGGAAATAGTGATTCCCACTTCCCATATGGAACACCTGGGATCCCACTGAACAGACACAACTATAGCATTTTATTAGAGAAGGTTAGGTTTAACTTTTTTAAATTACTGTTAGTGTCAGATATGTCCGTATCAAAAAGCAAACCATAGGATGACAACACCATGGGCCTAACCTTTACTTTCTGACTAGATATTAAAATATTAGCGAGTGATTCATTCGTTTCTCTTTTGTCCCTCCATGAAGGCTCTACATCTTGGTAAATAGTTTCTCGGAAAACAGATGGATATACGGGAATAGAAAAAAAGAAAACTAAATTAAAGGTGAATGTTTGTTTCTCAGATAGTGATTGATACTTACAAATAACACTCTGCATTAGTGCATTTCTTTTGCCATCTTATATTGAGCTGCTTAACTGTATGAGTTGGTCTTACAGATAATTGATTGATTCAATGGCACTGAATTTTAATGCAGCTTCTAAGACCTGCTTTCACAATTATACGTGATGCAACATCAAAATGTTTTCTACTTTTGATTCGGGGTACTCATAGTATTAAAGACACACTGACGGCTGCAACTGGTGCTGTGGTGCCCTTCCATCATTCGGTTTTAAATGATGGTGGAATTAGCAACTTAGTTTTAGGATATGCACACTGTGGTATGGTTGTTGCAGCTCGTTGGATTGCAAAGCTCTGCACTCCAACCTGCTCAAGGCCATCGGTGAATTTCTGACTTTAATGTAAAGGTATTATACTCCTATCTGATTTGTTGTTTTACTCTAAATGCCACATTTTTCTTTTTAACTTTGTCTTTTCAGCGATTTTATACGTGCTTTTAAGAATATGTTTACACAAAGGTGTTCTTTTAATCTTCATTAGATTGTCGGGCACTCCCTTGGCGGCGGCACTGCAGCACTGTTAACATATATCCTGAGAGAACAAAAAGAATTCTCTTCAGTTTCCTGTGTCACATTTGCCCCAGGTATGTAGCTAATAGCTACGCTGCCATTTTTACATTTAAAATTATTCTGTGCGTACTTACCAAAAGGACCTTGATTGATTTTTGCAGCTGCCTGTATGACATGGGAGTTAGCAGAATCAGGGAAGCACTTTATCACCACTATTATAAATGGCTCTGACTTGGTGCCTACCTTCTCAGCTTCCTCTGTTGATGATCTCCGTGCTGAGGTGCTTTAGTTTATTCTCCTGAAAGACAGTAGCCTTAATTTTCTTAAAGATGGATGCTATTTGATTGAAGTTTCCTTATTTTAACTCATGGTACGTGTTGTTAGGTTACTGCATCATCTTGGTTGAATGATCTGCGAGATCAGGTTCACCGTACGAAGGTCCTGAATGTTGTCTGTCGCTCTGCAACGGCACTTGGGTCGCACATACCTTCAATATCGAGTGCAAAAGCTAGGGTAGCTGGTGCAGGTGCTATTCTGCGGCCAGTAACCAGTGGCACTCAGGTAGCTTCAAGCTCTGTGACTTCCTTTGCTTAGTGTTCTGTGATATTCTATTTGTAGGAATTCATTTCATCAGACGGAAACAAAGTGTTGCTAGTAATAGGTCCGAGTATGTATTACGGGAGTGAAGGGATAGAAGTAGTATTGTCCTAGTCAATAGCTAGTTTTCTATATATGATCATTTTGTGTAGGAATTCTTTACACACATAATGTGGAAATTTATATTAGTAACGGTGAGATTGTGCTGTTTTTGCAGGTTGTGATGAAGAGTGCGCAAAGTGTTGCTGAAGCTGTTGTCCGAACTCGATCGTCTTTATCATCATGGTCTTGCATTGTTAACCCATCATCTAGCTCCGAAATAGAGAACTTGGCTGGTGATGCTTCTCAAATATCTGAGGGGAGAACTGAATGTGTTTTGACTGAAGTCATGGAGATTGAGCCAGTGCTGCATAAAGTTGATCATTGTTACTCAATCAGAGCATCGAGCTGCCATGACGACACAGATGAAGAGGAGCAACTCATTCCCGGTAATCAAGGCGCCACCACTTCCACCATTGATGACATCACTGAAGGCCAATTGTGGTGTGGGCTGGAGAAGGAACCTCAGAAGCCGGATAACACACTGAACATTGCCCTGGAAGAAGAAGGGGCAGCCGCAGCTAAAGAGATAACAGAGGAAGATAATCAGCTTCTTGTTGATGTTTCAGAAAGCAGCAACTCAAGTACATCTTCCAACAACTCAGATAGCCATCGCTTTTATCCTCCTGGGAGAATCATGCATATTGTGCCTGTACCTTGTGAGGCATATTCAGACTCAATTTCTGATGATCCTGTTGAGGAACGCGTCTGTTTATATGAAACACCCAGAGAGCTGTACAGCAAGCTCCGACTCTCAAAATCAATGATCAATGATCATTATATGCCTATGTACAAGAAGATGATGGAACAGTTAATTCGAGAACTCGAGAAAGACAGCAGTTGTGACACAACAATGTAAAACCGGGGGGGAAAAAAAGCCCCAATGGAAGATAAAAATTCAAGTTTACTCCTTACATTCCTTCACAGAAATTAAAAATTCAAGCTTACTCCTTACATTCCTTCACAGAAATCTCCGAATCAGAACTATATAAATCCTGCTTATTTATAATATGGTATGAAATTTGTAAAAAAAGGAAAAAAGACAAAACTGAATTTGGGAGTAGAGAAGCTCCCAAAAATTGACGAGCGGACCATCGAAAATAGGGCAGGTCCTGTCTCGTTTGAACAGAAGTGTTTTCTTCATCCGCTGTCTCTAAACGATCACAGACGGCTCAGCTTTCACCTCCTGACAGGACGGTGAAGCTCTTCATAGTATGGTCCGCTTATTTCTTGACAGCTTCTGATCCTAATTATTTCTAGATTTCAAATGATACGGCAGGAATTATACATGTACAAATCCTTTGAGTGAAGGGTAACAATTATTGTCAAATAATTTTTGTCCATCCTATTCAAAACATTATTGGGCACTAACCACAAGCACCTAATAATTTTGGTATATGAATGTCAAATTGTTGGCCTTCCTTGATGGGTTGACAAACCCAAGTCCATGAAGCCACATATTTTTAAATTTAAATAAGTAAAACAGATATGGAAGTTATCTCTTCCACATAAGAAAATTCAGTCTCGAGTTATACTGTATGTGCTCTCTTTTCTCTCTTTTCTTCTGAAAGGAAAAGCTCATCAATTTCAAGCACTGCTAATAATTAGAATCCAACGCAATCCCAGTCTTTCCGCGCAGAACATTTGAAAGTACAGGAGTCTGGAGATAAATGCTTATAAAGCACAAATTTTCACACTTATTTACCATGGTATCAAATCAAAAACCGAAGATGGGCGACACACACAAACACGCACAATATATATATATATATATATATATATATATATATATATATGTAGGTTCTTTATTTTACTCTGCTGTCATGATGGTCTCTCTACACAAAGGTCCTGAATTATCATAAAATTTGATGCTTTTTGTTTGAAGTTTCCTTGTTCTTACTCCTGTTACTTGTCATCAGGCAACTGCAATCATCTTCAGGTTAGCTAACAAAGGTCTGCTGTTTGTCGCTCTGCAAACCCTGCTTAGAACTTCAAACCCTGTACAGCATTTAGAGCACATTCGTATATTATATTAGTCCAAATGCAAAATAGCTAGTTTTCTATAGATAAAACTCATACATATCGCACATAATTATGTCAAGTGAGACCTGATGTCATCACTGATAGTTTTATGCCTATGAACAAGGAGCTCAAGGAAGATAGCCATTGTGACAACAAAATGCAGAAAGTGAAAACCCCAGTGGCAAGTAAACATTCAAATTCACCATTTTCCATCTTTTAACAGAAATTTCCGAATCTAAATGGAATAACGCCAGCGCGCATGAATCAGAATTATGATGAAATTAGGAAAATAGAATCAGTGAGCCTCCCCGCAGAAGAGAGGCTTCCAAAAATTGACGGGCGGACCCACCGAAAGTAGGGCAGGAGCCGCTCGTCTAAGTAAGTGTGTTCTTCATTAAGGTGTCGGCACGACCCACCGTCTCTAAACGATCATCGACGAGTCGCCTTTCACCCCCTGACAGGACGGGTTGAAACACCTAGAATTCATGGTTCGGTTATTTATAAGCAGCTGCCGACCCTTTCTTTACAAATATCTCGATGTGGGACTTGTTGGTTTTTGAGGAGCCATGGAGCCAGGAAGGAAGAGATAAGATAAAAGGTTTGCTGTATCGAAAAAGAAAAGAGAAAAGATTTGTAATGAAGAAGGAAGCAGCAATCCCAGAGATTTTTAAGAGGCCAAATGCTGGCTGTGAAATGAAGGACGCTGTGATCAGGTTTTGAATCAAACTATATTATGGAGCATGATACGCGCGCCCGCGCTCACACAATTTTAATGTATCCTCTCTGGTACAAGTTTCTAAAATTTGTTCTCTCTATTGCTGGGTTTCAAATTATATGGGACTTGGGAGGAATTATATATACAACTCCTCCAATGAAAGTTTAACAATTATCGACAAATGATTCTGGTACATGAATTTCGAACGTAGTACTTCATTCTGTCAAAATCATCGTCACATGATAACGTTAATCAAGTTTTCAAAAGAATGCTTGAAAATTTATCATGTATGATGTTGCTTCTTGCTTCTTGCTTCTTGTTGGAAGCAAAGAAGAAAGTACAATTTTGTCTATTTTTTAATTACAACTGGATTAACAGTGTGCTTCCTTTGGAATGAAGAGGAAAAAGAACTTCCTCAAGTAATAATAAAAGAAAACATTGATTTTGTCCGAAAATAAATTATGTAGATGCAGAAGTGAGAGAAATTAACTATTTTTAATGAGTAAAAAAAGTTTGAGGATCAAAGAAAATAAACATGATAAGGCCAGCTTCTGAAAACACATACATGTAAATTATCTGATATATTGACTTGTTTTCCATTTTCGTTACAGCCACCCTTTTTATTTGCCAACTATTACTGAATTATTGTCCATACTTCATCCTAAGAAATCTGTCACATTGGTACAACACCCCCTCTTCTCTAGTCTAACAGAATTTGTGACCCCACAAACATGAAATTGACGAAAATAATCATTTTCCAGAAACGGATAAGCTGAGAGCCTTCACTGGAAGTACACGGTTTCTTGCTTTCATCAACCGCCATAACGGGCTTTTAAAGATTCGGGTGGTTCTTCATCCATAATGCTTGTTCCCACCTTTTCTAAGTACTGACGTATGCTCGTCTTACGGTCTCCAAGGAAGGTATGATCCAGAAAATTATTGTAAGCTTCATCACTAAGGTTTTTTGCTGCCAGCAAACTGCATTAATTTGTTTTAAGCCGATTGATATCACAATATAATATATGAATACGAATGTCACGCAGCAGATAGGCTATAAGCTATGGATTAGGTACTTCCAACAAAGCGAGGACTAGCAAAATAATTCTGGTGGATGAATCTAGTTGTTGGCCGTTTAAGCCCACAAAAACATTATTCAAATCCTTTGACAATAAAATTACATAGCAAAAGTATAGGGGAAGATAATATTATGACTGAGATCATGTAGCAGGTGAATTACAGTGTTGAAGCAATGAAAAGAATACATTAACAGTCTGCTATGATTCCCTGATCTAAGAACTTGGGTGTCTGTAGCATTTCAATATCAAGTTCCGTTTTTCTCATCAATGGATAATTTATACAACCTTCAGAAGTAACAACTATTGTAATGAACAGAGAACTTACCAGTGTCGAAGATAAACACGGCAGGGTAGAACATCATCCCGCCAAATCTTATGGATCTTGTATTGTCCATATTGTTGAAAATAAACTTCCTTGCCCTCTGCATCATGCAGTCGCAGAAATGACAAAAGGAGAAAAAAAGACTGAGAAAACGATATAAGGTGCCAAAGGCAATAACAAATTGGGATATCTATGCCCTCATCCAATCTTCTAAGCGTTGCAAACCGTATGACAAAGTGTAAACTATGTAGTGTAGACATTCCAACATTTTCCTAGTTATTGAAAACGAATAAGAAATTTACTCTTGAAATTGTCAAAAATCATTGACAGACCAGCTTCAATTTATAATTTCTGCAATGGGAAAGCGAAAGAAATCAGGCTCACATAAGGATATTCCCAAAACTTTACCGCCATCAAATTACATTTTCACATGGATATTAACAGACCCAGATATATAACCTATGAACTGTTCATATGTGCACGGTCATTCTCGTGTTGCCTTGCAGTCATGCAGCTGTAGAGCAGTATGGGAAGCATTAACATTATGTATGCATGCCTCAGATAAATTTGTGGAGAGCTAATCTTACTCTTATAGAAGTACATGATGTAGGTCAGACACATATCATTCAATATGATGCAATTTCAACGAATGGCAATTAACAAGGCCGTATTCGAGACAATTGAATACTTCCTTTCATTGCATTTCCTTAATTAGCACTATAAACATTACCTTTGCATCTAAATTTGAAAAATTCCTCATCGCTGGAAGAAGAACAAAGGACCTGCATTGGTGATGCACATACTACCATAAATCCAGTAGCAAGTAACCTTGCAAATAAACTGAAAGAACATAGAGATTGCGCCAAGGCCAAATTTGAAAAGCATACCGCTTCATTGGGAAATGGCTTCCCGTCCAGCGTTTCAGGGACGACCTATACAAGAGAAAACCAACATCGAGTTATACTTGAACCAAGTTCCAAATCCGTTTGAACATCAATACAAACAAAAGAGCAACTCACAGCTAAAAAGCGATATACGCGCTCCCTTCGAATAAAAGCTGGAATCTGACTCCGAAAGGACATAGAAGGTTAAATTTCATCCATAATGATAAGTGAATTCCTCCTAAACCTTTAAAAAAGAATAAAAAAAGTGGGAGACTGAGTAGAGAGATCATCCTCACCGAAAATTCAAAGAGCGTGAGCTAATACCTCTGATTTCTCAATCTCAAAGACTGTGATCATAATGATTTCATTTTCACAAGGCTCTACAGAGAGGCTAGCAATCTCCTGAAAGTCATCAATCGAATAACAATAAATGAGGCCAAGATCACGTTTTCAAGTAAACCAGTAAATGAAACGAGCATATTCAACATGATCACAAAGCTCCTTTTAGTAAAACTAAGCTTTTTGTGATTTTACCTCCAATTTCCCAACAACTAGATTCATCATAATGTAAGTTAGTCACAGCAGAGCATTCTATCCAACTAAAAGCTCGTAACTTAAAAAAAAAAAAAAACCTCAGTTTCCATGTTGGCAATGCCGTGCACGAAGAAAAAGCCTCCGACCGCCGTGAAGACCCGGCGGAAGCCGCTCAGCCTGGCGATTCTGAAGTTTACAAGGTTCGGAAATGTGCTCCTCGCACTTTTCTCTGCATCAAACCACAACACATTACGATTGACTACGCATTAACAAGGCATTGATAGCAAGTGCAGCACAAAGTAAAAACACACCAGAAAGAAGCGAACCGAAGCCACAAATTGAGATATAGCCGTCTTTGGAGACGAGCGCTTCAAAGTCGGACTCATCGCTGAGAACCTTCACGTTGTTATGCTGTTGACCGGAAGACATGATGTGATTAACCAGGGTCGTCGAAGATTGGAATCGCGAGCGTATGTGGGACTCGCAAATAAAAGACCGCATCGGCATTACTAAAAATTCTTTTTTTCACTAAAAAAAAATTCATTTTTTTTCAAATTATACAATTTTGAGAATCTATTTTTAAATACAAACATTTAATTTTAAACATAAATTTTTAACATTAACTTGTACAAATTTCACTTGCAAACATGTCAGTCTGACTTGGAACTCGTAAGTATGAATTTTTCCAAACATTTCTATATTTAATTCTTTTTCTGCTGGGTACCTATGGGTAATTGCTTCTGTGGAATGTTATTATTTTCGTTTTTTTAACCTAATATTAATAATTGATAAGAATGATATTTCATTTTACAGAAAAATAATGCCTCGATACAAAATATGCTTCGTGGGCCAAAAAAAAAAAAAAAAGCTTTTTAAGGGGAAAAAAATGACATGAATATTAACTAATTGTAGGTCAAAGAGTCCCTTTCAGGAATTAGGCAAGTGTAAAAGGTTCTGGACCTCGCGTAGAAGAACTCTACAGGGAACTTCTGTAAATACTAAATACTGTCCGGAGATGAGAAAGATAAGAATGTAATGAAGAAAAGCATGAAAGTAAATCAGTGTTTTATTGATCAATGGATTTTATACAACTAGCTCTTATATATGAATTCTACAAAGGAACCTGATTAAAAAAAAAAAAATCTAACTAGAGCCTCTCTTTTCCTTTCATCTCGCTCTTGCAGAATTTTAATAAAAAGAAATTCTGCAAACAATAAATTAAAATTTCCCTGTGATAAAAAAATGCCTGATGATTTACACTTCAGCCAATCACATTTTAATGGAAAACCTGAGTAGCATAGTATTCGCTTTCATTAAAAGCAGGTCTTAGGTTTTCTTGACACATGAACTCCAAGGGGAAGGAAACAAGATGACCCTTCACTGAATCCAATCTCTCCAAAGGGTCAGTTTTCTTGACGCCTCCATCGTGATAGGATTCTAAATTTTCTGGGGCTATTCCTAGATCAATGGTACTATGACCAATTCTTTCTTTCCAGAGAGCTGTGCTTTGCCTGAAAGCAAGTCTGCACAGTAACATGATTTAAAAAGCAGGACGAGAAATTAGATGAGATTAAGAACCATCCAAAACAGGAAGAAGGATGAAAATGGCCGTTGTCATACCTGGTGTGTATCAGATCATTAGGTACGCAAGAAAAGACATCCTGATAAATCGCAGTATTTGTCTGCAACATGTATCCAAATACAATCATTAGCATATTTGTTATGCCATAACAGTCAGGAT
This sequence comes from Neltuma alba, assembly GCF_004799145.2. NCBI lineage: Eukaryota > Viridiplantae > Streptophyta > Magnoliopsida > Fabales > Fabaceae > Neltuma > Neltuma alba. The sequence continues at coordinate 436,956 of NW_021636269.1, read as the reverse complement.
AATATCCAAGACATTTCGTTGCCAACAAAATATTCAGAAAAAGAATGAAGAATTAGAAATCTTTGATACAACTTTTAGGTGTTTGCCATTACATTAGGTAATAAACACATGGGAAGTAGACATTTTATTATACAATCACCATCACCTAAATAATTCAATCCAACAGTTGCAACCATTAAGTGAAAGGATATTGGCCACAGCCAAACACACCGATGAACATAAACCCTCACGTTGAAAAGTTCAAGGATATTGCCATAAATATTCAACACCGTTCCACTTACACGTGGTAAGACATATTAACATTATATTTTCTGATTACCTTCGCTGTTGCCATCCAAATATCCTTATATGTCGAGTCAGCAATTGGGTCCATTATTCGATTGATCTGAGGAAATAAACAGAGTCATTCCAGAACAACAACATAAAACAACTACTCTCTTGGAAGGATTGAAATGCCCTAACCTCCCCTGCTTGCAGACCTAAGTGTTCAGACCATAATGACAACCGCAGAGTTAGAGAGAATTTTCCTGCTTTCCGTGATTTCCCACCCATAAACGAATCAATCAGTTCTTTGTCTTCTATAATTACACCGATCTGAAATTCACAGAAGAGACAAAGGGATGAAAGGGGTGCAACAATTATGCATTAGCTAACAATAGATTTTTTTTTCCTGGCCAAGAACCCGATAGAAAATCAGAAATGAAGCATATAGCAACAGATTAATCACCATTTTAAATTTTTTGGGTGAGAAAGATGTTGGCAGCAGGAAAAACATTTTGAGACCACCACAAATTGAGACGTTCAGAAACAAGTTTTAGTTATTCTAGCCCTACTTATAAGACTCCATATTTCAGGCCCAACAGATCACCTGGAGAAAAATACAAAGATATTCATGACAAACCAAATAATAAAGATGCACGCTTTACCCCAGATCTGGCCGGAAAAAAAAATCCTTTTCTTTTTTATATTTTAAAAAGGACAGAGTTACAAAATGTAGAACAAGTGTTTGATGGAACATGGACTATCTGGCTCATTTCCACAAGAAAAAGGTTGTTAATGCATGATTGCAAAATGTAAAGAAGGGGTACCTCAGAATCTCTGGAGCCAAGTAAACTCCTATCATTGATATTAGCAGATCCGATCAAAGTCGTACAGTCATCAACAATCATGATTTTACTGTGAACATAAACCTGCAGTATGCGTCAATGATTAACTTCACAGGGTCTATTTGCTGAACCACAAGACGTATAAATGCAAGAGAATACCTGGCTGGTTGCCACAGGACCGCTATCAAAGAGTTTACCATATGCCCTAAGGCCATAGAAAGAGATGTAATCATGTATTTTCGAACCGAGAAATTCTAACAGATTATGTAATATAGAATTTTGTCCTCTGCAAATGGTTCGATACTGCCAATGCATTATTGCTCTGACGGATGCTGCACCGCTATCATCCAGGCCTCCCTACATAATTAAGAAGTAAGTCCAACATCCATGGGGAAAAAATATATAGTTGTTAGTGTTGAAGCAGTCACAAAAAATAAATAAATAATTAGAACCTGGAAGCCAGGCAGGAGTGGTATGACAATTATAACCCTAAAGGGCTTTTGTCATGGTAAGCTCGCATAATCCGTCGATACAAAGCTTCCAAAACACGATTTCGTATCATCTCATCTCCTGAAAGACCTGAGATAAAAAATTGATTCTGGAGCGAGTTGCCAAGGATGAAATAGAACAATCAGAACAAGGTTTAGAATAAAGATCAATCATACGAAACTAGGGAAAACTCTCCAAACAAGGGAATATGAAAACTATATTTATTATATCACTTCATCAAAGCTGATTCAGTCAAGTCCATAAAAGGCAATGCACAAAATACACACAAATCAATATTGAATTTATTATAGATAAAACAGACTGCTCAATTATATTTAACGAGGCACTGTATTTTCCTTTTACTGTATGACAAGTTATTAAATAGTTTTATACTTGACCTCTTGAGATAAGGTCTTTACTAACCCCAAACCCCTCTCTTTTTGCCTGTGTTAATTAGTTTTCTTGTCCATTTATCTAAGAAGGGCTCTTATTCACAATACCAGGCTGCCTGCTAATTGCAATATCCTCTCTGTTCTTATTAAATTACTTTTATAATAAAAAAAGCAATTGATCCCCTTCCTTAAAAACATGTTTTACCCTTCATATAAGTATATCTGTTCCCGTGTGGCTTTCCAGTAATTAAAATACAGTTTTGGGTCTTCATACAAGCTATTACCTGAATAATTAGAGAAAGAGCAACTTCCTCTTCGAAAACCTAATTGATAGGTATTCTGATATGTCAACTAATAGTTCATTATAGTGGGGAGATATCCATTAATTATACATGCACTCCACTCAGCTCACCACTGGTCCTGTTGCAGGGCTTTGGCCTTTGGCATAGAAAGAAGGGATGCATAGACTATTAATTATATTCAGTATTAAGGAAAAATGGAATATCGACGGATATGGCTGACTAGCAAAGCAAACAATGAGTGGCAGTTTTAGGACTGTTGAAATGGGATTCCCATTATATTTGCTGAAATAAGTTCTCAGTCAGAGATTCAGTCCAGCAGTCCAAAAAGTGGCACAAAGGTTGGTTTACAACAGGTGCAAAAGCTTGCACTGTGGCGTTGGCCTATGCAGCTGCTCATGAAAAATAAGCTTTTTCCCCTTTTCAAATAATGTTAGAGAAGTGAAAATCTCAAGATTAAAGGAAGAAGTTATCTTAAAAATTAAACAGTAGTTAATGTAGACATGCCCTTTCTTTTAACATCTTAATAATACAGGAGATAACATATGCGTGATATCAACGAGACAGCTAAAACTCTACTTCTAATTAGTCAATCATGCATTGAGTTCATCAGATCAATCATTGTCCAAACTCCAAGTCAAAGTAGAAACAAAGCAATATAATGAGAGCCTGGGATTTTCCTCCTACAACATGTAAGGATGATAAGCAAGGAAATCATTATACCTCAATGTAGATGAAGTATTCTGCCTTCTCAATAAGAGAGCAATAAGCATTGTGGATGCTCTCTTCTGTTTGGCTAGTTCCAGCAGACCATTGACTAACACTCCGGATGACCTAAGGGACAATTAGAGGATATTTGGAATGGTAGAAAGAGGGTCCAAAATAAACAAAAATAAGTACCTGTATAACTGACCTACTATGGTATTTTAGAGTATATGTTGCACAAAAATTGATAAATGCAAGGAGATTCAAGATATTTTGCTTCTCTAAACAAGTAACGTAGACTGATGTAAATAGCTTTTATCACCTTTCAAATATATGAAGCTCTGGTTCCGATTATATAAATATATCACAGAAAAGGATAAATGCAGAGTCATTGACACATCTATATTTGAGAAACAATGACAATTGGACAGAATGAGAACAACACACCTGACAACGGCAGGAAACATGAGGACCAACTTGGCCAGATTCGTCTGCAAAACTTCCCTGGTCGCCCCGTTCTTGTGTCTCCCACCATTCTGGACCTGAATTAGGTACACTAACGTGAGCTACTCTATCCGTAGGCATCTTCCCATGATGATCCACAGAGTCAAGATCATCTACAAAGCCCTTCATTGGTGTATCTGGACCTATTGGTTCAATTTTGGCCTTCCGGAAAGGGAAAGGACGACCGTTGCTGACCCTGGTTGGCTGGTCAAGGCGATGAAAGAAGGAACTTAACTCATTTAATCCAGTGTCTCCTACAGAAGCATTCATCCCCCCAGAATCCTCAGGTGAAAGTAGAGGAATATCTTGGGATGAGGAAAAGGAATCTTCCCTCTTCATTCCTATACAATAGTCAGTATTGTTGCTTTCAATCTCCATCTCTTTGCTTCTTCCCAAGTAGTGTGGGATAACCATATGATGCTGAGGCATAAGTAATGGAATTGCTTGCTCATTTGGAGCTTTGCTCCTCTGATGGGAGAAACAAGAACTGCATTATATCTCGTTGAAATTTAGGACTAGAATGCTTGAAGCTACAATGAGATTGTCGACAAAGCCTTACCTTTGCATAATTCCATCGCTGAACAAAATGCCTAGCAATGTCACGACAAGGTGGTCCCCAAAGGGCACAGTGAACATCATGCCATGGCATTCGAGGATACTTTACACGATCCAATTCATCTTTCATTGCATCTTCCCATGAATTTGGCTCAGATTCCCTGTTAAAATGGAACAGGAAACCATTAATTATATCCAAACAAGGACAGTCGGTCTTTGATGAACAAGAAGAATGATCAACCTAATGCATAGTTCTCTTAATCAGAATCAAACAGACACAAGTATGACAAAAAGAATCCAAGTGAATTTGCACAGGCAACTACACTATTTTTCTACATGATTGCTAAATGGCATTGCATCTACAGGAAAATGCAATCTGTGAACATACTGATTCAGCCATAGAAGAACAGCATATCATCATTCTACTTTTGTGCTCCTATCTTTTGGTTTATGAGAACATACATGTAGTTTCTTCGCTTTCTTAATCTTTTATGATGCCGGAAACTAACCTCGGGTTATAATAGTCCTTTCCTGGCCATATCATCGGAGGGGAATCTCCTACTTTGTGTTCAGATGTATCATAACGACCAAAGCATAAATCCAGTCCTCCAATAAAACAAATCTGATGATCAACAATTACCAGTTTTTCATGGTGTGACCTGTATATAATCATGAGCACATATCAGAAACAAAATGTGTGCATTATAATGCATGCTTTCAAAGAAAGCAAAACAAATTAGAATGCAAAAGATAATAAAGCTTTATAGGAATATGCATACCACAGGTAGACACCAGAAGAAAAGTGATCAGGGTAGCGTAGTACCCTCACATTTTCATGAATGCTAAGAAGCTTTCTCTTGCTATAGACACTGTTAATTTTCAAAGCAAGAGCCACCTCTTTGTAGAGAAGAATGTAGATCTGCATTAAAAATAAGAGCATTGGTGCCAAGTGCCAACAGATATAAGTCAATTCAAACATACATCATCTAGGTGAATGCAAGTCACACAAGCATCACAAGAAATTCATCAGCTCGTAGGCTAGTGAATTATTAAGCACTCAATTATTTAATTGAATCCCCTTAGTGGCTTCTATATGTTCCATTCTGAATTGGAAAATATTTCTTAAAAGCTAGCTTCTGCTGTCAAACAATATTATTCATTTAATAACAAAGCATTATTATACCCTATCCAAAAAGACATCCACAGAGGGGGGGCGGGCATGTCCGCAAACAACTAAGGGATCTAGCAGTAGCAGTCACTCCAGTGAAAATTTAAACACGAGATTATGTATTTTTGTACAACTATAGGGATCAAACAGTGCTTCCAGTGAAAGTTTAAACATTGTTACGCTTGACAAATCAAACAATTGATTCAAAACCAGAATCATACTTAATAAGATCAGAATGAATGTGTTTTACAATTTAGACAAAGCAATAACAAAATCAATACAAAACAATAATTATTTCATTAAAATTGAGGGGGCATTGTAAAGGGAATGTCCAAAAGTTTCCATTTTAGATTCACCTGAACCCCTTGCTTGGCTTTTGCTTCCAGCAAATTATCAAGCCTTGATGAAGCATGCGTATGAAAAGGACGCCGTAAATACAGTTCTGGGCAAACCCACCATCCACATATAAATATCTGCATAAACCTTTCATTGTATATAAACTTGAAGACCGTAATTGTTACTGTTCTATTAACAACTTTTAACTTGTCAAAATGGTCTTGAGTGCTCTGGTGCTGGGTAAACTAACCTCTGATTTTGCATCCTCAATTGAAGAAGCAATGGCCTCAAATGCTGCCCTGCCATCAACAAACCACTGAGCCTGACTTCCATCTTCAATCAAGCCTCTTGGCGGAGCAAATGAACCATAGCGATGAGGATGACACCATCCTTCAGGCGGCCTGAGTCCAGCATCATTAATTGCAGCAACCCAATCTTTGACTTTACTAGTACTTTTCACTCTAATCCTAATGCTCCGGTTTCCACAAGTCACCTAGAAAATATGAAGAGTTAAAATTTAGCTTCCTTATTATGTTTTCATTAGACAACTGATAACATCCACTGGTGATCTGATAACTATTAAAAAATTATGATTATGATGATAACCTGAGATAATAAGAACCGTCACTCTATACTTTAACGCCACAAGACTATGAAACAACAACAGAGATTGAGCACCACTCTCACCCTGAATGAATGGCGTAAAGGATTTTTCTCCTTCATTTCTTTTGCCAGTGATAAACGACCATCCCCATTCCCATCTGAGGCAGGTAGAACATCAAAAACAATTATGTCCAGAGGTTGGCTATCAAATGGATCGGCCAGCAATGCCAAGAATCCAGGTTTTAAGACAGCCCAAACCTGCACCCAACAAGAAAGTAACACGGAGAATTTACATCAATTCTAAGAGAAGTCACTCAAAAACAACTAAAATAACATCAGTACGCCAATAATGCTTCATGCCATATAAAATGAGCCCATTAGCAAGTATAATATCAAACCATAAAGAACAATCTAGGAAGACTGAACACTGAATGAACATGAGATATGGCACATCACACATGGAAACACAACAAAACCTTAGGTATTCATAACGATTTTTCTTGATGCTCTTGAAACACTTCAACTGAGAAAAAAATGCCATTCTAATTTAATGATCTAGGCCCACAATCTGAATAAATTCTTCTATATTTAAGAAACTTCCAACAACATGACAGCATATCAGTATGTGACAAGTTCTGGTTTTAAGAGTTTCAAAAGAGAGAAATGAAATACATAAATGTATCGACTATCTCCTGCTTTGCAGGCACATTGCAGGTTCCCCCCATTTAAGCCATATCAATGCATGCATGTATTATTGTATGACTTTAGTAGTGCCCAGACACCACATGCTAGTTGCTTTGCTTCTAAGAAACCAAAGCAAGTGCAGCATATCACCCATCTTTAGATTCAGGATTTCATTACCTTAGGCCAGTTGTCATTGCAACAACTAAAACACCGAGATAAACAACACTTTCTGGAATCATCACCCTTAGGAAGTGTTGGCAGATGCTTCACCATGACATAATCTTCCTTCAGGCTAGGGCCATACTCGGTTGTGAAAGATAACTTTGATACCTCCAAAAACTTGCAAACCTACAGTAATCAGCTGCTTCTTGTAAAGACAGGTAAATAATGATTTTAAAATTGCAGAAATGTAACAATAAATCAAACATACGCATGAGCATTAACCAGAAAAGAAACATTGATACGAGTCCAAACTTCATATCATATTAACATGTCTTGATTTAATCATATATGATGCACCCACGCCAAGACAATAAATCAATGACAAAGCATAGGAAGAACCACTTCGATAACATGGTAAAAATAATTTATTTTCAGTTTTGCATGCATATAGCATACCTCTGGAGAGTTAACAATATTGATATTTCCTAAAAAGTGATTCAAATATCCTTGCATTGCAGTCTTTGCTCTGTCTGACATAGTATCCTGTCTTCCTAAGGCTGGCCGTATAATTGGTAGGGCAGCACTAGATGGGACATCTCTGGGCCAAAAACCAGCTATTATTAGCATGGAAATTGCAAGTTTACTCAAACACAAAGAACAAAAAGGTAAAAAAACAAAAGAAAACAAACAAACAAAAAGTATTGATTGTCACCTGTCCTTCGCACTTTCATCATGATGCAGATGAACAGTTTCATCATCAGCTTCATCATCATCTTGCACCACAGCAGTGTGTTCTCCTATTCCTAGATTGTTAAGCCATTCTTTAACCTTTAATGTAATATTTCAGTGAACATTGCATTACAATCCAAACTTTGCTAGATATACAAGATATCATCAAATAAAATGGAAAAGTGTTGCATAGATTGAAAGAATGAATAACGATTATATGTCAGTGCAGAGCATTAATAGCTGAGTAACCAAATAATAATGGACAACATTGTTTGATAAATACCTGCTCTTGCTTCTCATGAATTTCCTCAATAAAGGCACGTTTCTTCAATGTAAAATGCAAATAAAATACTTGAGAAGCCTTCTTCACCAATTGCCACTTGAACTGGCATGAAAAATAGTTGCATGAGTACACTCCTATAGCAAATCTTTCTAAAATCTAAGCTGCAGTGAAGGGATTTCCCCCCTTTTTGTTTGGGGAGAAAGAGAAAAAGAAGGGTTTTTTCCCAATAGTACAGATAAAAACATTCAGCGAAACAGGCTCAAAACCCCACGTCTAAAACACTGAGAGGTGAATGCCAATTGTGGAATGCATATCAATCGATCAGCAAAAGAACGGAGGAAGAAGTCACAAAATCAAGCTGCAAAAGAAAATATTTCTAAAAGGAGATATTGTCAAGTGAGGAAACCGAAAGAAAAAAGCCAAGCTTAATGCTGTCACTATATAGCAACCCTTTTGAGACCAGAACTGCTTACATCCATCAAACCAGCACAACCGATTGCATTATGCTTGCTGGTAAAGTTACGTACTCGGGATGCAAGTACAGCATAAGAAACTAAATCACTCGATTATCCGACCCAATTTGATTTTCCTACACTATGAATGGTTTGATCATCCCAATTCCGATGTTCATGCATAAGATGGAACAGGATCTCAGCCTGTGATCGCAGGACTTCGACGAATTCCTCCTAAAAAGAAAATGTCAAAAAACACAAGAGAAAGACGGCACCTGTTTATAACGAAACTCTATTGTGTAAGACAGAAGCATGGGACTGATGTCGCCGGCATCGGGACGAGAGACGGAGACGATGGTGGCTTCTGGCAACTCATCGAAAATTCGAGTATGCTCAGGGCCACCGCCAAACCGGACCGACGCAGAAGAAGAAATCGCCGCCGATGGCTCCGATTGCATTTGAACGTAGCGGGGACCACCACCACCGGACATCAACTGCTCCGTCGCCATTGAAATCGAAGGCCAGCAATACAGACACCTTGAGGAAATCGAAACTTGAACAGTGTGTTCGTTAGTCGTTTGGATCCCGATTTGCAGAGGAGGAAAAAAATCAGGATGCGTTGTTGTGATTTCCCTGTGAGGAATAATTTAATGAAGGAAGAGTCAGTTGAATTGAGGACGAAGGGAACGTCAAAGACTGGACAAGTTTGATTTTTATTTACACCTTTTCTGGCTACTCAAGATTTCCAGATGGTCAGCCACTCGCTTTCGTTTTTCTCAACTCCTTATTTTCTATTGGGATTTCCTAGTTAACTTTTAACTACCTCCCTCAATTCAAAAAAACTACTTCGCTTAATTAATTAATTAATATAATTCTACTTAGTATGTATATTTCGAAAATATTTATGAGATTTGTGTTGACAATAAATATATATATGAGATTTTTCTGGTGAATATATATATATGAGATTTACATATAACAACAGCAAGTCTTAACAACTAAATTAACGACTAAACCTTTTGATAACTTTATCTTCAGTCTTAATTAATCTTTCTTCAAAGGATTTCATTTTACATACCCAACATATTTAAAAAAAAAAAAAACACTTTAGAAGTTCCGTTATGCATATATGTGTGCGTGTTAATACACGCACTATTAAATACTCCTCCGGTCCTAAATGTAAGACCCTTATACTAGTGTATAAGGGTCTTACATTTAGGACCAGAGGAGTAATAAATTTGATAAAAGGCTCTGAATTGAATCATAAGCTACAACCGCAATTACATGTCTTTTGATTGGCCAAAAACAAAATTACATGTACTTTTGATACCTTCATTTCAAAAACGAAAATACATACATAAAAAATATGTAGCAGTGACTAATCTTTTGGTACCATAGACTTTCCGAAAGAATTTTGGTGCTGGCCAAACATCATTAGGGATCAAACCCTAACTATAAAAAAAAAAAAAATCCTTTTTAATTACTAAAAAATTCATGTGGTTGTAAGAGTACAATAACAATTAAAATGAATTTCAGATCCGTCCCCTAACCACGATGTACATGACAATTAGAAAAAGCAATCTTTTGCGGTGATTTTGAGACTTTCAAAATAATTACGACACGATTTCAACTTAAAAATTAATTTAAAACGATATAAAAAATTAATGGGCCAAATTATTAGTTTAACATTTCTTTTTACTTAAATAAACGTTCTTTGATTTCATCTAAAAAAACAAAAATAAAATCTATCATGAGCAGACTAAAATAATCACCATGATCATGCACATATAATAAAATATAAATAATTTAAATTATAATATTTATAAGTCATAAATTAGGTATCTTTTTTGAATTTTTTATCCAAAACTTTTCTCATTGAGTTTCATCCAATCGTTATCTTTCTTTCTTTCTTTCCCTTTTTTTTTTTTCCAATTCTTCTCTGCACGTTTCATTTTGCTCCATCAACTTCACTTTTATTCCTTTAATAGTTTTTTAAATATTGTCATGAGGTTTACACAATAAAAATTGCCATCTCAAAAGCCTAAACTAAATCGGGACACTTGATTATAATGGTATTTACTATTTAAAGTGCAATATTTCCATTGAAAAAGTGGAATACTATATATTTGCCATCAAAATCAAAAGTGGAATATATATGTATATAAAAACAATTTATATAAACTTTGACGAATTAATCTCAAACGCCAATCCCCTGCAATAAGTTCTCCATCCCTGTCATGTGATGAATCGTTGCAATATAATATTATTAATTAGAAAAAAAGGTAACAAATAAATTGCTTTTTGCGGTTCATATTGACGCAGAAGCTGGCTTGCGTAGAGAAGAGGTTAATTCTTGACGGCCACTAAATTGTACTACCTCGGATCCTTAATATAAGACCCCGTTTGACTTTTAGTTGGGTCTTAATTATAAGACCCCAATCCATTTTGTCTTTCGTATTTATGCATTTTTTTTCAAGATAGTCCTTCTAATAATGATAGTTCTAACCAACACACTTAATTAGCAAGGATATTTTAGGAATGACAACACTTATTTGTTATAAATAACTAACTTAACTTACTTCTTTAATCTCCTTAAATTAGTCAACTGAGTCTTATAATTAGAACCGGTAGTATTTCTTACCCAGAAAAAGAAAAGCACGTCTTATCTATTTGTTCACATGTGCCATAGTCTTCTTTGTTGCCTGGTTTTCTGCTTTATATCCATACACTGGTGTTAAGGATAATTTTTGTCGTATTCATAAAGAAATAAAGAAATTGTGAGTATTCATAAATCTTTTTGGCTCATTGTCATTTCAAAAAATATTAAAAATTAATAATGCTGTCGCTTTCATTAAAATACTAATGTTAATTACTTAAAACTTAACATTAATCATTTACAAATAAAAAAATTACATTGATCTTTTTTTAATACTTTGGAAATAACATTGAGCTAAAAAACCTCCCAAATGCACATAGTGCTTTTGTAAATACTGTTATAGCACAAAAATAACTATTAGTCCCAATAATCCAAAATATTCAATACACGTATTTTAAAATAGAAAAATTGGTAAAAAAAATTCCTCTATAAAAATTTAATCGACTAAAAAGACCTAAATTTGAACATATATAAATATGATCTGTGAGTGTAACATTTCTTCCGTTGTATGCAAATAACTTCCGTATTGATAATTGTTACACATTATTAATGATATGTTGCACACAGTGAAAGATATGTTACACTCATATATCATACTTACACTTGTTTAAATTCATGTTTTTTTAACCAATTAAATTTTCAAGCAGGATTTTTTACCAATTTTTCCTTTTAAAATTTATATATAAAAAAACACAAATCATTTACCCAATTCCTCTCCAACTTCTATATGACTCTTTGCAATACATATGGCCGACATCATTTTCTCAATGTAAAATGAAATTATTTGTTAACTACCAATAAAAACACAAGAGTATAAATAACAAAATCTTAGTTTTCATCATTCATCACCATTTCAACCTCATTTTAGAGTTCTTGACCGTTTGGTAGTAGCTTTTTTCAAAATCCCACCTAAAATATTAGCTATGCAATTAACTTCCCTATGCATAGTGTTCACAAAAATATATCCCAATGCCCATTCAAAAGTCCAACCGTATATTTCTGTGCATTTCATGTGTCCTGATATTATGAGGGTGGTTCATATTTAAGTCTCTATACAGTGATTAAGTTGACGGCTTCGATAAAATCACTAAAAGTCTCAAATACATATATAAAGTCAACCTTGTATTGTTTTTTTTTTTGGGCATTAAAACCTCTGGTTCATATTATATTTGAATTTCTGTGGGTTGACGTAGAAAAAGAGCATGATGGTTGGATCACGTTCGAAGAATTTTAGCTGTCAAAAAAAGACTGAGTTGCTTGCAACCTCGTCTAATCTGATTCTATGGAGAACATGCCAAGAAAACGGTGCTAGCTCCCCCCCCCCCCCAATTCTCTCTTCATGCTCCTTACAAATAATGAGTATAGAGTATTCATCGAAACTTGAATCATTCAAATTAATTTGGGATAGTTCAGATTAAATTTAAATATTTTATATATTTTAATTAATCTTTTATTTCAATAGATACAAAATTTAAAATAAAGATAATCTTATAACTAATAGTTCTTTCAAAAATAAAGGTCTTGAAAAATTAAATATTAAAAATTTTAAATTTGAATCATCTATATCAGATTTTAAATGGTGTCGTGATGAGTACTGACCTGATACCCCCAACACTTTCCTCTCTGTCTCTCCCTACTCACACAAGCATTGTTATTGACATTAACATCGGGTGTGTCTCAGCTCCAGAAAAAAACATTGGATGTGTCAGGCCAAACAAAAAAACATAAACATGGGATATGAAAGTAATTAATAGGAAAAATTGGTAAATCTCTATTTAAAAATTTAATTAGTTAAAAAGACCTGAATTTGAGCATATGTAATATATTTTCTTTTCTATGCAACCTATCTTTTACAACAGGTAACATATCATCAATGATGTGCAACAATAATCAATACAAAAATTATTTATACGCAACGAAAGATATGTTACACATAGGAAAAAAAATGTTACACTCACAGATCACATTTGCACGTACTCAAATTCAAATCCTCTTAAACAATTAAATTTTCAAATAGGAATTTTTTTATCAATTTCTCTTAATTAATACTACCTCCGGTCCTAATTATAAGAACTAGTTAACTAATTTGAAGAGATTAAGAAAATAAGTTAAGTTAGTTATTTGTAATAAATAGGTATTATTTTTTCTAAAATATCCTTGCTAATCAAGTGTGTTGACTAGAACTATCATTATTAAAAGGACTATTTTAGAAAAAAATACACAAATATTAGAAATAAAGTAGATTGGAGTCTTGTATTTAGTACTAAAATAAAAATCAAACGAGGTTTCATATTAAGAATAAGAGATAGTATCTGTCAGATAAAGTCAATCGTAAGTTAACTTTTCATGAAATGAAAATTTGATAAGAAACACTTGGAGTAAACATGAGATGACACGGCTAATAATACGAAGACATCATTTTTCTTTTAAAGCCGCCCAGGATCGCATTTTTCTAAGTAGGCGTGTGATTCGAGGAATACACGTTATTTCCTATAATGATCACCAGTAGGATTTAGAAACTATTTTTTTCCCTATCTCTTGCAAACCAAGCATATTTGATTTCGTTGACATTAATTAATTAACTCTAAGAAATTGATAAGAGGTTCATAGTAAGCATATTTCCAGTTCATTGAACAAGTGAGCTTTATAGATGTGTGTGTGTGCATGTATACTTAAGAGCCCGTTTGGTTCAACCACATTGCAGGCTTGCAATGGTAATTATTACTGCATTACCATAAAAAGAATGTTTGGTTAGACTTATTAATGGTAATAAAGATTGCACTGGTAATGAGAATTGCACATTTTTTGGTAATGTTTATTCCTAAGGGAGGGCCTATGAATGCTGATTACAAGGCTGCAGTCCGTTTTAAGTTGTCTATTTTGCCCATTAAAAAAAACCCTCTCCCTCCTCTCGTATGAAGCACCATAATCTCTGCCTTTTTTTTTGCCATCAGTGCCACCGCAGTCAATACCTTTGTCTTCTCCGCTACCTGCGATTTCTTCATCTTCATCTCCCCCACTGTCATCCACCACTTCCATCTCCAGTAAAGTCTATGACATCATCTAAGTTCAAGGAAGAAGATGGTGATGTTTACAATATATTGAAAGAGTTCTGAAAGAATAGATTAAAGTGGAGGATAACAAATCTGCGTTTCTTTGCCACCGCCGACCTCTTCATCTACCCCACCAGCAGCCTTTTCCATCTTCATCTCGGCCGCCTCTTCCCTTTTCATCTCTCCCACCACCATCGACCTCTTCTCCCTCTCCATTAATGTCTGCGGTGTCTCCTGAGTTCAAGGAAGAAGAAGATGATGCTTGTTAAATAATAGATCGAGGAGGGACCAGAACAGATCTACCTGCATCTTCTTCACCATGAGTGACCTCTTTCCTCTTCATCTTCCCATCAGCGACATCCTCTCCCTCTCCATTAAAAGTCTGCATCTTCAACGAAGTTTAAGGTAGAAGAAGAAGATAATGATGCACTGTACTTTCTTTCTCGTTGAAACTATTCCTTTTGGGGTGGATGATGATAGGAAGGTGTCGGAGCATGGAAGGAAAAGAAGGCATTTTAATGGAGACAATTTAGTAATTTCATATATATTTTTATTTAGTTTAATATAAAGAAATAACATTATTACCAACCTTCTTAATATCATACCAAACATGCTCATGGTAATAAAGACTACATCACATTGAATTACATTACAATGCATTGCACTACGAAGGGAGGTTGCAATCAAACCAAACGGGTCCTAAATATTTCATTTGGATTCGGATCTGGTAACCTTCGTAAACCCTTGCTTCGTTTTTATTTTATTTAGTGATGTAGTGTAAACCTCCAATCAAATGTCATGTAGTGTGTGATGCACGTAGGGAAATAAGAATTGTGTGAGTTACACAACTTTTTCGAAATTATTTGATTTGAAGTGACATGGGGAAAACATTAATTATCCATATAAATATTATATCCATAACACAATTGATTATGCATGCCAGTAAGCTAAAATTTCAAAACAAAAACTGTGAGACCGATCGAGTAACATATTTGGTTTTAAACAGTAAAGAATAGATGCATATATTTATTAGAAAGATGGGGGCACAATTGGCATTGCCCTATATATTCCGCCTTGTATCATTGGTTAGGAACACTAAAAATGGTGGGAAAACAAAAATCATAATGAGATTAATAATTCAATATAACGATATTCTTCAATGTACCGTTAAAAAGATTAGGGTTTGAGATTCTCGAGCGCCATGACTTGGACACACACTTTAAACACACGAGAGATTTGATGGGCAAGTGTAGGAGGATTTCCAGTTTCAGTTCTTCATCAAGGAGGTTGTCCATAGTTCCCTCCGGTTTCATCAATCTACGGGGAAGCATTGACTATAGAGAAAACACAACCAAGATTTAGCCGAAAAAGATCTCTTTGTTTTAGATATTGGATGATATGTGGATTCTCTATAACAGATTTGGATACTGAAAGAGATATTTGGTTGGGCTAGCAACTGGAAAAATTTACAATAAAAACGCCTGCATGAATTAATACTACTAGTATTAATTAATATCTATTGCATTGACTATTATGCCCTTATTGAAATGGCCCTGTTTTTCGGTTTTCTTTTTCATATGTACATTTATTGCTCTTGATTTCTTTTTTTTTGGACCTGCCTCGTTGGCAATTTTTCATGTGGCTTAGCAATATACTCTTCCGGTCCTAAATATATGACTTTATTTATAATGTAAATATTACAAAAGAGATCTTTATTTAGAACCGGAAGGAGTACATTATTTATTGATTTCTTTCTCCTATGCCCTCTTCGCCCTCTCCTTCTCTGCTGCTGCCCTAATTTTGCATTGTTTTTCACTGATTGACAAAATTTTAGAGAAAGCTTTGATAAGGCCATCAAATGCATAGATTTTATGCAAAATCTGAGAAGGGTAATTTGGTCAATTTAAAAAAAATTTCACTTTTGACATTTGTTTATTTTTGGTGACATATTTACTTTTGACATTTAAAATAGTTAGAAAATAGAAAGGAGAGAGAAATATAATAAACTAATTAATAACGAAGTAGCAATGCACCGTAAGGAGAGGGGAATACTAGGGAAAGATCAACGATATTACTTGATGTGTCTTTTAACTCATGTTGAAGACCTCGTATTTATAGAATAATTAGTGAAAAATAAAATATTCATCACTATTTCATCATCATATATTGATTATGATGGATTTATATTATATTTACTCACAACATCTTATATAATTAATAATAAGATAGCATTGGATTTAGGCGCGGTCAATAATTCAAATTTAATTATTTGTTGGTTTAACCCATTTTAGCAGATATTAAATCAAATATTAATTTAATTTAATTAAACATGCTTATTAAATATTCTCACTCCCCTTACAATTAAGTCGGACATACGTTGCGTCCTTTTTTTTCGCTTTCTCTAGCACATTTTAGTTTTTGCGTTTCCTAATCCACGTGGGGAAATAAGAATTGTGGGAATTACACAGCTTTTTAGAAATTAATTTGATGATTTGATCTGAAGTGACATGGGGAAATACATGGACATTATCCATAAAACCGGGCAACATATTTGGTTTTAAACAAAAATTATATATTTATTAGAAAGATGCGGGCATGATTGGCATTATATCCCACCGTATATTGATGAGCACAAGGGCTATAAAAATTAAAAAGATTAAAACTCAATAATATAAGTGCAGCCATGACAATTTAGGAAAGAAAAAAAACAAAATTCACAATGAGATTGGTGGTTCAACATAACGATATTCCTTCAATGATGTATTATTTAAAAAACAAGACATAAGAAGAGCATGCGACATGGAGGCTGAGAACTGTATGTCCTGCAATTATTAGAAGCGTAAATAAAATTAATTTAGTAACACATTCATTAATGACAAAGCTATAGCTTAAGTATTTGACATCAAGACGAAAATAGCACGAGGCTGGCTGGTTGTTGGAAAGATGACGCCAAAACAAACTTGCAACTAACTATTAGAAATGCTAAATTTTGTGTGAAAGTATTTTTCAAAATTATTAGGTTTTACGCACGTTTAGAGCCTTTAACAACAACAAGAACTAGCCAAGGGGAAAAATAATAAGTACCTGATCAAACCACGCCATTAAGGAAGGGGAAGCAAAGTTTCTGTATAAGCTATTGCACGCCTCCAAGATTCTGCAACTGAAGACGCCACCCTAAACGGAGGCCATTCCCACCCGCGTACAAGAGGACCATATAAGCGATGCTCCAGCAGTTCTCCTTCATAATTCCATTTTAATAATACTTCTTGGCCACGATCTTGTATGAGACAAGTTGCAAAACATTTATCACATTCTGTGAAGGATAGGAAGGAATGAATATAACCAATATCACAGAAACGAGATGTAGAGATCAATCTCGTCCAAGATGACTCCACTCCATATTCTCTCATCACCCATACTTGTACTCCACCCATTATTTCACCGCTTAAAGCAAGGCAACCTTCATGCACTCCCACTTCTGTACAGTAACATTTTAATTTTCTGAAATTAGGGGGGGAAGGTATTTTTCATAACTCCTTTGTTGTTATTTCGAATGCAATAAATTCCGGTGAAGTAGGTAATTCATGCGGATAAGCTACGAAATGCATAGCACTATTAAAGATTATGCCACGGTTTCGAAATCCTATTTGGTGATTGAGATCGAGTTTTTCACAGGAATTGGTTCTCAGGGAGAGAACCTCAAAATCGGTCCTTCCCCAGTGGGTATTTGAATAGTAAGAGAGGCCAATTAAATAGTCATCAAGAGATTCATGATAACAAAAGGCAAACGGGGTTGCAGATCTGCAATGAGGAGGGAGTGAGATCTGTTTGTAGGCAACAGTGACAGGATTCCACAGATGAAAATTTTGAACCCATGAAACAAACAATATCGTTTTGGGAATAGGGAGATAGTTGAGCATGCAGCTTGGGGAAATTAGGGTGTGAGATTCTTGAGCGCCATGACTTTGAAACACACTTTGAACGCAGCAGGGATTTGATGGGCATGCGTAGGCATGCGTAGGAGGATTTCCAGTTTCAGTTCTTCTGGAAGGTTCTCCATAGCTGCTGGCTCTGGTTTCTTCAATCTAGAGAAAAGACACACAAGATTATTGGTTGTGCTGAATGAAGATCTCTGGAAAAAATCTTAAATAATCGGTCCTCTAACAAATTTGGATACTGAATGAGATATTTCAATGCTTGAACGATGGATGGTTTGCCGAAGGCCAGAAAATACTTAGATTATACATAAAATCTGACAAGGATAATTTTAAATTTTTAAAATCGAATTTTTGTAAATAGAGAGGAGAGAGGCAAATACCAGATCCGTGATCGAAATAGATAACAAGTAGTAGCAAATCACCAGAAGAGGTTGGGGTCAGTTCAAATTTATTTATTTACTAAATCAAGTTTAACAGATATTAAATTAATTAAGAATAAAACTTAGCTCAAATTGTTTATATTTATTAGGAAGAATTTACAAATGCCTTGCGTATTAATAAGTGTCCATATAAAAAATTATAAATCCAAATTTTAAAAACCAGCAATAGTAAAATAAGAAGTGTGCATATAAAAATTTATAAATCCAAATTTATATTATAAAAGCTTATACAAAAATATACAAGTGTTTCATGCGGAAACTTACAAGTGCGTATGCACATTTTAATTAACAACTAATAATAATAAAATAATAAGTGTGATCAAAGAATTAAAAAAATCTAGATCAATGAATAAAATTTTGTAGTCATAACTATAAGCCTCTTTGTCTCTTCAACATTAATAACATGATCTCCAACTTAATGAGGGTATTAATTGAGGGATGACTGCCGGTTATTTGCAGTGTCCGTCCTCTTCAGTCCTCCTCCTCCTTCTTTTTGAATTTTTCCTAATTTAAAAAGAAAAAGCTCTTCTTGAACACTAAATGGAAAATTTTTATGTTGTCATTTTACGCTACCTCTACTTCTTAATATAAAAATTGAATAACTAATTTGTAAATATTTAAAAAAAATTAGTAAATTAATTATTTATAATAAATAGGTAATGTCTTTTTTAAAATATTTTATTAATTATGCGCATTAGAATTAAAATCATTTAGCATGTGTAAACACCATGGAACTATTTTGAGAAAAAATAAATAAATATGATAAATAAGATAGATTCAAGTATCATATTAAAAACAAATTGAATATTTAACTAGCTCTTATTTAAGATTGGAGGTAGTACAAACTCTATAAATTTTCAGAATCAAGATTCAACTTTAAATTTTTCATTCATAAAATATGTATGTATTCATGCATGAATCCATGCGTGGGAACGTCAAGTTTAAAAATTATTAGGACCGGAGGTAGTGTGTGTATATGTGTGTGTGTGTGTATGACTTAGTATATCATACACATGTACATACATACACACTACCTTCGGTCCTATTATTTTTGGAATTATGTGCTTCATCATTCATTCATGAGTCCCAATAATTGTTTAATTGTTAAGCTTTGTTACTAGTTATTAGTCACTTTTTAGGCAGGCGCACACACCCCGTTTCTTGTTTAAAGTGTTTTTATTTATATACAGGTATACAAATCAAGGTATTATTAATATATTTATGTTACTAAAAAAATCATAAATAATACTACCTCAAGTCCTTAATATAAGAGTTAGTTGACTAATTTGAGTAGATTAAAAAAAATTAGTTAAGTTAGTTATTTGAAATAAATATATGTTTTTTTTACAAATATCATTGATAATAAAATGTATTGATTAGAACTACCATTATCACAAAGATTACCTAAAAAATATAAATATGAAATATAAATATATTAAAATCTTATATTTAATATTAAAATAAAAATAAAATAAACTTTTATACTCCCTCCGTTCCTTATTATAAGAGACAAATAATCAAATTACGTTGATAAAAAAAACAGTTAAAATTAGTTGAGGACAATTAATATGTAAAAAGTATAATGTTTTTTCCAACAATACCCCCATTAATAAGGAGAGAGAGTATGAGAGAGAATAATTAAATTATTGAAAGAAAGATAAGTGGGAGGGAGAGAGAGTATGAGTTGGAGACAAAATAAATAGGGGTAAAATAGGAAATTAATACAAAAAAATAGAGACAACTTTTAAGTGTCTCTTATATATGGAAACATACCATAAATATCAAATGTCTCTTATAATAAGGAACGGAGAGAGTATTAAATAACCGTATCACCTTGTAACCTTCGAGAGAAAATACAGACTTTTTTGAATCAAAAGCTAGTGAAAATTAAAGGAGTGAAAAACCAACGGTCTCTCTGATTTTAAAATGTCAAATAAATGATCGGGCATACAGACAAAGAAACAGACTACTTTTCAGACCTTTCCGGCTTACGCCTTTTCTTTCCTACTTTGGCCATGCTCTGAATACATTCAAATAAATTGTTTTAAAATATAAAATGATCGTATAATCATTTATTTCATAATTTTTGGACAAGACATTTATGTCATATTTTAACACCAATAAAAATACAAGAACAAAATTGCAAATTTTAAACCTTAACAACTAAAGGCTATGTTTCAATGTTTACTTTAACGTTATATACTTTTGAAAAAAAATCGTAAATTTAATCTCGTTTAAATTAGATACAGCGAATCAACTGTAAATCAACTACGTACTATGAAAATCTCTGTGCTTCTGCTTTGACCAGAGTTGCCCTTTTACTTCGTTTGATTCTTTGAAAAATACAAGAAGTGTGAAGCTTAATGCATCTGTGGCACGCGCGTGCCTCCACGTACACACACACACACGTGTGTGTGTGTGTATATATATTCATATGTATAATCTGTTTTTATCGACTAACTCTGCAGTGTTATACAAGGGGCGTGACTAAGGTGGGCTTTTACTCTCTTGGTTTCCATAACTCTTGCTTGCTATCTAATAATTAATCTATTTCTTTCTTTTTGTCCTGTCATAGGTCAAGAGGATTATTCTCAGTGAGATGGCTGATCATCAAGTTGTTGTTGAAATTTTGACCCTGACAATGCTTAGAGACATGACTTCAATCCTCAAACAATTGTGCAAACATGACAATGACACTGTGATATTTCATTGCACTTGCCATGGCCGCATGAGCTTGGCAACTGGAGATGCATTTCTATCATTTTGTTGGAATAACATGCCCACAACAAGATACGTATGCAGCCATAATATTTCAATATTCTTCAACATAGAAGGTATACGCTGTATTCAACATGGATTATGGTGAATGAAGTATTAACATGATTCTGTCAGCATTTTCTTCTGGCCCTCAATTTTCACTTTCAAACCCCGCTAATTAATACTTATTTTAATTCAATAGTAATTGAGTTATTATAATCGATCTCTCATCAAATAATAGAGTTGTTATTAGGGATCTCATAAAAGATGATCCTAGCCTCAAAAGAAAACAAACTTACCCATGTTCATTTACTAATGTTTTTCATATGCCAATTTTCTAACAAGTAGAAGAAGGCTTTGATACCAAGGCTCTGATACCAAAATTAAAATACAACTGAAAACTCTAATTCTATTCATAAAAATTATCAAATAATATAATAATAAATTCAAATTCAAACTATAGTCCTAAAAAATAAAATAATAAAATAATCTGGGTATATAAATTTATCTTACTTTAATATAATTTATCTTTTTATTAAAAAAAAGTTATTTGAATTCAACTTAATAAAAAAAAAGTCTTAGAGTTTAACATAATCATATGAGAATCAAAGCTCAGTATAATAGAAAATACTCTCTTATCAAATATATATTTTAAGAATATTAACACATATAATATAAATTAAATCATTAATAAAATCTAAATTAACCCATTTTTTAGAATTTAATTGAACAATTATTATCCAAAATCAAATAAATCAAATCATTTTATGAAATTTGATTTTAAAATGATGACAACTTATTCACAAGAAAAAGAAACTTTTTGAAGTTTAGAATATGTTTAGCTATTTCAAAAAAGTGTAAGCATACAAGTAAATTAGTATTAAAAGTATATAATCACATAATTAATATATAAGAAATGACAAAAATTTATTTAAATATATTTTAAATTTAAATAATTGAAATTATGTCCATCAATGTTCATAATTTATCACATTTAACAAAGAAATTTCTATAAAACTCATATATAATGTCATTAAACACAAAATTTTAGCACAAGTTTGAAAGTAAGTTAACAAGATTTTGTAAGCTAAAAATGTAAAAATGGTAAACTCGATAAATGAACTCGTAAGTTTAACTGAGTTTACACTTATCAACAGTTTAAAAGCGAGAACAAAACGTAAAAAATTAAACTCGGAAAGTCAACTCGCGAGTTTGACAATTGTGGGAGTTACGCATCTTTTTAATTTAGAAATTAATTTGATGATTGGATTTGAAGTGACGAGGGGAAATATATGGACATTATCCATAAACCGGGCAACATATTTGGTTTTAAACAAAAATTATATATTTACTAGAAAGATGCAGGCATGATTGGCATTATATCCCAACTTATATTGATGAGCACAAGGGCTATAAAAATTAAAAAGATTAAAACTCAATAATATAAGTGCAGCTATCACAGCAATTTGGGAAGAACAAAAAACGAAAATCACAATGAGATTGGTAGTTCAACATAACGATATTCCTTCAGTGATGTATTATTTAAAAACAGGACATAAGAAGAGCATGTGACATTATGTCCTGCAATTATTAGAAGCACAAATAAAATTAATTAGTAACACATTCACTAATGACAAAGCTATAGCTTAAGTGAAGTATTTGACATCAAGACGAAAATAGCACGAGGCTGGCTGGTTGTTAGAAAGATGACGCCAAAACAAAACTTGCAACTGACTATTTGAAATGCTAAATTTTGTGTGAAAGTATTTTCCAAAATTATTAGGTTTTACGAAAGTTTAGAGCCTTTAACAACAACAAGAACTAGCTAAGGGGAAAAATAATAAGTGCCTGATCAAACCACTCCATTAAGGAAGGGGAAGTAAAGTTTCTGTATATGCTATTGCATGCCTCCAAGATTCTGCAGCTGAAGACGCTATCCTAAACGGAGGCCATTCCCACCCGCGAACAAGAGGACCATATAAGCGATGCTCCTTCATAATTCCATTTTAATAATCCTTCTTGGCGAAGATCTTGTGTGAGATAAGTTGCAAAACATTTATCACGTTCTGTGAAGGATAGGAAGGAACGAATACAACCAATATCATAGAAACGAGATATAGAGATCAATCTGGTCCAAGATAGAAACGAGATATAGAGATCAATCTGGTCCAAGATGACTCCACTCCATATTCTCTCATCACCCATACTTGTACTTCACCCATTATTTCACCACTTAAAGCAAGGCAACCTTCATGCACTCCCACTTCTGCACAGTAACATTCAAATTTTCTGAAATTAGGGGGAAAGGTATTTTTCGTAACTCCTTTGTTGTTATTTCGAATGCAATAAATTCTGGTGAAGTAGGTAATTCATGGGGACAAGCTACGAAATGCATAGCACCATTAAAGATTGTGCCATGGTTTCAAAATCCTATTTGGTGCTTCAGATCGAGTTTTTCATAGGACTCAAAATCAGTCCTTCCCCAGTGGGTATTTGAATAGTATGAGAGGCCAATTAAATAGTCATCAAGAGATTCATGATAACAAAAGGCAAACGGGGTTGCAGATCTGCAATGAGGAAGGAGTGAGATCTGTTTGTAGGCACCAGTGACGGGATTCCACAGATGAAAATGTTCACATGTCTCGAGAAGCACAATGCCCCGACAAGAACCCATGAAACGAACAATATCATTTTCTGGATCTAGAGGGGGGAAATCGAGGTTTAGAGTGGCAAAATCATCGTGAAGGGATGCGTTGATATCCAGGGATTTCATTTGAGGATAAGATGTGATAAGGATTCGAGTAGGGTGTTGGGAATAAGGAGATAGTTGAGCATCCAGCTTGGGTAAATTAGGGTGTGAGATTCTTGAGCGCCATGATATTTATTTTTGTTGAATAGTAATTATTTTTTAATTTTAACTTGTGATGCAACATAATATTTTTATTTTAAATTTATTTCAAAAAGAAATTAGATCCAGGATCTAAAAATTGAAGTTTTTCACAACATGCCTGATGATTTTGTTGATGGTAACAACAAATCCCAAGAAAAATTCAATTTAAATATAATCGTGAAATAAGTTAAATTCATAAATATTGTGGAAGAATTTGGTCACATTAACGAAAGAGACAAAAGTTATTTATGACTGATGTCTAATTGACTAAATATGCATGTCACTTTATCTATTTTTTTTATATTTTTTGTCTGATTACATTGATATAATTTCTCATTGTTCTTTTTGAAGTGATTTTTTAATTAAATTCAAAGGCAAGTAATTTTTAGGATGTAAAAACTATGGTCTTATGCACGGTATGATTAAATAATTAAAATATAAAATAAGTATTACTGACAAATATAAATGGACAACCATACGGCCCAATCCATTTCAAGTTGTAACTGTTTTTGGTAAAATAACTGCTCTAGGAAACAAATTAGAGATTATGATCAACCATTCTGAATCGACTAACTCTAAATTTCTTGTTTCTTTTTGTTTTTATACAATAAAGTTTTGCAATATTAATTTCATCGCTTTGCTATTTTATGTCTATTTTCTTTTATCAATATAAAAAATTATTTTGAAACTTTTTGAGTTTAATTTTAATACTTTTTTCGTTTGTAATCTTTGTATATTTTATTAATCTGTAGATGTTCTTCACAGACTAATCCTCAAACCGCTTATTCACAAGCAAAAGAAACCTTTTGAAGTTAACGCTATGTTTAGCTATGTCAAAAAAATACAAATAAATAGAAGGAGGTTTTGATATCAAAATAACTTAAATACCAAAACTCTGATACCAAAGTTAAAATACAAATTTAAAACTCTAATTCTGTTTATAGATATTATGAAACAATAAAATAATAATTTAAATTCAAATTCTAGTTAAATTATATTTATTTTTACTGAATAGGAATTACTTTTTAATTTTAAGTAATGACCTAACATGAGATTTTTATTTTGAATTTATTTCAATTCTTCTAGAAGATTTTCTATAGTTGCCTGTGGTTTTCTCAATGCATGAGAAAATATAATAAAGAGAGAACACAAAATCAAGCAAATAGTTTTTTCAAATTGACCTTGTGTGAATATATCTGGAAGAAAATCAGACCATTGACATTAAACACTACCTTTAAAGATGACATCAAATTGAAAATCACTTTAAAACTCTTAACTTTATTAGAGCGTTTAGGTTTCCATTGAATTATAGATTTAAGGGTGATCAATTCAAATTGGATTATCTAGTTAAATCAAGTTTTTTTTTGCCAACTAGTTATATTGATGTTAACAGTTGTAAAATTAATTCAATCAAATTAAATTGAGTATAACATGATTGATTTAAGCGTGATCGATTCAAATTTGATTATTTTTTAGTTCCTATGATGGGTTCTAAAGTTTAAAAGAAAAATCTAAAAAAATTAGTTAAAAAGGAGAAAAATAGCTTTTTCTACGTCTTCCTTTTCTCAGTTGCTGCTGCTCTCTCTCTCTCTTTGATTCATCATTATTTCTATCAAATTTTTTTTCTTAGTCTCTGTCTTCTTTCTGTAAGGGAAAATTTTATAATGAGATTTGAATGTATTTTGCTCCAAAGATTTTATTTGATTGAGATTAAAATATTATTAACAGATATTTATTTTTAATTTTAGATACTTTATTTGATTGATTTAGTTTAAAAAAATTTGTATTTGATGATTTTGTTTGATTTTGATTCAAAAGGGATTTGAAAGCTTATTATATTTGATTTTGAAAAAATATTTCGAAGTTATGCAATGCATAATCATGATGTTAATAGATCATCGGTATTGAAGGGAAAAAAATGTCACATATCTTATGGTAATACAATTTGATTTAGTTAATCAAAATCAAAATCAGACCTACACCTATATTTGATTTTTCTTTTTTACTACATTAGTATTTTGGTTTCTTAACAATACTCGAGTATCCCTATAAAAACTCTTGGCTTGATTAGAATTTTATTAAAAGTATAAACCTAAATTTAAATTTTCCTATTTCATATAAAATTAACTAGAATTTTTTCAAGAAAAACTGAATTTAATATATGTGAAAAAATGTTTTCAAAGTTGAATTTTAGATGTAAAGAAATAAATGTTAGTTAGGTTTCTAAAATGTTTCTAAAATAATATATTGTAGAAGCAGATCATACACTTTCATTAATAAATACATTTGAATTAATTTTAATAATGAATGATTGTTGGAAAAGGATAAAAAATGAATCGGTTGAAAGTGCAAGAGTATTGTTTGCTCCTTTTCATCACTCAATAAATTTAAATGATTTCTTCAACGTATTATTAAAAGAAAAAATCTTAATAATATATTGACTCCCAGCAAAAAGTTCACGACATAATATCATGAGAAAGAAGAACATGGAGGCTGAGACCCTGTTCCGCAATTAGAAGCACAAACCAAAATTGTGTTAAAATTGGGTTAATTAGCAACACTACGTATGTTCCTAAAATTGCGTTGTATTCTGAATATAAAGAGCACAGTGACAAAGCTAGCTAAGTTGAGTCTTTGACATCAAGAGGAAAAATTTACGAAGCTCATTGGTTGTTAAAAAGACGATACCAAATTAAATTTGCAACCGTTAGAAACTTTAAACTTATGACAGTATCTTCATTCCATCGTATTATTCAAAACTACTATAATATATATAATTCATTTTAATGAAGAAATTGAACTTTGTATCTTATATTAAAGACGAGAGCTAAAATTTTGACAATACTGTCAAGTTAGTACTATCAAGCCATCCTTAAGGGATGGGAAGTAAAGTTTCTGTCTATGCTATTGCTTGCCCCCAAAATTCTATACATGGAGGGCTCCTAGGACCATACGTGGAATGTTCTACCAGTTCTCCTTATTTAACAAATTCATCGCTTTCTTTCAAGGACAGGAATGGCTGACTGGAACCAGCCAGTACCACTCTTGTGGTCTACAGAGATCAACCCAGTCCAGGATGACTTCACTCCATATTCTCTCGTCAGCCATATACGTATTTCATTATCGAGTGTTTCACCAGTTAAAGTAAGGCAAGCTTCAGATACTCCTAATTCTATACAATGTGGGTTTAAACCAATGGGGGTAGGAACTTTTCGTAAATTCTTTCTTGTTATATCAAATGTAAAGATAAGCTCTTCATGTACAATTTAGATGAATATATACATATATATATATATAGTATATTTGGCCTTGGCTATGACAATGGAAACATTACTATGTGTGTGAAACAATATGGGTAAATTCAATTTAGCTTTGAAACAAAACTCATCGATGTTTATGTTTATTAAATAGTAATTGATTCTTATTTATTTTGATTATTGGTCGAATATAATACTGTTACCTTAAAACTTATTTTAGAGCTAAATTAGAGCCACATTATCAAAATTAGACATTCACATGACATGTGTGAATATAACAATATATATATATGATATAAAGATCACGCACAATTCAGATAAATGTAAAAAACTTTGCTTACAACCAACATTTAATTTATGAGATTTGTGTTGACAATATATATGTGTATGTATGAGATTTATACATAACAACAGATTTATATAAACTGATTTATTAATGTAATAACTATTTTTTTTATAATTTTGTTTTGATTTCATTCAACGTACCTCGCATCTAATACTACAGCCACAACTAGATGTTCTTTTGATACCTTCATTTCAAAAACAAAAGCATATACATGGAAAATATCCTTTTTACTAAGAAGGTGATGTAATTGTAAGAGTACAGTAACATTGTAACAGTTAAGATGAATTTCAAATCTGTCCATTAACCACTACGTACACGACTATTAAAAAAACAATCTTTTAAGGTGAACTTGAAACTGTTAAAATAACTACGACACAATTTAAACTTAAAAATTAACTTAAAACGATATGTACAATTAATGGACCAAATTATTAGTTTAACATATCTTTATAATTAAATAAACATTCTTTGAGTTCATACCCAAAAAGAAAAATAAAATCTATCCCAAATAGACTAGAATTATCATCAGGATGACTTCGTCTCATATCCTGTCTTGTCCCAAAACTATCCTAGCTCCAATTAGAATGGGACTAGACATCTCATGGGATTTTTTTAAAAAATTAATAAAAAATCATATCGTTATTTTGATTTTAATTTCATAAAGAAAGGGTATCCATAACTCTTTTCGGCTTATTGTCATTTCTTAAATATTAAAAAAAGAGAAGAAGAAGAAATAATGTCATTATTTTATTAAAAAAATCAGTCATATTTCTCCATGCGTCTTTCAACTAATGAAGGCCCCATTTTTTTTTTTTGGGGTACTGAAGGCCCCATGTATTTAATAGCTTCAAAACTTCGTTTGGCATTTTACTAGCAGGATTTGTTATCAACATTCTCTTAAACTCTGTTAATCTGATCATATCTATAATCGTTTCATTCATGTAAGCATTTTACTCTGTTTTATTTGAAGGAAAATGCAAGGAAAGAGACCATGGTTGCGCTGGGCGTTGTTATAATTCTGATGCGCTTGTGCATACATTCACACACACATATTACATCTTTCTTTCTTTCTTTTTTTGTGTTTTGCTTTTTTGAATCTGTCTCTTCGACATCGCATTGTTGTGATTCCAGAAGAAGTGGGTTCACCAACCGCGGAAGGGGCTAGTCTCCTACAATATAATGAACCAAGATTTAAATTGAAAAAGGTGTTCACATTTAATGCCCGACAGTGTCTCAAATAGAATTGTTTCTAATAAGATAATACTTATATTTTAGCAGGAAAAAAAAAGTGGGCTCAAAAAATGACCTAAAAAGGGAGCCCAAGTCACATATGCATGTACAGTCAGAGGAGGAGACGGAAAACTCGAACATTCTGAGACTTGGACACAGTGTAATAGGGACAAAATTGGTTATGGGTGTGGATGATTTTGGACGATCTTCTCTCTCTTTCTGGTCCCACTCCTGGGAATCCTCTCTCGGTGTCTCTCGCCTCTTTCCCTTCCCTTGGCACCTTTCTTCTGTGTCTATCAGTTTGCTTACCGTACTATTTGAATGTATTGAATATTAAATATATGCTGATGATTCCATTGTGTTGAGATGTTTTGGAATTTAGATCATCACACGTATCTCCCTCTTTTATGCCCCTTCTTCTTCTTCTTCTTCTTCTTCCAACTTTAACATAATCTTTTATGTGCTCCACGGCAAGTTTGTAACGCTCTCTGATTTCTGTGCTGTTCAATAACATTTGCCATTTGGTACAGATTTTTCAGATTGAGATGGCTTCTGTTGCTTCTTTCAAATTTCCTTCCATGGAGCTGCTAAAGGATGTAGTTTCAATACTGAGAGACCTATGCAAGGATAATGATGAGGTGGAGTTTTACCGCTGCGCCTCCCTCATCATCTTCAGATCAATAAAGACACATCCGCTACTTTACTGGACCTTCTCGCCGGATGAGGAACATAAATGGGCAGCTAATCCTTACTCGATCCGATTTGAGGCAAAGAATATATTCAGCATATTAGACCTCAACTATGATGATGGAGCCGTCACCGTTGAAGCCATAATTAATATTTTATTTTTATTGAATGGTAATTGGTTCTTTATTTTGATTATCTGCCTAACATAATATTTTTCACTTTAAATTTATTTTAGACGTGAACTGGAATCATGTTATTAGTGAAGCTCTAATCGTACCTCATGAATCGGTTGATGACAAGGATTTGAATCAGAAATTTGATGAGGAGATTATCATGAGTTCGAGTGAATTCATGAATGCTGTTAAAGATCTCAGTGCTTTTGAGGGAAGAGGTAAACACTTTTGCTTGCAGCACATATGCGATCGTCTGTATGTTTACATTTTGATTTGCTCAATTACAGTTGAAATAAGTGCTAGCGCTGATGCTTCAAATGGTCCCCGGTTGGAATTTCTAGCTTATGGATCACTTGGAAAGTTAAGAATTTATCCTACGCCCAAAAGACTCGGAGAGCCTAATCTTAGTGTATCTGGGACCAATGCATGGGCAAGGATAAAACACAATCCATTCCGACCTGTAGGTGTTTTCCATAAAGCAGCTACCATATCAAACACTGTGCAGATTAAGGTGAACCAATCTCAAGAAGACGACGGTGAAGCTCCTCCTATATTTTCTCTCAAGACAGGAATTGGTGAACTTTGCTTCACCATTCCTCCTACTCGTAAGCTGCTTGCTGCTTTTTTCTTTAATCAGTATAAGACCTTATTGTTGCTGCCAACTTCTTTGTAATAGATGAATGCTCTAATACTTTGCTTATCTGGGATTGCTGTGTAAAAGTGTTATGATCTCTGGGCATGGCAGGTGATGAGGATGGTGGTAT
This sequence comes from Neltuma alba, assembly GCF_004799145.2. Taxonomy (NCBI): domain Eukaryota; kingdom Viridiplantae; phylum Streptophyta; class Magnoliopsida; order Fabales; family Fabaceae; genus Neltuma; species Neltuma alba. The sequence continues at coordinate 406,298 of NW_021636269.1, read as the reverse complement.
GGCCTTCTAGCCGGAGACGGAGGAGGAGGAGGAGTAAGGTTGAGCTTGGTGGCTTGGCGGGGTCCCAGACTTGGTACCTGGACGCCCTCGTGTTGTGGGTCCCCTATTTAGGTTTTAATATTGCATGGACTTTTAATTTTAATATTTGTGGTGTTAAAAAACATGTAGCAAATGCAGCGTGATGCATTTACTTACTTTTTCTTTCATATTTGTTTGAATTTGGCTTTTGATATTAACTTTGCGCAACAGTGCTGGACAATATGCGTCAGAAGGTGTTGGTTATGTTGACAGAAAAAGAGCACTGCGAGAGTTGTGCTTTGCTCATGACGAGCGACCCATAAAAATACTCGCTTGTTAAAAAAAACTAAAATTAAAAAAAAATGAAAGCAAGATAAATTTCCTTTTATATAAGTTTTTTTTAAAAGAAAATTTTTCTGTCACTTTCTCAATCACGTAACGATGAACTAGGTAATCGCCCCAGTTTTGAATAAAACTATTCTGATTAAGAGAACTTACTGATTCTTAGGTGGTGCCATATCTTTACATTTGTATCTTCTCTAAGGTACATATCTAAATATGGATAGAGAATTTAAAAAGATAAGTAGGAAAAAGAATATATGTATTTAAAAATAATTGTTATTTTATTTGATTTAAACCTTTTTGAGAAAAGTTTTTACTAAATCTAATCTTTAATAAAAACTAGATGAAAGTTAGAATTGTTTATAAATATATATTTTAATTTACTGTCTCCCATACTTATAATTCTTTCCTAAATTAGTTTATCTAACTCATAAATTGATATATATAATATAATATAATATAACTTAATATAACTATGAAATTATGTAATATTTATTATAATTAATCACTTTATCTTATTTTTTTAACATATTCAGAATAGTTAAATGCAGCATATATTGGCCCTGTTTGACAGAGCGATGAAAATTTTTTATAAACATATTTCACGTAAACCGAGACAAAACTCATCTTACATACTTGTCTCGTATTCTGTAAATAACTATTAAAAAACAGTTTATAAGCTACTTATAAAATGTTCCAAACGGGCTCATTAAGGTTTGAACTGAGTATAAGTTAAAAAAACCTTTAAAAAAAATCAGGTAATTAAGCATTTATATAAAATTGCTTACTCATTACTGATTTGCTGTGCTTCTGTTGTGCTCACTGAAAAAAACCTTCTATTGCCATGGTCTGTTATGTGAGCATTTGTGATAGCGACTTCCTTTGCATGAGATGGCGATACCCTTTTGAAGTGTGTTAACGTTCAGTCAAAGCCGGGCTGGTCTTGGTCAGTGTGGCCCACGTCAGTCATGGCACAAATTTTTTTGCGTGCTATACGTGGGCCCCACTAGACCCCACCGTCACTTCGGTTAGTAACTTACTCCCCTCGTCCCTGGGTCAGGTGTACCCCGTCCTCCGCGGAACCGGTTCTCTCTTCTGCCTCTCCCATCTCTTTTCCCGACTCCTCTCCTCTACTCAAAACTACACCGTTTTGGGATGAAAATGGGCCTTTCTGCTTTTTGTTTTGGTTCAATTTTGCAACCCAATTCGTCCCTCTTGAAATATTTTTTTCACTTGTATCTATTATCCTAAAATAATTTTTAATATATTTAACACTTTAAAATATTTTTTTAATAAGAACTAATATCTAGTAAGCTACATCTTGAAATATTTTAAGATATTGGGTGTTACCAAAAGAATAATGTGAGGTGCTGAATGTGATAAAAACTAATTATTGGGTGTTACCAAAAGAATAATGTGAGGTGCTGAATGTGATAAAAACTAATTTAGGTTATTGAGAAAAATATTGTAGGATAGTAAGTGTACTAAAAATTATTTTAAAATATTAAATAATGCATTCAGTACTTTAAAATATCTTTTCAGTAGCATCAAGTATCTAGCAAGACGTATCTTGAAATATTTTCTAAACTAATTTTAAGATACTAGGTATTATAAAAAAAAAAATACTATAAGATACTGGATATATTAAAAATTGGTTTAGAATAATGAATGTTACTAAAAAAAATATTTCATGATACAGCTTGTTAAGTACTGGGTGCTATTTAAAAATATTTTAAAATGATAAGCATACTAAAAATTATTTTAAAATGCTGACTATAACTAAAAAAAATATTTTAAAGCGGCGTAAATTGGGTAAACAAATTGGCCACTCCATTTCATTCAAAAAAAAAAAAAAAATTGGCCACTCCTATCTTTGTACATCAAAACGGTGTGATTTTGGATTGAGAATGGGAGAGGTAGATGGGGGAAGCCGGTTCCGCCGCTCGTACGTCCGCCGCTAGAAATAGATAACGGGCCCTGGGAAGATTAACATGAAGAAGTCTCCTCTATCGGACAACTACAACACTGTGAAAATCTCACTTTTTTCATTTTAATTTTTTAAAGATTTCATATGATAAGCATTACCAAGAATATAGATATTCTTTATGAATTTATTTCATACAGTAAAATGAAGGTTATAAGGAATAAAAAAAATTAAAGCTTTGATGTCACCTGCACAAAAAAGAGCATTACTAAGAATACGTGTATTTTGCATCCCCACCCTTCTCTTTCCACTTTTTAATTTTATACTGCTTTGATAATTTGATGACTTGTCTATTATTCTTGGCACTTTTAAGTGTTATAGTGTGAAATCATATCGGACCAAAGACCAAATGAGGTAAAACTTTTAGAGACAAAAATTGGTAGTAATTCATTTTCATAATCAAACACATGCATCTACTTGATTCTGGACCTTACTTTAAGGGGAAGCTCATACGTGGCATAATACTCCTCTGGTCCTTAATATAGGACCTGATTGGTAAGTTTGTTTTGGTTCTAAATATAAGACCTATTTCTCATGTTTATCAATTTTTTTTCTAAATTACCTCTATGGATACTCCCTCAACCATAATCAAGTAGAAAAAGAAGATGGGGTATTAAGAAAGATGATTATGGTATTTTAGAAAAAACGTTTCACATTTCTTACAATTAACTAACTTACCTAACTTCTTTAATTTAATCAGATTAGTTAAATGGATCTCATATTAAAGATCGGAGGAGTATTTCAAATGGTCTAGTAAAATATAATATTGACACTGTTCATATAGCAAACTTCGGCACTCATAGTCATACTTTGTAATAATAAATTTCAGAGTAAAAAATAATAACTCAATACTTATTATTAAGAATTTTTAATAGTTATTTTTTTTTATTGCAACTCTCCCAACTATTTATGAAAACATATGAACAAACCCCCAAAAAAAAAACATGTCATTTCATAAGCCTCAAGTTTGAGTCAGAATTCCAGCACATGTCAGCAATGAACATTTATTAGCAAAGAGTAGATATAGTTGAGGCAAATTATTACTCCCTCCGTTCCTTATTATAAGAGACATTTGATGCTTATAGCATGTTCCTATATATAAGAGACACTTAAAAGTTGTCTCTACTTTTCTGTGTTGATTTCCTATTTTACCCATATTTATTGTCTCCAACTCACACTCTCTCTCCTTCCCACTTCTCTTTCTTTTAATAATTTACCACTGTTCTCTCTCATGTTCTCTCTCCTTATTAATGAGGGCATTTTTGGAAAACAAATTATACTTTTTACACATTAATTGTTTTTAACTGCTTTTTTTATTAACGTAATTCGGTTATTTGTCTCTTATAATAAAGAACGGAGGGAGTACTTTTTAGTTCTATTTATAAAATAAAAAGAGAAGATATTTTTTGTTTTATTTATAAGTCATTTTATTAAATTTTTAATATGGATATACTGTTTTATCTTTTATTTATTATAATATAAATAGTTATTTTTTTAAAGTGTGTATATTAAATATGAATAAAATTAAAATTTTATTATATTTTTTATGAAATTAACATAATTTAAGGTTTTTTTTTTAGTATGTATCAAAAATATTTGAAGTATCTTATAAATAGGATTACAAAAGTATTCTCTAATTACTGAGATTATTAGAGTGATGGTTATTCCGCAATAAGAAAGTAATTAACAAAAAATATTTTATTTGATTTAAGTGATCTAATCGGATATTCTAATTTTAAATTTAAAAGAAAAGGCCAACAGGCTATAAATCGAGTCAAACTATGCGAGCCTCAAGGAACAAGACGTTGCGTTTAAGGCGAGCTTCGTCATATACAAGGAAAAGAAGAATCGAATTCGATTCGAAATTGACTCCTCTCATTCCCTTTCTTCGATATTTCCCCGCCAAGACTCCATCCATAGATCTCACCTTTGTTGGGAAAGGTTTGCTTCGATTCTCCTTTCCCAATCCCGAAAATTTCACGATGGCTGTAGTTCACTTTCTTGTCGCTGACACTACCATTGGAGCCGCTTCGAATGGCATCGGAGTCGCAAAAATCCTACTTCGAAACTTTCATGCTTGCAATACCCTCTCTCTGATTGATTCATATGCGGAGCAGTCATCTTCTTCATCACCGTCCGCCAGAGCTCTGCAAATCTCATCGGTGAGCAGTAATGCCGTCGACGCTGTCGCCTCACCGCCTGCCAAATCATGTTCATGCAGAGTACCTCGTCGGACCCTTCTCCGCAGAAAACGACGAAATAAGCGCAGATTATCCGGTGATGACTCCGAGAACGTCGGAGACGAGGGGTTCTTTTCCGGTGACGGTGGCGACGGTCCTTCTGGGGGTAATGACGGTGGTTTTGGAGGCGGCGGTTGGAACTATAATGGATTTGGTGAAGGGCGTGACGGGGATGAATCGTCGTCTTCGCATTCGGATCCTGCTTTTGATTTCGTCTATGAGGTGCTGTCCTGGATCATGCTTTCTAATTGCCTCCATTTTGCGTTCAAGAAGATTATCCGATCGGCTGCGGACGGCATTGTCGGTGCTGACAGAGGAAAAGTTCTTGGGAAACCGGTGCCAACGATTTGGTTCCTTTTACTGCATCGAAATATATCCTTCTAGGAAAGTAGGCTCAGAGTTGGGATCATTTATGTGATTAATTGGTCATTTAAACAATTTTCTATTGCTTCTCGTAAATATACTGTACGTAATTCTCATATTATTTATAGTTTCTTGTTAATTTCTAAATTTAGATGTTCCATTGTGCTTATTTTGCTGATTCTAGAAGATCGAATTTTTTTGACTGAGCTATTGAGCACACAGTTGAATTGGTCAACTTTAGTGCTTTGTTCCCTGTTTCTGCAAAAAAAAAATCTGGATGGTCTTTCGTAGGAGGGTCAATCATCCCGGGGGGTGAAGGGATGTTACTCTGTTCTAGATTCTGTTTCTGCCACACCATTATTAACTGGTAGGAAAAAAAAGTTCCTTGATGCCAGGTACGGAAGGTGCTAGGGAATTTTATGATGTTTCTCATTATCAGTTTATCACCCTCCTATCTGCATAATCTGGCAGAATAACTAAAAATATCAGCAAAATAACTATTTTGTATTTTCTTGAGTGACTGAAAGATTAAAGTATGTGTATGTGTGCTTGCTCAAAGGTATCGGCATGGACTATATATCATGGCTATGTTATTCCCTTGGTTATATCGGTTGAGTTATTATATCTGATCTTTCTTCAGGACCTTCTTTTGCAAACCTTTCATTTCCCAACCTTCTTTTATTTAGAAAAATTAGACATACTATCTTAATAACAGTGTAAATTATATCTTATATTTAGGACTGAAGATAATTCTTAAGAACACTCCCAGAGTAAGTGAGAATTATGAAATCAATTTACTATGTGTAACTATGAAAACATAAGCACATAATAAAGTCATGCTCAAACAATAATGAAAACATAATTGGGCCAACTCCGAAAAAGATTTATAGTCTACAAATGAGGCATTATAATTAATAATAAAGGTAGTATCTTTTAAGAAATTAATTTCAAGCAACGCGTTGAAATACATTGACATCCACACAAATGCTGCATTCATAACAACTGATTATGCGTGTCAGGCTCATGAAATTTCAAAAGGTAAAGCTAAGCAACATAGTTTGATTTTAAATAAAAATTATATATAAATAACATTTAAAGAGTTTCATCTATTTATTAGATATATAGATGCGATGGGTGGGCGGTGTATGCATATTCACGATCACAAAGACTGCAAAAAGATTAAAACTCAATAACGTCATAACTAATGGGGGAAACAAAAATAATAACGAGATTAATAATACAATTGATCTAATGATATTCCCGTATTATTAGAAGAAAAAATCATAATACCATATTAGACTCGCGACAAAAATTTACACATGTTCATAGGAAAATTTAAAAATGCACATGTATATTTTAAAAATCAACAATAACAAAACAACAATTGTGATTAAAACTTAATAGATGTAAGCAATTTGATACAAGTTGTCATTTTAAAATTATGAATGCAAATGAGGAAACAGTGTTAGTTATATATCTTTAATTTTAAGAAATTAATTTAATTTAAAGTACGTAAAATATGTTGACAACCCATAAATATTGTACGCATAACAATTAATTATACGTGCTAGTCACATAAAAGTTCAAAAGAGAAAATGTAAACCCAAGCAACATAATCTTGTTTTAAGTAAAAATTATATATATAATAGTAAAAAATAGTGTTATATATTTATTAGATATATAGATGCGATGGGGGCTTGTCTATTTTCCAATAGAGATGGGCATTATATACCACCTTATATTGATGATAACAAAAGCCGCAACAAGATTAAAACTAAAAAATATATCACAGCGAATGAGGATAAAAACTAAAATTATAAACTAACAAACTGTTAGTTGAGATGATAAATGATGTCTATACAAATTCAAATACCGGGAAGCTTACACTTATTACGAGGGTTTTAATTTTAAAAATTTCTTTATTTTGATTTGGAACTCAGATAATCGATCCAAGATATTAGATATTTGATTCGGCTGGCGACTGGAAAAAAATTACAATAAAAAGACCTGCATGCTATAACATTAATTAATATTTTTTTGGCTAAGAAACATTTATTAATATTAATATTTATTGTATGTGTCTATACATATATATATTCTTCGTTTAATTTGAAGGTAAACAAATTAAACGGATAGATTTTATATAGAATCTGAGAACGATAATTTGATAATTTTAAAATCTACTCTCTTTTTTAACTTTTAATTTAACCCAGATTCGGGTTTGGAACAGGTAACTGAGTAGTGAATGCATTTCAAAAAAAGTTAATGATATTTCGCGGTTTCTCCGTATGCCTTTTCAGTTTTCATCGATGGAAGCACCCTTCTTATTTATAGAATACGTAGGTGACCGAATATAAAATATAATTCCAGGCAAAAAAAAAAAGAATATAAAATATAACTAATCATTATCATCATATATATATGTGTGTGCATATATATATATATACACACATATCCATCAAATACTAATTATAATCGATTTATCATAGTTACTCACAATATCTTAATTAATGAATTAATGAAAGAGCATGAATTTAGGCTTGATCAATTCGCATTTGATGATTTATTTTTTAAATCGAACTTAATATACATTAAATTAAATATTAACATTATTTAATTTAACTAATTAAGCTTATTAAATATTTTGAGCGAGTCCGTGATCCAACAAAAACAGTTCCAATTCTTAACTGTTACCCAAAATAATGATGATGATGTAATAATGAGATATGTGTAGAGAGGTCCAGAAATCAAATATTTATAGAGGAAGATTTATGGGGTGTTTGACAACCTTGAAAAGTGCTTCTCAGAAGCATTTTTTTACAAAACGAGTCAAACTCTTCTACATATTTACTTCGTAAATCATAAAAGTATTTTTGAAATTATGGTTCTGTTTCCATCCAAACACTCCATTAGATGCCTAATTTCAAACATCAAACTTTGTTTTGATATTCCCCTTTTGAAATCCTGAAAATTTCCTGAAGGCCATGCTGGACTTTCTTATCGTTGACACTTGCATATATAATCATGTGCAATTGTCAGCCAAGAATTTGGTTCCATTTTGTGGGGAGATTGATTCGATTTTGGACAATTAGTTAGTTCTTCTTCTTCTTTTTTTTGGCGCCAACAACTAGTTCTTGTTATTTGGACTTTTCCTACTCAGGTGTATATTCCTTGGAAAAACAAGAAAATTATAAACGGGCGTTGGGCTTATATATGCTCTACCTCTTGAGGGTACTATTATCTTTTTTTGATAACAGGTCAGTATTTTTTTTTTAAGACAATAATTTCTGGACAAGTTCTCTAATTTTCTAATTTAGTAATGATAATAAGCTGAAATTGTTAGGCATTATTGAAATGGCAAGAAAATCTTTTGTTTTGGTACAAAGTCATGCTCAGCCCTTAATTGGGCCAACTACCAAAAAAATTGGGCCTAACATATGACATCTCTACAACAAACCAAAATTGAAAATTATTTTTAAATCTAATGCAAATAATTTAACGAAAAAATGACAGAAAAAAATACTTTTTAAATTTTAAAATAATAAATAGCCAATTTTAACAGATGTTAACTTATCAAAGCCATTACAAATATTGTCAAAAACATTACAAAAATAATTAATATAATTTTTATATATTTTTTAAATTTAACATCGTTTCTTTTCAAATCAAGAATCCCATGGACTACCGCTGGGACCCATAACTGTGACCCGTTCCAAGGGATAAAAAAAAAAATTTGTTTTGCTCATATTTTAGCCAAGACTGATTTTATTATTGTATTTAGGGCTTGTTCAGAATAAGATTAGAGCGTTCAAGAATATATTTTTAATTGTAATTTACAGTATACAAGATAACTATATAAAAAGAATTTTATCTTATTTTATATGAATGTTTGCATCTGACCGGAGCCAAAACAAAGCACTGTATATCAATTACGGGTCCGTCTTACTTACAGAATTTAGTTGCATCTGACGGGGGGGGAAAAAAGAGTGTATAAGATTCATTGTCCCTTAAATTATTTTAATTCCAAGCGTTTTCACTCATTTGTACCAAAAAAAAAAAGGAATAATTACGAACACAATCAAAAGTTACCGTAACATAAAATCACGGCCCGCACATAAATAAAAGGAAACCACAATTTTTTCCCAAGTCTTTAGCACCAAATTATAGATGCATAATAATTTTTTCCTAATATATGTTGGAGTGTTTGAATCTTTAACTTTTATATACGCATACAAATGTCAGCAATTTGGCAGTTTTTGTGGCCAAAATTGTGTTCATTTCTTTTTCTTTTGGCCATGCTCTGTATGTGTAGGAAATCTTTTGTGAGGGAAAAAGAATGAGATCTCTTAGTAGGAAAAATTAGAGAAATCTTGTACGGAAAAACTGGTAAAAGCAAACTGTAAAAGGCTGAATATGTCAAATGTTTGGGGAAAAAGTAACAGTTATCAGTATAGAATCGAGCTTTAAGAAAAGAACTTTACTTTCTGGTCCCAAAAAAAACAAGAAATCAACTCAAATCAAATCACATGCAGCATAATGCATATGCGTAAGTGTTTTTATTTGATTTGATTCATTTAAAATTATATGATACTACCTCTTATCCTAATCATAAGAGCTAGTTGACTAATTTGAGGAGATTAAGAAGTTAAAAAAATTAAGTTAGTTATTTGTAATAAATAAGTGTTGCTTCTCTTAAAATATCCTTACTAATTAAGTATATTGGCTAGAACTACTATTGTTAAAAGAACTATTTTGAAAAAAAAAATACATAAATATTAGAGACATAGTGAATTTGAGTCTTATATTTAGGACCAAAATAAAAATTAAATAAGGTCTTATATTAAGAACAAAAGGTAGTACTGCATATAGAATAAAAAACTCAAACGGAATCATTTGTTTTCAGCAATTTTAGTTTGTGATGGATGTAAATTGGTTTTGATTATGTTTCTTACATTGTATAATTCTTAACTTCCTAATAAGTATTATATATTGACTTGAGACATAAATTGAATTGATATTTTACATTTAAAATTAAAATAAATTTTTTATCTAGCTTTTATATTAAGAAAATAGTGATAAGTAAGTACAATGCATATATATATATATATATATATATAGCATAATTAGCCTCAAAAAAAGAAAAAGAAACAGATTTTGTAAATTTTAATTTAGTTAATGTGAAATATTGAGATTCAAAATGAGGTGGGCGGACCTTAAAGTCAGAAAAAGCTTTTTAACTTCGAGAGATCCTAATTCCACAACAAAGGCACTATATATATATATATATATATATATATATATATATACTGGTTTCATGGAAATATGATCTTGTGACACTTTGATGTCTTAAATGTGACATTTATTGTTAAAAATATTAAAGCATAAAACACTAACAATTAATTATCCATCAACATTAACATTCAACTATTCAAGAGATCAATACCAGGATAACATCATACGAGATACCACCACTGAGAAATTTTCTTTATATTCTTTCCCTTCTCTTTTCAAAGTAAAGCACGAAGAATCAAAATTAAGCTGAATATATATGTATGGTCTGCCTTCTTGTTTTCTCTAGATTCCTTGTGTGAAAAGATTAAAAACTAATAATAATAATAATAAAAAAAGATCTTTTTTTTTTTAAGTACTTGTATTTCAGAGTGATCAATAAAAACGATGATAACTTGTGGTGGCTGCTCATCACAGTGGCAAGAAATCCCATTATTCTTATCTACTGAGAAAGATGTCACAATAAATGGCGGCAATATTTAACAGTTTCGATATTCATGCATGCATCTTGATCGCGGATGGGGACAAACGCAATCACAAAATGTTCCCCACAAAATACTATCCTGACAACTTGTTATTTGATCCAAATAGAGACAATGATATATATTAGTGATACGATAAAGACAAATCATATCACAAATTGATTGTTTTTTTAATAATTAAAATATAAGCAAATGGGTCACCAAAATGATTATAATCCTAGTTGACGTAGTGCCCACTGGTAGGGTTCCCCCATATATATATATATATATATATATATATATATATATATATCTCAACTAATTCTGACTAGGTTAACTTCCATATATTATATTGTTTACAAGTTTAGAACCAAACTTTTTGAGGTGCCTGGTTCCATGAACCTGAATTTTGTTTCATTATTTTAATTTATCATTTGGGATAGTCTAGGTTGCCCTACCTTTAAGCATATATTTCTTTATAGTTTGCTAGATCACATTCATAATTTACAATTAGATGATACACTGGATATATACACAAATATATATATATATATATATATATATATAGGCAAATTAAAGAAAACAGAGAAAAGTTTGTGACGTTGAAATATATAGGATCCAGCTGATAGATCAGATAAGCTCAGAAATATTTTTTTTGAGAACTATTAAGATGTATATAACGACAAAATTTATCATTGTACCAAGGCTCTGTCTTTCTTTATAAAATTTAAAATAAATTTAATTTAATATTTCTAAATACTACATATATTGTGTTAAAATAAGCATTTAAAATAGGAAAAATTTCATTTAAAGACCGCAGTTGAGAATTTATATTAGACAGCTCCAAAACATTTTGAAATATCACTGCAGGACCAAATGACCAAATTGAAATTAAAATTAAAAGTAAGATTACAATAATACCCTTCATTTGTCCATTTACACTTAAACACTTATATTTGGGGTTGTGAATTCCATTATGTTATTTGTAAATTGCCAAATTTTTGTTGTAAATTGTTGAATTTTATTTGTAAATTGTCGAATTTCACTTGTAAATTGAGAGATATTATTGTAATCTTACTCTGAATTTTAATTTCAGTTTGGTCCTTTGTCCTGCAGTGATATTTTAGAATGTTTTGGGGTTGTCTTATATAAATTCTCAACTACAGTCCTTAAATGAAAATTTTCCTTTAAAATATATGAAAAACATAACCTTTAGCCATTAAAGTTATACCTAATTTGCAATTTGGTTCTGGTAATTTTATTGGCATTACAATATGAAATAAATGATCCTAGGATCATTTAATCATAGGATCATATGCATTTCATATTTTAAAATCATTTATTTAACATTTATTTGAATGCATTCAAAAGATCATTTATTTGACATTTTAAAATCAGAGAGACCAAATAGTATAATTAAAACACAAGTACTAAACAAATTGGGTAATACTTTTTGGCGAGAAAATTGGGTGAAACTTTGAGAAGTAAAAGTTATGTTTTTCATATATTATAGTTCTAATAAAAAAATTAAAGCACCTTTTTTTTAATAAAGTGTTATTTTGTTCAATACATTGAACTCGATAATTGAAACATATAAATGACAAGTGTTAAAATTTTATTTCGTTTGAGTATACACACGCGTCCTTCTATAACTTATTTATGAATCTAAGTATTAAATATTTCTCGTTTTTGAATTTGTGGATTCATTGAGAAAAGTTAATACATACAATATTCTCCATTGTCATTAATCAAGCAAGAGAAGAGTTTAATCACAACAAACATTATATTGCTGGCAAAAAAATGCGCTTATTTTTTTTTTTTCAAATGATAGCTATGTGTTTATTTCGGTCTTCAATAACTTTAGGCTTTGTTCACAATTTAGAAATAATATTGTATGAGAAATAGACAAATAAAAAAACAAAGAGATATATGGTGTGTGTGTGTGCGTGTGTGAACAAGTTGTATATATATGATTACACACACAATATTGAATAATCAGATCATGGAATCATTTGCACCACTCACCCGATTGGAAACATTCAAATCAAAGGAGTACTCGTACTCTTTTAAACTGTGACACATCCATTAGCTTTTCCCCCATTAATTTTCTCTAGCTTTTGATTTAAAAAAAAATTGAGAAGAAGAGTGCGAGTCTGTATTTTTCCCTGGAGGTTAAGGTGATAAGACCACCTCTTATCCTAAATATAAAATTTATTTTGTAGTGTAATTTGTACTATAAAATTATTCTTATATTTAGGATCCAAGATAGTATTAATTTATAATGTTTTCCTAATAACATAGATATATTAATAATATGTTGGCGTGTGTGCATAAACACTTTAAACAAAAACACACGCTTATTGGGGTGCATGTATACCCGAAAGCAATATGGTATTAGTAGGCTGAACAATTATTGGGATTTATTGATGAACGATGAAACATATTTCTTTGGTCTTGTTTATAGAGTAAAGAGAGAAAGTTTTTTTTAGTCATATTTATAAGTCACTTTATTAAATTTTCAATATGAATATACTATTTTATCCTTTATTTATTATAGTATAAGTAGTTATCTTTTTGAAAGATGTATATATTAAATATAGGTAAAGTTAAAAATTTGTTATATTTTAATAGAGAATTAATGCATTTTAAAGTTTTTCTTGATTTATGTGAAATATGCTGAAAACGTCTTATAAATAGGACCAGAAGATTAGAAGAGTATACTTCAACTAAAAAGTTATTGCACTTGTGAAAGATGGATTGCACATATTTTTTAGCAATAAATTTTATAATGAAAATTGTTTCTGGCAATTTTCCCTTGCACATATTAAAGATTATGAGCATTCTCATGCCCTGAATTAAATAGGAAAAGATTTAGGAGCGAAATGTAGAAGAGAAAATAACCCCAAAAAAAGTTAAAAATTATTAAATACTAAATAAAATGTCCATAAAAATTTATTAGCCTTTACAAATTCAGTATTATCAACGTTAAATAAAATATTATTATTAAATTTTATTTAAGATTTAATAATTGTCAACTTTCCCTTTTGGTCATTTTCTCAGGGTATAGTGCGGGTTTGAAAAAAGAAAAGAGAGAAAAATGAAGATGATGTGATAGCTCAATCACCTATTAATTAAATTCAAGAGTACGACATGTTAGGGTCCCACCTATAGAAATGAGGGGTTCGGTTCATGAACCTTTTATGTTCAGTCCAAATTATTCAATTCTTTGGTCTCAAAGCGTCTCACCAACTTTATGTTTTCTGATTTGACTTGGAAACACTTCATTACATTCACGAAGGTGTGCATCATAGCTTGGAATTTTGGACTTTACCACCTTCCCCACACTTCAATTTCAACTATGAATAGTTTTATATTTTATATAACACGAATAATGGGTGGAAATTATAACATATCTAAGAAAATTGAAATATAACTCTTATTGGAAAAAACGCCATATGAGCAACCATCATTTGTCAACAATGTAAAGAGTTTGAAAAATAAGTTGTCTCACTCTATATATATTGTGTACAGTTTATTAAAATGTTTATATTTAATTTTTTTATTTTTTTAAAATAACAACAAAATAATTTTTAATTCCAAAGTTTCAAAAATAAAAAAATGCAAGTGAGATAAACAAGTTTAAAATATAAAATTCGGACTATTTAAATGACTGCATCATGCAAATGGGGAAACCGGGTTTGGTACTTTTGTTATCTAATTGTAATATTGGCCTTTCCTATTATCTATACTAATAAATCATTCCTTATTATGATTGCATGGCAAGTTGAATTTTCAAGTTCGTTTCATTAGACTTTTTTTTTTGGTCTTTTCTACGATCAACCCTCGTTCTCATATATAGAAATGCTAATTAATTACAAAATTTCATGGAATGAAGATATATTAACAAAAAACTATTCAATTCTTATTCTTTACGATGATGCGACGAGTCTTCATTGAGATAGTTATTCCCTCTTCATTATTTTCCTCCCATTCTCTCTCTCACCGCACGAGAGTTTTTTTCTTCAGAAAATTTATTATTTTTATTTAATAAATTAAAGATGATTTCTTTTTTCATATTCTTAATATCTTTATGGAACACATTTATGAAAATAAACATTTTATTCGATTTCATTTTCTGTACGCTAATGCAGGAAGTCTATCTATTTTATATCAGTTCTCTAACCGATACAGATTAGTATAGAAAATAAAAGATTTTCTACGCCAAAGGTGAAAAAGTTTTTTTTTTAGGAAAAATAATTATTTTATATATTGATGCATGTTTTTTCAGCTAGTGAAAAAGTGTTTAAAAATTTTTTACTGCTCCCTTGCTTAATATAAGAACTAATTAGATGTTGGATTTGATTCTAAATATAAAATTTCAATATATTTTGTTTTCAAAATTTATAATTTTTTTTTTTCAAAATATTTCTAATGGTTGTAGGGACCAAGGAATAACTTTAATATATATGATTAAAGACAATAGTTTAGAAAAGTAAACACATATTTATTATAAATAACCAATTTAACTAATTTTTTAAAATTTTAAAATTAATTTCTTATGTTAAGATCGGAGAGAGCATTTTGCATTGATTATGTTTCATCCGCCACCTTTCTATCGACCAAACAACCGCTACATCGATCGTAGTCAAACTCTTTAGAAATTCACAAAGGTGCAGGTTTATGGCATCATGAAACATTATGGTGCAGTTCATAAGTGTTTCACTTTCTTTAAGTTTCTTACATCAAAAGCTAGCAAAAAGTAAAAAGACACGTTTGATATTCCCATAGGACGTCAGAATTATAATTTCTGTGATCTACTTTTCCATTGTGACTTCAAAATCCAATTCAGAAACTTCTCTCCCATGGATTCTTCTTCTTTTTCTTTCTTTCCGGAAAAAATTACTAAATATTTTTTAATATAACATTCGTTATATCATTCTATTACCATTTACAAATTTAAATTTTTGTTTGCTGAAATATAGACATGAAGCTTATTGTTCATCTTTCAAAATTATTTTTTTATTATATATATATTTTTATCACATAATGGGTAAATTTAGATATTCTACAATTGACATCATATAAAAAAGATGTGAACTTTATACAATATTTAAATTTATCAAATATATCACTGACTTATTTAGATTCAGTATATCTTGGACCTTAAACGAGGGTAAAACTAGGATATACCATTCCGTTCACGGGACGCCAAAAATGAAAAAGAATGTGCA
This sequence comes from Neltuma alba, assembly GCF_004799145.2. NCBI lineage: Eukaryota > Viridiplantae > Streptophyta > Magnoliopsida > Fabales > Fabaceae > Neltuma > Neltuma alba. Next base: position 390,370 of record NW_021636269.1, on the reverse strand, counting down.
GCTAAATTGCAGAGCAGAAATGATCTACTCGTATAATACATTAACACACACACACACACACGAAATTAATAAAATCTCCCCCTTCCCAACTCCCCTCTCTATATTATTTAAATCGAAGGGCAATGTTAAAGCTATATATATATATATATATGGAGTTACGAGTTTGTATAATATTTTACACACCATAGCTATATCTGATTCCAATTCTACAAGTCCAGAGAAGTTTTGGAAAATTACCGGACCTTTGCCCTAACTGATGTTTGACTACTTTTCAAACTCACTTTGCAAAATTACCAGAAAAAAAATCGCACATGAAAAGTTAGTTTTGTAAATGCAAATTATCAAAATAATTTTTAGCAAATTTCAGTTCATCGGTTTGGCGAATGTCCGTTTTCCAAACTCTAGTCCAAGCCTATGCGCAATTCATCCAATTAGATCATAATGGAGGGTCAACAAAATAAACAAAAGGGGGCCGGATAATGATACTCTAAATTTCTCTAGCCAACTAATTCGCATATTCATCGTCTTTCGTGTGTGTGTGTGTGTGTGTGTGTGGGGTCTGGTTTGATGCTCCAATCTAAAGAAAGAGGATTCCTAATTTTCCTAATATCGCATTATCTTCTTTGCCTAGAGTAAAATCTCTTTTGTTTGATACTATCCCCGATTATTAATATAAGAATTAGTTGACTAATTTGAATTGATTTAAAAAATTAATTAACTAGTTAGTTATTTATAATAGATATGTTGTTTTCTCTAAAATATTTTTACTAATCATATGTACTATTTAGAACTATCATATGATAAAACCTTTAATATGTTCAGCTACTACAAAGATTACATTAGGGGAGAAAAAGAATAAACACGAGAGATAAAATTGGCTAGGGTATACCACATTGAATGTCAAATTAGCTCTTATGTTAACAATCAGAGATAATATTTAACTAATGGTGTTTGGTCAATGTTGCTTTAATGCATGATTATATGAGTTTGAAAAAAAAAATCAATTCACCTATTGCAATATATATAAATATATATTTATATGAAACGAAAACAAGCCAAGGACGAAACGTATAGTTCTATGGGTAAGTAAGAGTACGCATATGGTCAACAATGTTTCACACGGGTCGAAGGTGGTGGGGTTTTCTTTTCAAATTTGGTTTCACTTCTTTGAAAACAATTTTAGTCAAATAATTATTGTGTTAGGACGTTTGAAGAATAAGGAACATGCACCAATAAAGGGATTCCTGCTTTATCATTGAGACACACACACACAAACAAACAAACACGTGTGTGTGTTTTATCATTACCATCATAGTAGCGAATTCGTTTCAACATTATTATTAATCAAGTCAAACTTGTTTAGAAATTGATATGTTGTTAATATCAGCTCATCCCTTCCTCATAACCTCGTGGCCATTTGTAATTTGTTCATGGATATAATTGTAGGGAAATTTATATTAGCATTCCAACTTTCTTTCACTGGGAATACGTACTCGTAGGAAAAGAATGGGATTATAATAATTATAGATTAAGTGTCGTGCAATATACTCATATAATATATGTTCTTTTGGTAATCATACTCGTAGTATTTTGTTCAAATCCGCCGTATATACAAGTGCTTCATCTAGCGAGCTACGCTTCTAAACTTCTAATGCATTCTCAAAATTAAAAAGCGATTATACATAAACTCAAGATCCTGCACTCTGCCTGTAATTAACACCGTCAAAGAAATTAATACACTACCTCCGATCCTTAACATGAATATTTCTTTGATTTTTATTTTGACTTTAAATATAAGATTCCAATATACTCTGTCTTCATAATAATGATAATTCTAATCAATAAACCTGATTAGTAAGGATATTTTAAAAAAGACAATACCTATTTGTTACAAATAACTAACTTAACTAGTTTTTTTAATCTACTTAAATTAATCAAGTAACTCTTATATTAATGACTGGAGGTAGCACGGCAATTATGTGTTTAGTATTGAGACGTGAATAACCAGCACAAGTTTTTTAAAATAAGATAACGTTTTTGTCAAATATATTTATTATAGCACTTCAACAAGAGAATCACACCTCAAGAGCTGGCCGTTAAGGTTGGAGAGTTTAAAGTCTTACGATATCTCTCTTTCAAGATAACCTTCTTAATGTGCGACTCATGAGATAAGATTGTATTACCTCCTATTCTTAACATAAGATATCATTTAACTTTTATTTTGATCATAAATATAAGACCTTAATCCACTTTGTCTCTCATATTTATGTATTTTTTTTTAAAGTAGTCATTCTAATAATAGTAGTTCTAGCCAAGACACTTGATTAGTAAAGATATTTTGGAAAAGATAATACATATTTATTACAAATAACTAACTAAATTTATTTTTTTAATCTATTTAAATTAGTTAATTAGCTCTCATATTTAAGACCGGAGATACTATTAATTAACTTTGAATGAAAACCTAACTATGCATGCCCATGTACACGCGTGACCGATTAATTCTCAATGTTTACATGTGCGTGCTTGAGTGTATATATATTGGATCCTCAATAAAGCGATAAAGCGAAGATATAGCTTAAGGGGAAATGATTCCTATTCATTAATTAAGGGACGATAAATTGCGCAGTGCATCTCGTGTGTGTGGATCGAAAAGCATATACAACATATGTTACGCGAACTGCAACGAAATTACCATCATTTTCTGTGCTTACATTTTTAATTAATTAAATAATATTATTTATTATCTAGTTGCTTGTTCACCATGTACATACACATAATTGCACTCTCACGTACACTAACCTTATTTTAATAATATTATATACTCTCATTAAAATATTCAATCACTTCTGAACAAGTAGCCTTTATTTAAACTAGCAATCTTCCCCATTAGATCTCGTGCATGCACCTCACAAACATCTAGTTTCACATACGACAACCACCTTTTTTATTTATATATATATATTTATATATTCGACACAACAACCTTATATATTTTGTTCGTACGCCTGGAGAATATTATAGTTCATAATATATATTAATAAACAAAAAACAAACATGCAATCTTCCACACGCCCTGTTCAACACAGTACACCAAGCATTTGATTACTTACAATATGAGTTCGCCGACGATGAAGCCACAAGCATAAACTAAACGACGTACTTCTACACAAACATACATACATATATCGTCATATCGTCACTGATCCATATCAAGATTTCTTCTAGAAGTGAACGTTATGATGCAGGTAGTGCATAACGACGTCGTTCAGCATCCAGTTATCGTCCATGGGGTCCCACTCAGACAGCATGCCACCGCCTGCTCCCATCGGCTGCGAAACATCAGCGGTGTTGTTCTTGTTGTTGTTGATTTCGTCCAGACCGAGGAAGGATTCGAGGGTTGAGATTTGTTGGCTGAGCTGAACGGCGTCGTTTTGGACGGGGAAGAGGCACTGCTTCTTCTGGGGCGGTTCCAGGGGAGCCGGACCCGGAGTCGGAGTCGGAGACAAAGGAGGAGGAGGAGCTGGCGGGAAGTTGAGCTTGGCTTTGTCCCCGCGGATGCGCTTGGCTGCTTTGTCGTAAGCTCTGGCGGCTTCTTCGGCGGTGTTGAAGGTACCAAGCCAGACACGGACGCCCTTGTGTGGGTCCCTTATCTCGGCGGCCCACTTGCCCCACGGCCTTTGCCGGATTCCTCTGTAGATGTTCTTGCGAGTCCTTCCGCCTCCGCTTTTCTTCTCAGGCTTCTTGTTTTTATTGTCACTTTTGTTACTATTCTCACATGTCACTGCTTCAAGTTGGCCAAAAATGGGAAAAAAGCTTTATCTAATATGAGGTAACAAACAAAATCTTATCTTTAAAGCTGATGGCTATATATTTTCTGGCACCAAAAGAGTCTCAGAGACTGTACATGCAGTGGGATTTCATATATCATAATTATTATCGATACTATGAGGTGATTGCGGCACATCAAGTGCAGATTCTTCGCTTAAATTTTCAAAAGAGATATCTACCCTCTTTTTTTTTCAAATGGTTTTCTTTTCAATGAACAGGTTCAACGTGAATAAGAGAGGCCAACAAGAAACAAAAAAAAAAAAAACGGACGTCTCTTGGTAGTCGATCCTATCATCAAACCCTGGAATATAACTGAGCTCTCCGTTTCTGTTGAGAGACTCCACATTTTTTTTTCTTATTTTGTCAGTTTTATTTACTTTAGAGAGAGAAAAAGGAAGCGAGCCATTCTCTCTCTCTAGATTCACACAAAATATAAAGAGACACTCATGAATATCAACCACCAACCGAAAGAAAATTATTGAAATACCCAGCAGAAATCTCAGGTTTTAAACCCAGATTGAGAAAAAGTAAGGTTACGCATAAAATCATATACACTGGGGGGGAAAAAAAAGGTTTTCATAGAGAAATCGACTATACGCTTAATAAAAACAGATCCTTGTTTCACTCATATCTATAAACTCAATAGCCTGGAATTACCTCCACTCAAAACCAAAAATGGAGCACCATACCACTCAAAACACAAATACGGAATTCTTTGAGAGAAAAAAGCTTACAATATTGAGATAGAATCTGAAGTAATAATAGTTTTGGAAGAAATAAGAATAATTACCTGGGGTAGTTGGAATCAGAGGGAGTTTCTGATCATGAAGGGAAGCTTCAGGCTTCAGACTGTGTTTGGAAGGAAGAGCAGCGGTAGGATCGAGTCCAAAGAGGTCAGCGACAGTTTCCAGGTCAGACCAGAAGTCGTTGGCGGTCGATTTCCGACCAAGTTTCTGAGGGAGGAAATCGGAGATGATAGCGCCTCCACACATACTTCCAGATTCTCAGTTTTTCAGAGAGGAGCACATCAAAGCAAGAAAACAAGAAACGACGCGGAGGGAAAAAGCAGAAGGAAACGGGAGTGAGGAAGAAAAGCGTAAAAGGGCGTAGATTTATAGGAGAGAGAAAGCGAGGGCATCACAAACACGACACCGTGGGGCCCACAGGAGGGACATTGAGAACTGATCATCGGACGGTCGATGAGCCAGTTGGACGTGACGGCGGAGATCGCAGGATTAGAGGGACGTGTCAAGGAGAAGAATGGGAGTAATATCTCCGTTTTAAAAATATTTTTTCCTCTCAGATCCAAGTGTTACTTGGTTCAATTAGGAATAGTTTTTCTACAAACATTTTCTACGTTTACATAAATTTTAATTCAAACGCAAGATCTCGTGTTTTAAGCTGTTAAAGTCCCTTCAATTGAGAGCACTATCTCTTGGTCTGTTTAGAAAATATCTCAGTATATATTACAGGACCTTAATATAAGATTCAGTTGATTAATTTAAGAAAACTAAAAAATTTATTGAATTATTTAAAACTGTTTATATTAGTAAATTCCTTATTTAATAATTCACATAAGTATTTAAGAGAGATCATGTAATATATGCTGTAATTAAATAATTTAGTAAATTTTTTTAATTTTCTCAAATTAACTTATTATATCTTATACTAAGAACCAAAATATTAATTATTTTAAATTAACCAATAAGGCAACAAGCATGAAGCTCGAGCAATGCTGGCTTAACCGATACCATTGAGAGAGGTTAACAGTTATTGGAGTCTTTTTTCTTGATTAATTTATTGTAGTCTTTTTTCATTCCACCTTGAAGTACATATTTTAAATATTGAATGGCTTTATACAAATATAACTGAAAAATTAGATTTTGATTCTAAAAACTCAATAAAATTATGGCAAAATTTGACGTTTAAATAGTGCATACAAATATTTTTACAAATTATCATGCCACTATACTAAAAGCAGGGCAAATCTATGTTACATATATAGTTGTATGGTTCCCAACTCGAACAAATATTTTTTCTTTTATTAATGGAAATGCAGATAATAATAGGTGAATAATGTACTGTGATAATTTCTTTTATAATTTAAATTATTTAATAGCTTTTTTTAATTATGTGTTTTTTTTAAGTGCACGTATATTTTCGAAATAAAAAAGGAGAAGGAAAGGCCCGGAAAAAGGGTGGATGGTAGTTAAACGGCCCAGAAAAGAAGGGAGAAAAGGCGGAGGACACGTGGAAAGCATCGCACTAGGGGGCTGGTTTCGTTTGGAATGACCCCTTCAGCTTCTCACCCCTCGAATTCACGTTAATTACCATTTTACCCTACCCTGTTTCCTGTCCCTTGCCATTTTTCAAATTGATTAATTGAATATAAGTGTAGTGATTTATTTTTCAAAATAATTAATAATTTATTTATATATTTTTGGCTGGAAAATAAGTTCACTCTTGAAATTTAACCCGGGTGCAATTCAATTGCTCAAAATTTAAACATTATTCTCATATTTTAATGACTCGATTATAACTTTGATCATGAAGGAATACATACTTCTTGAAATTATAATGACTAATGAATTAAACAGATAAAAATTGAATGAGTTAAATTTCAAGAACAAGGTTGTGATTGATTCAAAATTAAAGGAATAAATGACTAATTTTTATACTGGAAATTAGTTTTCCCCAACCTTTTCTAAATACAAACAACTGATATTTATTATTTTAAATTATTATACTGTTTTATAAATATAATTTCATATATGACGATGTTATTCTTAATAACTTAAAAGGTCGTTATTTATATATTCTAAAATTTCAAAAAATTGTCTATATAAATATAAAATTTTGAAAGGAAAAAAATTATTGTCACTCAAATGATGCCATGTTTCCTTAATGAAATAAGATATTAGCTGATAGCAATGTCTGGTTAAACTCAAAAAGGGGATAACAATTATTATTTGCGTAAATGAGTTTTCCCATTCAAAATTTCAAGTAGGTTTAATTTCATATTTTTAAAATTTGAAGATTCATCATTGCCGCAAAGCCTTACGGATTTCATCTAATTTTCTAAAATTTTAATTTAAATGTTTGTGATGACAAAGTTTTTGATCAAAATATAATAATTTATTTATAAATTTTGGACTACAAATTTATAATTTTTCAAGAATGATAAGTTCATTTCTCTATTTTTATTATCTCTTTAATTTTTAATAATTTAAATCATTTTAAAACTATTTTATTTCAGTATCCAGAAAAGTTTTAGCCATGTAGATAAGAAATGAAATGTCATTAATGCCCTTAAGTGTGAAAAAATTAACTTTCGAATATTTATCCGTAAACTTTGTTGTATCGAAAAAAATTTAATAATCTTTATTAGTAAGGATCTCAAAAATTATAATTATTTAAATGGACCAAATATTAAAATATAAAATTAAAAACACGGAATTGCCCTTCAGCCTACATTCTTTCCTCCGCCTTCCTCCATGTAGTTGCCATCTTCAGATGCAGAAAGATGGCTTTTCAAGTTTGATCGTCTTTTGCTGGCAGGTTTGTCTACAACGGAGAAACTATCAGAGAGAGTTGATTGGTTTGTGAGATTTTGAAAATGAAGGTCAGTTGCATGGATTGCACGACATTATCGTGCTCTATTACCAACCAATTCCTTAGATATATTATTAACTAGGAGGTCTCGTTTAATGATTTTATTGAGCGTTCTTTTCAGTCTTCTTCTGTTTTTTTTATAAGACTCCAAATTGTATCAAAATCAGGACTGCTTCAAGAAGTTAGAGCTGGTTTTGATGTTGCTTGTTAAGTCAATAAATCAGTTCCATCCTTTTCATCAATGTCTTCCCACAAGATACCATGTGTGTTTCACCAGGACGTTTAGGTGTTATCTGATTTATTTGCTAATCTTAGTACTGCGCAAGTAGATTTGTATTCTAAAGTTAATAACTAGACATCCACATACTGTGCGTTACGTTTTGTTTTTGTTTTTTACTGATAGAAGGTGGGCACAAATATGCACAGAGAAAGAGGGAGGGGAATCGTTTGCCACTAACCACGAAATATTTCAGTTGTGGTGGCAAGAAAAACTGTAGGAGCTCAGTTAGGGCTAGCCTGGTACTTTTATATTTTTATCTTAATATTTTGTCTTTTTAAATAATTGGAGTTTTTAGGATCCTTTAAAATAAATATTAATTTTTTTGGGTCATTCCCTCCAATTTTTTTCTTCTTTTTTTAATACATGCACACACTTTATTTTTTTTCTATAATTGCACGCAACACTACGAGAAAAGATAATTTATTACTTCGATTAGAATTGGAATATAATGCTTTGCTCATTTTTAACCTGTTTAATTAAGATACAGAAGTCAACGGATTACTTTTAAGAACTTTTCTTTTAACAGTATTTACTTTTCAATCCAAAAGTTAAATAATTAATATATATACACAAATACACACGATTTCCTTTTCATTTTCTTTCAAAGTAGTGTATATAATATTGTTCATGCTATACTCAAGTTGGACCTAACATTTAACTCAATGACTAGAATATTTTTATATTTAATTATTTGACATCCAATACAATTGTTGTTAATATGTTGGTCAAGCTGAACGGCACGTTTTGGTTTCAGATTTGTTGTCGTTCTTGTTGTCGTCCAGACCGAAAAGAAGGATTGAGATTTGTTGGTTGAGCTGAACGGCGTCATTGTGGTTTAAGATTGTTGTTCTTGTTGTCATCACGATCGAAGAAGGATTCGAAGCTTGAGATTTGTTGGTTTAGCTGAACAGCGTCGTTTTGGCCGGGGAGGAGGCACTGCTTCTTTTGAGGCGGTTCCAGGGGGACTAGAGCCAGAGGAGCTGGCAGAAAGCTGAGCTTGGCTTTGTCACAGCGGATGCGGTTGGCGGCTTGGTCGTAAGCTCTGGCGACTTCTTCGACGGTGTTGAAGATGCCGAGCCAAACTCGAACGCCCTTGTGTGCGTCCCTTATCTCGGCGGCCCGCTTGCCTCACGGCCTTTGTTGGATTCCTCCGTAAATGTTCTTGCGAGTCTTTCCACCTCCGCTTTTCTTCTCCGGCTTCTTGTCACTATTGTCATTTTTGTTATTATTCTTACAGGTCACTGCTTCAAGTTGGCCAAAAATGGGAACAAGGTTTATCTAATATGAGGTAACAAACAGAATCTTATCTTCAAAGCTGATCGCCATATATTTTCTAGAACAAACAAAAAAGTCTTAGAAACTGTATATCACGATGGAGGTCGAAAAGCCTGGTAAGCCAGTAATCGGGGACCATGAAATTGTGGGGTTTGTAATCAAAATTTAGCAAAATATCCTCAATCAAAAATAAAATCAAGCCATTGTCTGGATTTTAATCCATATTTAGTTTTTTTTTTAGCCGAAAGATTTATTATATGTATTTAATTTGGCCAAAAAATTCAATATATTTAATAAATAATAATAATTGAATAATTTAAGCACCCCAAGAAAAAATTTTAACATTTTATTTTATATTTTTTTTGTTACTTCTTGTTTTCTTTGTTAAATGCAGTTTTTTTGGGGAAAAATCTTTTCAGCTTTGGAAAAATAACAGGCTCAACTGTCCAAAAAAATGGTGAATACTAAAAAAAAGAAGATTAACGTTAAGTTCAAAAAAGAAAGCGAAAATTAAAAAATTAAAAATGAATTCTAAAAGGACGCAGGTTAGTGCTTTGATGATGGTGGCTGGGTATGGATTTTAACAAGCTATTATGGGCTTTATGCAAACCCACATACGTTATTGGACCGGGGAAAAGCCTTTAGGCATCTTATTGAAGAGGCCCAGGATATTAATTTTTCTTTGACCAGCCAGGATATTAATAAGCTAGGGAAAGGGCCGACAATAAATTATTATGAGGATGAGGTTGGGAATTATATATTCAAAAAAGCATGAAAAAAAATTATATTAAAAAATACTCTCAAAATTTTCCTTTCGTATAAATAAGAATGCTTAGCTTAATTTTTTAATATAACTAATTGTTTAAGACTAAGCAAAAAGAAATGACGGTGGACACACGAACAGATTTTGATATCCTGCAACTGTGGAAACTGGCAATAAAAAAGCATATAAATCCCAAGAAAAAATTCTCATAGAAATGTAATAAATAGAATAAAATATCCAGGGCACATTTGTTAAACACGGTGGGCACACTAATTGCAAATAACTCCTGTTCCACCCTGATTTGAAAATTACATTGCATATGAATTAAACATTCGGGGATGCATGCCAAAGAAACATAAAATCAAACCCCCTAATGTGTTGGCAGGAAAAACACCCTTAATGTTATGACTTGACTTGAGCCATGGGGTCACATATTATATTGAGAAATAAATACATAATAACGATTGACATAAACATACAGAGATGCATGCCAGATATGAGAAGCAAGTCAAGGTGAAACCAAATAACATGCTCAAGTGCACTCTGGAAAAGGAATTCATTAATTTTCTATCTACATAGTCTTAAAAAGACAATTAAAAATACATATCAAAGAGCATGACGAGGAAAAGAATATGTCATTACAAATGTAAAAAAAAGTTTGATTTACTAAGTATTAAATTCAAGTTAAATGAGATTCCACACACAAAAATAATATGATGGGCGACAATCATAAATACAATCCGTTCACTGAGAGATAAACTTTACTATCAACCCCAAAAATCATGGCTAAGGGGTGAAAAGATGTGACTATATATATAGAAATTGAAAAAAAAAAAAATGGAGTAGCCTAAAATAAAATGATTCTAGTCAGCCAGCTTTGTAAGCCGATGAATGGTACTTCTTGCAACCCTATTACCAGGATCAATCTTCAGAACACTCCTCAGGTCTTCCGCACCAAGCTTGTACTTTTCCATGCTCTCATACAAGAGAGCACGTTGCACCAATATAGATACATTTGTGTCATCATTTTCTAGTACCTGTACAGCATAACGCAAAGCAAACAACTCACCCTCCAAACAAATATGATAAGGATCATGACGTAATTCAATCCATCCATCTCAAAAGGACAATCACAATACAGTAGAATTTATGCATTAGCCATCCCTATTAAATTCAAGAACTAAACACGCATGCTACCAAGAGCTTCAAACAAAATGTTTACAAGTACATTCAATTAAGGTATGATAGTTTAGAATATGTCACCTTGTTTTCGTTTTCTTTCTCTAGTTTTAAGCCCTTATCAATATAATTAACTAAAAGCTTAAAACACTCTAGTAGTTTGGCCCAAGACAGAGGCATCTAGTTTAATTTGTCCAACAATTAATGCAGTCTCAACAACTATGACAATTATGTTCAATCTCTAATATGCACTAACCTCATCATCTATGGTTTGAATTTAAACCCAAAAAAAAAAAAAAAAAGTAACTGTTTCAACATTCAAATCGTTAAGATATCAAAGTATACCTTTGTACAATCGGCCACTGCTTTTTTATACTCTCCAACTTCTTTGTAACATGAGGCTCTGCATGACAACACCTCTGCCATACCAGCATTATCCTCCGTTTTCTCAAGAAGGATGATGGCCCAAGATAACCACTTAATAGCGTCTGCAAACTGACCTTGCTTGTAATTGTCCATCCCTTTACCTTTTGCTGTAGAACCCGATAGCCCAGCAGGGGGAGGTGGAAGCCCTTCAAGCTCAGTGGTTGTACCACCCACATCATGTCCTCCTCCACCAAATTCAGAATCCAAACCCCAGTCATCAATTTCAGAAGATGAATTTCCTGCAAATGCTTCCGAAGTCGCAGTAGCACTTCCAGCCGTAGCTGAGGAAGATGAGAATAAGATGTCTATAGGGTCACCACCAGCAGATGTCTGCACAGGGCTCTGATTCAAATTGGTAGATCCTGGAAAACTGAAATTCTCTGCAGCAGAACTACTTGATGGGAATGCGGTAGGGCCTGGTTTGGAGGCATTCTGGAAGTCTCCAAAACCATCATCCTCGGCTTTATTATTTTTTGTGGCCATTCCAGCTGAATTAAGACTACCAGATGGTTTTGATCCAAATCCAGCCAAAGAGCTGAATGGATCTCTATTAACATTCATTCCACTTCCAGCTGAACTACCACTATTCATATTTCGCATTGAAGGACCACCAAGATTTGGGCTCTTATTAGTGCCCATGCTAGTATTATTGTACCCGGAAGATCCCCAACTTCCACTACTTGCCGTCGTGTTACTGGTTTTAGGCAAAGCATCCGCCATATTTCCCATCGAAAAGGAGCTTTTGTTCGTTGTAGTACCTGATGCCTTAGAGGCAGGAATCGATTTTATGGGAGTATTATTGCTACTCTTAGAACTCTGTCCGATTGCAGAGCTCACCAAATCTCCAAAGAGATTAGGGTTTTTATCAACAATTCCGATGGTCGAACTAGAACCCGACGGTTGTGTAGATCCCCAACTCTTACCAGAGATATCCCCCACCATGGAAGTGGGGCCACCAGGCAATCCAGACTGATTTGCCAGATTTGGTACAGGCTGGTGAGTCCATGATGGCTTGTTGGGTTGCCACGAGGGTCTGGGCTGCGCGGATGAATATGAAGACGAAGAAGAAGAAGTAGAAAATGTATGGGTCGATTTCTGGTTTTTCTGATCGTTCAGAGATTTGGGTCGATTGGATCCGATCCCGAGATCGAAGTCGAAATTCAAGTTTTTGACTGAGGCAGAGGAAGCGCTCGTTTGATTGGGTTTACCATAATTCGAATTCATCCCTGAATTCAAGGTGGAGGATGTGAAAAAGCCAAAAGCTGATCAGAAATGGAAAAAGAAAGGATCCGCAACGATGGAGGATCCAAACAGAGCGAGATTCACACGTCTTACTCTTGACGGAGGGAGAGAAACAACAGAGGTGCAATGGAAGCCGATGTCAGAGAAGCTTCTTGATGAAATTATCTGGGAATCGAAGGCCGGTGATTAAGGTCCGAGGCTCACGGCCACGGTTGATCCAATTTATCTGCCCAAAGCCACAAATATCCACCTTTACTTGTGTTTTTAAGTTTTTAAACGTAATTCTTAATATAAGAATTAATTAATTAATTTAAGTAGATTAAAAAATTTGTTAAGTTAATTATTTATGATAAATATCTTTCTTAAAAGAACTTTGCTAATCATGTGTATTACCTTAAATTACTATTTGATGAAACATTTAACATGTTTAACTATTATAAAAACTATATTAAAAAAATAGATAAATGTGAAAAATAAAATATACTACCTCTGATCCTAATTATAAGAGTTAGTTGACTAATTTGAAGAGATTAAAAAAAAGAGTTAAGTTACTTATTTGTAATAAATATGTGTTATCTTTTCTAAAATATATTTGCTAATCAAGTTTATTAACTAGAACTATTATTGTTAAAAAAGACTACATTGGAAAGAAATGTATAAATATAAGAGACAAAATAGATTACGATCTTATTTAAGACTAAAATAAAAATCAAATAAGATTTTATATTAAATGCGAGAGGTAGTATTAAAGTTTTATATTTATAATTAAATTGAAAGTCAGTATTATTATTATTATTATTATTATTATTATTATTATTATTAAACTTATACTTTACTTGGAAAAAACAATTTATTAAACTTTAGTAATTTTTTCACTTGGCATGTTCAACATATTTTCATTCAACGCAAGCGTCAAATTTAACGGCGCTTTTATTATTTACATGTCCATTACCTTCTTGATGGATATCTAGTGCAAAATTAATAACGTGAATGGCAGATAAGAAGAATAAATGATAACATCCAACTTTATTGGCCAAAAAAACAAAATCCTCCGAGCTTATTACCCTTGCCTCGTCTCTCCAATTGAGTAAAAGTTAAAACCAAGTGGTTTCCCCAAGTTTGATTTATTAATCTTTCTTCTTCATTATCCTTTCCCCTTCGCTTGGTGTCCTTCCACGTCGCCATTTCTCATCGCATTAAGCCAACAATTCGCTGCCAGTATTTTTGTTATTTGCTACCGCCCTAGGACTCAATGCTCTAAAAGATGGCTTATTAATTTAAACTCAATGTAGCGACGCCATTTCATGTTAGGATCTTCCAACAGAGCAATGGGCTAAGCCGAACGTCCAGGTGACGTACATGTCTCTGCAATCTAGAGCCTGAATCAACAACGTAACAGTGCTTGTGGTATCCTGAAGCTATTGATACGTCTATAAGCCTTCCTTCTGCTTTTGCTAAAATCAAATTAGGGTTCTCAGGTAGAGGAATTCGGGATAAATTGCCAAGTCCTGATGCTGCACGTGTTAAGTTAAACTCATGATGTGGTATAACATCATGCCGAAGTAAACTACCAGGTTTGCATGGACCTCAGGGCTAGGAAATGATCATTTTGCTCTTCCGGTTTGCATTTTTCAGGCCAGGTCAGGCCATGTTTGATCGGGTCAGAGCTAGCCTAGCTGCTTAGCTTACCAGGTTTTACGCACATCTATGCTTGTGGCTACAAATTGGAGATTGAGCTATGCATTATGCATAAAAATTTCATCAAGCACAAGCATTATTATGATGAGGGATAGAAGGATTGGAACAATGATCAAGACAAGTGCAGTTCAACAATGGATTGAAACTTGAAAGGAGCAGCTTCAGAAGTATAAGAAGGTTCTACATTATGCATATTTTTAACAGATGACACAGCATCTTGCAGAAAAAGTTCGCATGAGAAAGTAGGATCAGTTTTAGACGCAAAAACAAGGGCATAATATGCACATATTTGTTTGAAGTTTCAAGAATAATGATCTAAATCGCAGGTCAAAACATAAATGAGATAGAGCACAATGATTTTTTGCATACAGTTCATCAGGAATGCATAGTTAGCAATAACGCTAGTTAATATCCCCATTAAACGCAGTTCAAAAGCAGCTCTAGTCAATTCACCAAGGAAGATCAGAAGAAAAATAAAGATCTAAGGTCCTTAATTTGTTCTATCATAAAAGTTGGCTTTAATGCGTAAATGGTAGCAAGCTTCAAATTCTATTCCATCTCTTCACTACTTGAAGCTGAGTCATAGTTGTTCATGGTCTCCGACCCTGGTTTCTGTTGCTGTGCCTTAAAGTAGCCATGTTTCCTTCATCCCGTGATCTACCCCGTGGTTGTCTTCCCTTGTACCTATCATTCTCACCTTCATTTGGTTGTTTGTTTTCAGGCTTCTGAAATCTAAACTGTGGCCTAGGGATTACTTTCCCATCAACAAATAAGTCACCTGAAATCCGCACAAAATGGTCCATGACAACCAAAGTTAACAAGAGAAAAGGGATCTAAAAAGAAAAAAAAACTATGATAAAGTCGTCCACACACCTCCATAATCTTTGTTGCGGATATCCATATATGAATCCGGCAATACCCAAAGAACACCAGGTAACCCTGTCAAGGCAGAAAACTTATAAAATGAGTATATGTAGAATGAAACGCTTACAATAACGCTTGCAATCCTCATTTAGAGCTCAAAAGTCATCAGTGGCTGATATCTGAGGCAGTAACCCCAAATTAATATCTCTTCCAATGATGAGATTGCAAACAATTATACGGTAAGACCATCAAAATTCATCAAATCAGCTAATTACCATTCCCAACACGAGTAAAACAAAAACGCACAACAACTCAAATGGGATAATTTCGCAAAGGAACCAAAAACTTCATACCAAATGAAATATCAAAGTGAGCCTCACCTTTAGCTTTTGTTGAAAGCTCTTCGGAGATCTCGGCACCAAAACCTGTATATGGAATAGTAGCAACAGAGTATATTTTCTTCTTGGCTTCCTCCTCACTACAACCAAATAAGTCTCATCAGGAGAAAGAGTGAAAAAGAGCCATAGGAACTGAGTTGTAACAAGTAAAGCAATGAAAAACGCGATCGCACCTTCCAACAACTTCGGCGAGGGTTTTGACATAGGTATTTACCATTTCCTCCTCAGACGGTTTTGGCGATTGCGTAAAATCCATGATAATAAGCCAGTGCTTCAAGTCGCAGCCCTCAAGAAGAATGGTGTCCTTGGGCGCCGCACTCTTCTTGCTAGAGTTCTCAGAGTCCTTGGTGTCCTTGGGTTCCTTAGGGTCCTCAGATTCCTCAGACTTGTCGTTAGCGGGCGATTCTTCCGATTCAGACACCGACGCTTGGAAACGGATTGGGAATTTCAGGGAATGCGGAAGCAGTGGGGTTTGTTTGGGGAGTACGGCAAATGCGATGCGAGAGCGAGAAGAAGCCATCGAAGAAAAAGAAGACGAAGAAGAAGAAGAAGAAAGAGCTCGCAGGAGTGAAGAAGCTAAGGCGCGTCGCGCATGGAAGAACGCCATTGTCAACAATGCAAGATCAGAGTAGGGAGCCGTGGAATTTCAGGGAGGAAATGGGGGCTACAAATGCTCACTGAAGAAGGGTTTTAGAATAAATAAATAATTTTTGGAATGAAAAAAAAGAAGAATAAATAAATAATTCTCACTGCTTTTCTTTTTGCCCTTGTCATTTTTTTAAAAAAAAAAATACATCCCAAAATTATGCCCAAAAAATTCATATGAAAGGAGAAAATTAAAAAAAAAAAGGAAAAGGAGAGCAACCACGAGTGGGTAAAAGGAAAAATGATACTATTTTCGATCCTTAATATACAAACTAATTGACTAATTTGGATAGATTAAAAAAATAGCTAAATTACTTATTTGTAATAAATATATGTTGTCTTTTTTAAAAATATTTTTATTAATCAAGGTATCGGTTAGAATTATTATTATTATAAAAATTACTTTAAAAAAATTAGATAAATATGAAAAACAAAATAAATTGAGATTTTATATTTAAAATAAAAATAAAAATCAAATAAGCTCTTATATTAAGAACCAAGAATAATAATAAATTAGTAATGGATATCTTATGTTTAAAATTTAAAGATGATTGTGAAATTAGAAAACTATAATGAAAGAGCTTTATTCTCATCTGAATTTAAAGTTTAAACCATCCTAAGTTTAGATAATAGGAAAAAAATTTGAAAAAAAGGTATTTTTGAAGGCCTCTTTAATTATTTCTATGTTTTATTTTTTTATTTTCCAGTGAAAATAGGGCAACAATTAATGTAACATTATTTGTAATGGGATGGCCAATTTTATATTTGTCCGCAGAAAGAACGCAGGATTAGTTGAAACGAATGAATTTGTCAAACCACTTCCATCGTAAACGAAGATATTGTGATGCTCATAGATTACTGGCTACTGTACATGATATATGAAATTAGTTAGGAGAAATTACAAAAAAAAACTTTAAAAATAAAAAATATATACCGTTCGCAAATAATATTGTCATTTACTTATCAATTATAATGTTATAATGGGTTTCTATCTGTAATTTTTCTATTTTAAGGTCTTTTTTAGCTTTTTTTTTTAAAATTAGTTAATTTTTTACATATCAAAAAATAAAATTTTAGTCATTAGATATGTTTTAAAATGATAAAACTTTTTTAT
This sequence comes from Neltuma alba, assembly GCF_004799145.2. NCBI lineage: Eukaryota > Viridiplantae > Streptophyta > Magnoliopsida > Fabales > Fabaceae > Neltuma > Neltuma alba. The sequence goes on along the minus strand of NW_021636269.1, from coordinate 373,043 downwards.
TTTACCCATAAAAATGATCAAGTTGGTTTTAATGTTACATTTTTATTATTTTTTATTTTTCTCCTATATTTAATAGGAGTGAAAATAAAAAAAATCATATTAATTATCTTAATAACATTTTATATTTTGGATTAGGAAGTATGATTCTAAAAATGCTTTCCAACTAATTTAAAGTTGGTTCTGACAATGCCAATAACACCTTTTCCTTTCTTTTGACAAAAAAACAAACCAGAGAAAGAAAGTAGTTTGGCATTTATATGATACATTGGACATTAATTTTCCCAAAAATCTCTCTCTCTCTCTCTCTCTCTCTCTCTCACAGAACTCTGAACTCTGAACCTCTTCAATAAATTGCTCACAAGTAACTTTACAATTCCTGTTATAATCACAGTTTGTTATACAAGAGGCAATAACAGGCAGCCAGCAGCAAATATAAAGAAAAATAACTATAAAGTAAAAAAGAAAGAAGGAAAAAAGAATACTAGCCGTTACAAAGAGATAAATTAGTAAATCACAGCATCACACACTGTACAATCTGCAGGAATTCTAGAGCCGAATCTTTGACTTGGACTATGCACTATTGGACTACTCTTAAAAAAAAACAGAGAAATGGGATTTCCTTTAGACTCTGCATTATATAGATTTCAAACTACTGGCTTCATCTAACAGTTGGGAGAAGCTAGGATTCGATCCAAACAACAATAATAATTGAGTATTTACATTACATTTATAAGACTAACACACTGTGTTGTATAGTCTATGAGCAGGGTGGTGGGGATTGCAGGCCATTATAGAGAGGTTTGGCATTGAGACATCTGGAGGTAGGAGGGGGTGGTTTTACTGTCTTGAGGTTTATGTTATTTAACTGAACATGGTCGCATGGATATTGACGACTACAACGCAAGTCCACTGCAATTTCTGAAGTTGTTGTCCCTCTAATATTCGAATACTGAATCCCACTTAATTTCACCAGTGACGGCTGCACAGTAATAATTAAGTTAAAAACGAATGCATTTGAAAAGATGATGTGTGTGTGTGTGTGTGTGTGTGTGTGTGTGTGTGTGTGTGTGTGTGTGTGAGACTGAGACCTTCTTGGTGCATTTTGCAGGTTGGCACTGGTATTCTTGGTCAATGACGATGGGATTTGCAACGTTGTTCATAACAATGTCGTTGAAGATTATTTGTGATGCTGCGCCTGGGTACTTATCTGGCCATGATTTGATTCTCAGTCCATTAGTTGTGCCCACCATTGTGCAATTCAGCACACGAATGTTCTTCACTTCGAGCTCATCAACGTATTTCCCAAGGCTTCCAATGCTGTTACATATATATACACACCAGTCAAATCCAGCACTCAACAACATCAGAATTATTCTGATACGAGGTTAAGATCACAAGAAGTTGTCTTACGTACGCACCTAAAACCATGTCCAGGGCCACATGTGACTTTGTTAATGGCCACATTGTCGACCCCTTGAATCATAGAGATACAGTCATCTCCAGTTTGAATGAGAGATTTGGATATTCTGACGTTGATGGAGTGGCTCATATGAATGCCATCTGTATTAGGGCTATCTCCTGGTGCGTTGATCCTAAGGTTTCGTAGTCTGATGTTGGCTGAATTTGTAATGAAGAAGTGAAAGCCCATTGCATTCACTGATGATATTCCTTGTATCAGTCCATCTGTCACATTGTTGAATTGAATGCTCTTCATTCCTCAAAATTAAAACACACCACAAAAATCAGCAAACTAAACAAGATAATCTCACGCATAGAAAATACTAACTAATACATCATCATCATCAACTACGTCTTAATATATTGAGGACAGAAGGAGGAACCTGTTAAGAGACTTACACTGGGGAGTCTTTTGCATTCAGGGGAAGGGTCGTTTTCGCAATTGGTGTTGGCGGCCCACATGTCTTTACCCTGGCCGTCGAAAGTGCCGGCGCCGATGAGCTTGATTCCTCTGAGGTCGGAGAAGATGAGCCATTCGCCGTTGACGTATTCAGAAGGGTCTGTGGAAGCCAGAATGGTGCCGTCAACTTTGATAGTGATGGCTTGTGGTGGCTTGCACGGCCCTGCAAAGAACATGGTAGAAACATAGAATTTCCCCGGCGGAACATAAAGCCTCGCTTGTTGTTGCGAGTTACACACAGTTCTCCATGCCGTCATAAATGCCTACGAACTCACACAACAACACAACACGATCAATATATATAGGATATAAAACATGCATGCAAATCAAATCTCTCATCATCCTATGCACAGGATTAAATTTATCTGATTAACAAACGAGAAATAACTGAGATTAATTCTAAGATACTAGCTTCGTTTTTTGATATAAGAGTTAGTTTTACATCCAATTTGATCTTAAATATAAGACTCAAATACACTTTGTCTTTCATATATATCCATTTTTTAAAAATTAGTTACTGTATTAGTTGCACATGTTAAAAGTTTCATCAAATGTTAGTTCTAGCTAATGCACGTAATTAACAAAGATATTTTAAGAAAAATAATACTTATATATTATAAATAACTAACTTAACAGACTTTCTTAATCTATTCAAATTAATCACTTAGCTCTTGTATTAACGACCAGAAGTAATATAAGATAAAGCAGACTAAATACTAAATAAGAGAGCCATGGGATTTAGTTAATTGAATACCTGAGTGCAATCAGTGCGGCCATCGGGTTTGGCTTTAAAATTCAGGACGTTGATGATTTGTTCACCTGGAAGAAGTTTATCAACGGCTAAATTTTCACCCATGAACATATCAGGCCCAGAAACTGGCCTTTTTCTTGCTCTTGCTTCCACACCATAATCCGATAACGATAATGACAGCACTGTAAAACTCATCAGAATTATATTCACAGCAGAAAGAACCATCCCTCCTTGAAAGGCCATATTGAGCCTCCTTCCTGAATTTTTTTCCTGTGTTTTGTTCTTCAAATTCAAGGCCTCCTAAGAGGCAAGAGATAAAAGTGCGAAAATGATTCCTCTTTCTTTGCCTCTTATTTTTATACCTTCAAATGGCTATTTGCGATTTTTTCTACCAAAAAAAAAAAGGTTGTTTCTGATTCTATTTTTTGCTTGAAGCCTATGAATCACTGAAATTAAAGATGTTGGATTTCTTTTTTTGTTTACTCTAATTAATGATGCTGTCAATGTAGCTTCATCGATCCCTTGAATTTAGGCTCCATTACCCTCCACTACAAAAAGGGCTATTTTTTCTCCTTGGATATGTATCTATGAGGACCTGCTGGATCATCTTTAATGTATCTAATAAATTCTAAGGTGCACATCTTGTTTACAACGTTTTGATCAGAACGGAACAGTTCCATTTCTAAAATAAAATAAGAAAATCAATAAAATATTTTAAGTTTTCTATATCTGATCTAAATTTGTTGTGTGAGAAATGAGTGAGAAACTAACGGTTACGAAATTATAAGTTGCAAATTGTTCACATTCAAGTGTCAAATTTTAAAAGGTCGCCGTTGAATCCTTAGACATATACTTTTACATTAAATATATATAGGAATATGAGTTTACAAACTTATTTAAACTGGAGTGAAATCCCTACATCGATAGGCTGAAGGTCTCTTAAATATTAGAATTTGACAATTTGTTGATCTTAATTAAATGAAGTGAAATTGTTCTACCGATCTTTAGTTGTCATTCCCCGGCCCCCTGTCAAGATGTCACGCGTTATAGTACATGTCTATTTGTTATCGAATAGCCATAATTTTTTGTCCTATCTCTTTTCTGTATGAGACGTAGCACCTCTTATTTTAGATATAAGACCTAGTTAACTAATTTAAAGATATTAAAGAAGTTACTAAATTATTTAAATTATAGTATATGTTATATGATTTTTTTAAAATTAAATCATTAGATTATATGTCAATTTATAAGTGAGACAAGTTAGTTTGGAGAAACACGATAAATATAAATGGTTTAAAGTAATTTAATGACTTTTTTAATTTTTTTCGAATTAGTCAATTGGGTCTTGTATTAGGATCGGAGGTAGTATTATATATTTAGTTCTAAACTTTTAATCAACATCTTGACATTCTTATATGATTATAATATTTAATTGGAATGTAAGAAAATATATAGGAGATGGATGACAACATATATATATATATAATACGAAATAGCTTCCTTGATGAATTAATGATGTACAAAGCAATTTGGTTACTCCAAAATGAACCGATGAGGAGTCCCTAATAATTAAGGGGACAATATAATAGAGTAATCAAGGAGGAGTACATTTGGATTTGGTGAAAGAAGCATCGTTGGGTTGTTTGAGGACAGAAGCACAATCATTGCCATGTCGGATTGTGGTTTGAGAAATGACAACGTTGGTGCAACCTTGATCAATACGAATGGCTTCGTTATTTGGGCTCTCAGCAGGTGCAATGAGTTTCACTGACTTAAATGTGAGGTTTGATGATTTCATTATGTATAGATCTAACCCCATGGCATTCGCTGATGTGATGTTCTCTACAACTCCATCCTTCACGTTGTTGAATTGAAAGGTCTACATACAACACATGGTTCAAAACATTACTAAAGCACCCACAAGATTCAAAAATATATACCAGTTAAATTAGTTACTCCTCCTGTCATTAATATAAGACTTATTTAACTAATTTGATTAGATTAAGAAAGTTAGGTAAGTTAGTTAATTATAAGAAATGTGACATGTTTTTCCTAAAATAACATAATCATCTTTCTTAATACCCCATTCTTTTTTTTTACTTGATTATGGTTGAGAGAGTATTCATATGGGTAATTTAGAGAAAATCAATAAATATGAAAAATGAGTCTTATATTTAAGACCAAAACTAACTCAACAATTGAGTCATGTATTAAGGACCGGAGGAGTAATATGATTTTTTTTAAAAAACACTTTAAACATCTTCTTCAATTCTTTCTTTCTCTCCTACTGAATTATTGTTTGAAAAATATCAATAGGGTAAATTTGAAAAAAAATTGATAAACTTGTAAAATAGGATCTTACATATAAAACTAATATTAACTCTTCAATTAGGTCTTATATTAAGGATCGAAAGAGTACTAATTTTCTGTTAAATCTAATGATTAAAAAAAAAAAGAAAAAACATTTGGAAAAGAGAGGGGGTAGCAGACATCCCCCTCTCTGAAAAAAGAGCCTATTTTTGTGTTCATCTTTCAGTTGAAAGTCACTTCGATCATAAACCAGAACATAGTGAAGTGGGGTTAATTACATATCACAAAGATAGATTTGCTTTGTGTGCATAAGGCTTCACCTAATTAAAGACAACCTTAGTTTTAGTGAATCAAAGAGGGAGAAACACAAAAAGACGTGACCACATTTTTTTCCATATGTTAATCCATAATATAATAGTGAGTTCATTTTATGGGCTTGTCTATCGTTCCTGAAGTCATTATTATATGTGGGCCAAAACTATAACAACTAATAAGGTGAAGAACATATATATATATAGAGAGAGAGAGAGAGAGAAACTTACGCTGGGGAGCCTGACGCAGTCAGTGAAAGGCTTGTAGTCACAATCGAAGGTGGAGGGCCACATGGACTTGCCCTGGGCATCGAAAGTGCCGGCGCCGACGAGGTTAAAGCCGGCGAGGTCTTGGAAGATGAGCCAATCGGCGTTGACATACTCAGAAGGATCAGTGGAAGCCAAAATGGTGCCATCCACTTGAATAGTGACAGGGCCAGGGGTCAAGCATGGCCCTGCAAAGAACATGGAGGACACCAAGAACTGCCCTTGTGGCACCACTAGCCTCGTTTGCTCCTTTGTCTTGCATGCTGCTTGCCATGCGCGCATGAATGCCTGCATATACATACATACATAAACTGTATATTTTTATGGGACATGATGAGCAAACTTCTTACTAACTATGTTAACCATTACTGGTAAAGTATGCGTAATTTACTATTTATTTAAAACGAAATCACGCCATAATCACTTTGGAAGCGGAATTTGAAATTCGCTTTCACTTTTTTCCAGAAAATTAAAGAAACTTTCGTCGAACTCGATCTGATGAACACAGGCAAACCAACCAGTGCGAACGTTTGAAACAAAAACAAGACAAGACCAACAAAAGAGAAGAGATTACAAAGATATATTACATGAAAAAAAAAATCATTAAACTTTTAACTTGGTTACCTCGGTGCTTTCGACCTTGGGATCAGATTTGGCTCCAAAATCCAACACATTAACTATTTTCTCAGAAACCCCGCAATATGCGAGGGTGGCGAAACATAAAATAAGGACAACACAAGCTTTGCCTGAAACACCCATTGCAACCTTTAGAGAAACCCTAACGGTTGTACTTGTATAAATTTTTCTTATTTTTTTTTTTTGTTTCCGTTTTACAAGTACAAGTTTCTAAGATGCTATTTGCGTGAGTTTTATAGGCAGTAAATTTTGTAACGAATTGTTGTGAGTGATTCTATTTTTCTGGATCAAGTTTGGCTCAGCTAAAATAACTGATGCATTCTTTGCATTGACCCTTTATTTTAGCCTACTTCAATGTTCGATCTAAATTATAATTATTACAATAATTAATACCTATAACAATAATACCATGAATTTTTTTTTTGGCCGAAATTATTGAGCCGTGAATAGTATACCATTTTAGATTCCAAATAAATTTCAATACCTGCTAAGAATTAGCTCATCAGTGAAAAGAAAATTAAATGGAGACATTCCTCCCTGTGTATCATAATACCATTTTTCCCCCTTATAGGAGCACTATAGTCTACCCTGCGAGTAATTCGAGATTTTATTAGTTATTGTGAACTGTAAATATTTATGACATGCATGTAGGCTCACCTCTTAAATTTTACACTTACAAGATTTAAAAATTAGAAAAAACTTAGGTTAAGTTACTTATATTTACTATGTCAAGTTCTCAAATTACATATGGACATCTGTCTTTTTTTTAATTTAGAATTATAATTAAATGCTACTAAATGCTAATATTTTTGTGTAATTGGAGAATTTGATATAATATTTATTTATACTAAATAAATTGATGTAAGTATTGTTCTAAAAATTATAGTAGTAATAATTGAGTAATATTTAGTGATTTCTTAATAACAATGGAAGAAGAATTATTACAGGAAAGAAGATGAGTAGCCGTAGAGAAACAGAGACATCGTGTCCCGGCCACTCTCTTTTGGCCCATTAAACTTTTGCTCCTGGTCCCAGGTACCCAATTCATAATACTACTACAACAAATCCCAACCCATTTATTGCTGCAAGTTACATTTTTATTATTTATCATTTATTCTGTTCATGCGGTTAGGATTTGTAAAGTACTACCTCCAGTTCTAAACATAGGAGTTCTTTTGATTTTTATTTTAGTCATAAATATAAGACCCCAATCTACTTTTTCTCTTATATTTTTTCACTTTTTGCTAAGATAATCCTTGTAGTAATGGTAGTTCTAGTTAATACACTTGATTAGTAAGGATATTTTAAGAAAAATAACATCTATTTATTACAAATAACTAATTTAACAAATTTTCTTAATCTACTCAAATTAGTCAACTAGCTCTTATATTAAAGACCAAAAGTAGTATTTCAAGAGTGAAATTTGGTAATGGTTAGGATTTGTAAAGGATTTTTACTGATATCGCCCCGCAAGTTTGCTCCTAGTTAGTTCAATTTTACTGATATTGGTTCTTGCAAGTTTGGTGATTGCTAGATGCTACTTCTGTCTTAATTATAAGACCTCGTTTGTAGTTTGATAGGACCAGAGATAGTATTTATCTAATTAATTTTATATTCGATTTTCTTTCTTCATATTAATGAGCGATTCTAGACAAATAATTGCTTGTACACATACTAGGGAAAGATGAAGGGGTATGGAGAGAGACTGATGCAAGGAGGTGCAGAGGCTTCAGTTTTGGCTGGTTAACTTGAGGGAGGATGATAGAGGGGGAGTGAGTTTCAAATGGACGTTTGGTGAGGCGTTAGATTAGGATGAAATTGACCCGTTGTAAATATATCAGGAGCAAAATTACACCTCACTAGGGACAGGCCTCAGTGGATCAAGCGTTAGGAACCCTGCCCTTAGATCGCGAGTGAGCCCGACCCCTTTCCTAAAATTTTTGTAGCAAAAAAAAAAAAATTACACCTCACTATATTTTACGGCGGAATGCTGAAGTGCTCCATTTTGTTTTTTTTTGGGTCAACCATCACCAGTACAACATGGGAATTTAGGAACCTTGAAAAGTACTTCAAAAAATTACTTTCATATAAATAGAAATAAATATCTTCTCACGTATTTATCTCGAACACACAGTAGAATCATTTTTAAAAAGCTAATTTTACATGGTTGAATGTAGAAATGAACTGGACACAAGCAGCATGCCAATTTCGTAAAATTATGTTAACGACTTAAGCTTTCTGTAAATTTGTTGAGCCTGGTACTATGTTCTTTGATAAGTATGAGGTTCACAAAAAAAAGAAAAAAGAAAAAGAAAAAAAAGAAGAAGCTCTTATTGACCTGTCAGGAGCTGAACATCAATTCATCAAAGCCTTGTTAATTCAGAAACATGTAATATCATGTGGGGAATGCTGAAAGAATTGTGTAATTGAAGAAGCTGTGTTTTTGCATTAAAGACTAAACAAACATCTGAAAGACCAAAATAATCTTCAAAATTCATCCCTCAGCATCCAAAAGAATTATACATATCTACAAATGCATTCCTTATTTCTGATCCCACAAGCCACCAAAGGCACAGTTTACAACTAAAAAGAGGAAGGAAAACTTCACATCCTGTACACAAAATATTTGCCTTTTATAAACAGCACCTGCAAAAATGGCCTCATATTTTCTTGAGGCTAATAATAGTAACATTAATTAATTGGGTGCCAGCACACCACGCTCATTAGGGTGTTGCTGATTCACTTCTCCAGCTACGCCATCAAACTGCCTTCGTTGCCTCTCACGGAGATATAACACAGTCAAAAGACATGCCAACAGAGTGAGAATTGTTGCATTCCCCTCTTCCAAAAGCACATTTTCTATCCATGCTTCCAATTTTGGGAAGATTTCTGGCAAAGAATCAATTATTTGAACCTGAATATAAACAAAGGACATGTCATAAGGATCTAGGCTGCGAAAAATGAGAAGTTTGATCTGATACATATAAAAGCATTAACAGGCTAGTTGGCCACAGAATGTAGTGTTGATTCATCCCCTACAAAATTCCCATCAAATCATGCAATCTGCCAAAATTAGGTTAGAAGTTGAGAGTTCAGTAGGGGGTTGGAGTTGTCACCCTCGGCTAATATGCACCATACCCTCCATATCCGAATCATTCTACCCTGATATTACTGTAAAATTCATTGGAATGGGGAAAATGCAGTGGCCTACATAGACGGAGACTCATCTAACATATCCATCATCATTTAAATAAATGTAAAAAGCTCGAAGAACCATTAACTAAGATGCAAGGGCAACTACAATGATAGATTAGCATAGTTACTCCCCATTTAAAAATTATAACAGGCAATAAGCTAGCAAGACAGTATGCGTTAATAACAAAAACTCACCAAGAAACTGTCACCATGATTCATACGTATCCACAAACTAGAAAGTGCAAGGGTGACAGGCAGCTTTGCAGCAGGATCATGTTCTAGAGCTTCATCATAGTAACGCTTGGCAAGATGAAGATCTAATGGAAGCCCTTGGCCATGCTCATGCATGTACCCTAGATTGAACATGGCTTGTGCGTTGGCTTGCGATTTGGCATGCATATAAGCCTCAGCGGCTCGCTCATAATCCCTGACAGTGCCCTGAAGGGAAAATAGAGATGCAAGAAAAAAAATGAAGGAAAGTTTTTTTTTTTTTTTTTTGGGGGGGGGGAGAGTACTATTAACTTGGCAAAAGCAAATTGTTGTAAGCATCAAGATGCCTAAACACATACCCGACCATAGTAATACGCATCTCCAATCAGCAAAGCAGCATGTTCATTTCCCTGCTCAGAAGCCTGCCACCATAAAGAATGAGCACGCTGATGCCTCTCTGCATCTGTACAAAACCCAGATTCACCAATGCAAATGCTACGATCCCCATATTTGTCCAGAATCCAAGCAGCATTACTTTGTGCTACCTCATAGCCCATCTCAGCCATTCTTGAATACAACATAAATGCCTTTCCAACATCACCTTTCAAGTATGACTCTAGCGCCCATCTGGACAAAGAACTCCAAGGACCCCTCTCTGCAACTAGTTTGTATAGCATAGTAGCCTAAGAACAAAAAAAAACTAAAACCATAAGCTGGTGCCCTTACTGGGTGGGGTAATTCAAGAAACAAAAGCAAGAATGCAAATCAAAAGTTTATTGCAGGCTCCTATTCACAAATCTAGTCTCCTTAATAACTATCTTACAAATACTGCAATAAGTACATATATCACATATGGTATTAAGCTAATCGCGGTTGTGTTAGAGAACGCAAGCGATGAAACCCCATGTGAGTTCTCTCCCAGCCAGATATACAAGCAATGCAACCATCAGGGCAAGGGCTTGTTTGGTTTTGATATTTTTTTAAAATTACTTTTCAAAATAGTTTTGTGATAATTTCAAATTAATATAAGAACTGGAAGTAGTAATTTAATAACATTACTTGTAAGCACAAATACAACCTTTCAAGTTTCAATCGTGCAGATATGTTAATGTAATAAATAAGAGGGTTTAGTTACGAGTTAGTGGCGGTGGGGTTAAGCAGAAAAGGTTACCGTTAGTAGCTAAGGGCTATAAATAGGTGGCTTAAGACTAACTGTAAAGAAGCATGTGAGATTAATGAATTGAGTTCTGTTACCCCCCCCTTTCTTCTCCTCCGCTCTTCTCTTCCCTTCCCATCATTACTATTCATCGCATGCCATGTGTTTGGTAGCAAATTTCAACATTGAGTGCATCAGCAGCAAAGCATATGCTAAATGTATGATAATAGATTTCGTACCTTCTTCTTGACAAATAGGTTGTGACAACAGATTTGTTATGTTCTAGTTTTTTTCTGATAAGGTAGTATACTTAATTGAATTATGCCTAACTAGGGAGACTCACCATTTAATATGTCCCTCATTTAAAAAAAAAAAAAAATCATATTTCAAGTTAACTTGAGAGACATTTTTGCCATAATGACATTTTTCTTGTTACATTGTTGTCCCAACTCCTACAGACAATCCAAAGTTATTAATGACCAGCATGATTTAAGGGAAATAATTGGCATATTGCATGATCGCAGCAAAGAGAAAATTAAAGATAAATTGATGAAACTATAATAATTATACAAACATGGAAGAATCAGTAAATCATATGAAATAAAACAAATATTGGGCAGGGAAACTATGAAGCACTCGGATAGATTAAAGAAGTAAATAACTAACTTACCAGTGGAATATTCTTCTTGAGCACAACACCGGTATGGAACATCCTTGCCAGCTGGTAGAATGCCTTTGGCTGGCCATTGTTAGCAGCTAGAGTAAAGTAGTTGTATGCCACCATCACATTTCTTTTTACCCCCATTCCTTTAAGAAACATGACACCAAGGTTATAGTGCCCACCAACATCTTCATTCTCAGCGGCCTTTTCAAAATATTCTTTTGCCTGTCATTTACACAGCAAACTGTTAAATAAACCATAGCTGTAGATATGTTACCCGAAAAGAATTTCATAAAAAAAACATAACTGTGCATAAGGGTGAAACAATGCTAAGGACAAGAAGCAAAGCTGATAGAACAGTTACCAACAAATGTCATTCATGTACTTCTCCGTTTTCTAAAACCCAACTCTTGGCCACTATCAAAGACATGCCATATTCAACCCTAATTTCTGTTACCAGCTTAAGAAGTAACTATATTAAGGATACCTCTCAGGTTTCAAGGATTTCTAACATTAAAGAAGAAACCAAATTTACAAAAGTGAAAGACTTTAGGATAACAAGCATAGCCACTAAGAAGAAGCAATGAAGGAGAAGGGATATAGTGTAAATATAAGTGATAAGTTAGAAGTATGCAGCAACAGAGAAAAGAATGTGATTTAGTCAGAGAAAATTAAATTGACGGAAATCAGCCAGTATGAGTTCAGATATGGCAAGTTACAGAGACCAAGGCAAATAAAGATATCATCTACCAATCAAAATACAGAGTCAGAGAGAAAATATAATCTCACTTTTGAGTAATTCTTCTCCACTCCATAGCCTTTTACATAGAAATACCCCATACCATTATAAGCAGAATATAATTGTTGTTTTGATGCAAGTGTAAACCATTCCATAGCTTTAGTGTAATTTCTTTCAACACCTGCTCCCCGGGCATAAATCTCTCCAAGAAGTTCCATTGACCTCGGCTCCCCCTTATCTACGGCCTTTGAGAACCATGACAATGCCTTAGCATGATCACGCCTTAATCCTCTCAACCCAAAGTAGTAAAATAGGCCAATCCTGTACATGGCAGCAGCATTCCCTCTCTCTGCTTGATATTCCAATATCTGAAAGTCATCATCATCCTCCCCTCTTGATTTTCTCAGAGCTTCTTTGTTCTCCTCGGCTCCGTTATGGATCCTAACTTGATCAATCACTGGGGAATCTTTTGAAATTAGAAAACTATTTACAGCTGCTTCAGCTAATTCAGCGTAAAGCTTAACTGCATTTTCAGACATCTGCCCAAACAAAACATTTCATTAAACAGCGAGAACGAGGCAAACGAGATAGGTGAAAGAGGTTCCATTAAGAGTTAATAGTTGTAAATAAAAAAGCTACCCGATGTCCTTAAACAATTTACCCGACTAACATCTTTACTTGTCCTAATGATTTCGTGTTACTAATTTTCTATAGCGAATAGGACTTCTCCCAGGAAAAAAAAAAATTCCTTTCTCTCAACAGCAACCAAAATACCAGGACTTTATTATCAAATAAAATGCAATGCAGTCTCAATAGTTTTCGATGTTTTACTTAAAAGAACTGAGTAACTAGGAAAATAAGCAGAATTTTTTTTTTTTGGGGGTGGTAGTAAATTGCTCACATCTTGGCGTGTATATGCAAAAGCCAAAGCCATTTTGGACTGCATATTACCACCCTCGGCAGCAAAGTGATGATGAAGAAACGCCTTTGCTTTGCTCCTCTCTTTCATAATGCCCATCCCATGCAGAAACCCTAGCACTGACTGCGCGGCCGGATATCCCGACTCACACGCCGCTTCAATCTCTCCAGTAGCATCCTCCATCATCGTCACCTCTCCTGAGCTAACCGCCGACATAATCTTTCCAATGCCGGAGTAGTAAAGCGCCGCCGACTCTGTACCCGGTTCGGCGGTAGTGGCATCTGAATCTGGCTCGAAGATTGGGCGCCATGACCCCGGGTCGAGCTCCTCGTCGGACTTGTGGGTGTCTGAATCACCGAAGTTGTCCCACTCGGCGTCGGAGTCAGGATCGGAGGGACTGTCGGATGAGGTGAGGCCCTCTTTGACGGAGTCCTGAGAGAGAAGAAGAACGACGGAGCGGGCGATGAGAAAATGAGGAAAGAGAGAAAAAATGAGGAGAGAGAGGAAAAATTTGCAGGCTGGTGATCGTCTACGCATTGTTTGGTTGAGAGAACGAGGAACAGAGAATTCACTGAGTGTCGGAGCGGCCGTGCTTCCTTCGCCGCGAAAATTTCTGAAAAAACTTGGTTGGAGGGCCGTTGGGAAAGTCAACTGTGTTGGCCTAACCAATGAGAACCGTTGGTCAAAAGAAAAAGTGAAAACCCATGGAAAATCTCCTTCCAAGCGGAAGATTTTTTTCTCCCCTACGAAAAACGAGATTTTCTGATATCCAATCCAATCCGAATCCAAATTCTTAATTTAAAATTTTTTTTTATAAATATAAAATTTCAATCCAATTTTAATATATTTTATCTCTTCTAATCATTTATTTTTTAAAATAGTTCTTATGATAATAATTGTTATACCCAGTATACTTGATTGGAAATAATATTTTAAAAAAATATATTTATTATAAATAATTAACTTAACTATTTTTTTAATATCTTAAATTAGTCAGTTACTTTTTAGGACTAAAGTTTTTTTAATCTATCCAAATTAGTCAACTAATTCTTATATTAATAATATGATGTAGTATTAATAAAAGAATGTTGGGTTTAAATTACTTAGAGTGAGTTTGGTACGAGGGATTGGAAAGAAAGAGAGGATTTTGCTTCCCTTTCCTTGTTTGGCAATCCAAAATTTGTAGGAGGAAAGGGAAAATTTCATAAAGTTTGCACTCCCCTTCCCCTCCAAAATTAAAAAGATTTAGATAGAAAAAGTATATATTTTTTTAATTGTCTTACCTAAATTGTTCATGACCTTTTTTAATATTTTCATCCTGCTTTTTTGCATTTCTTTCTCGTCTCACTCAGTTTGTACATAGTTATATATTTATATGCATTCATGTAATTATCAAATTTCTTAAAAAATATTTTTTCAATTAAAAATTATCAATGGAAATTTTTATTGAACATTATGAAAGTTGGAATATAAAAACAATTTAAATAGAAAAAGCATAAAATCATCCTTATAAAAATATTTTTCCTCTTTTTCTTTTCTAAGCCAAATAAGATAATAATAAAATCTATCCTTTCCCCTTCTCTCTAATCAATTCAAATCAGATAATTTTATAATCTCTTCCCTCCTTTCTTTTCATTGAGCCAAACAGACCCTTAATTACAGTATAAATAAATTAATTTTTAATTATACTATCTCCTGTTCTTAATATAAGACTTTGTTTGACTTTTATTTTAGTACTAATTATAAGATCCCAATCCACTTTGTCTCTCATATTTATGCATTTTTTTCTAAAATATTTCCTTTAATAAGGGTAGTTCTAACCAATAACTTGATTAGTAAGGATATTTTAGGAAAGACAATACATATTTATTACAAATAACTAACTTAACTTACTTTTTTAATCTCTTAAAATTAGTCAACTAGTTCTTATAATCAGGACTGAAGGTAGTATCTTAAAATTTTCTGCTTTCTTTTGGCCAAATAATTTTTTTTAGTTTTAATTATTTTTAATCGTATGGCTTATGAGCAAGAATTTAGGCTTTAATTAAAAAACAGCTCCAAGTGAAAACTGACGGTCAGGTTTCTTGAGGGGATGGATGGTTAAGATTGTCCCATTTAAAACGACGTCGGCTAGGCACATCGGCCGTCGGATTGGATCAAATGAACCGCGAGCCACAATTACTGCTGGGGGGCTTGAAGAGTGAATCGCTTTGGCCTTCGGCAACTTCCAACTGAGGTTTGTTACCGTTCAATCCCTAGTAGTGCATCGCGGGACAACGAGAACAATGCAAGGCGGCTACTTCTGCCCTGCCTCCTTTCCATCGTCGGTTGAAGATAACAGCTTACTGTTATAAGTGCAAGCTTTTCTTGGGTTTCCTATTCTTTCAACCCTGAGTTACGAAGCTCGATTCTACTAGTCCACTACTCGCCAGAAAGCTTATAATCTCAGTATTGTAATCGGAGTCCACCGCCTTTTCTCTTCAAGTTTGAAACTTCTTGTGGTTTCACAATGACGCGGGTGTACGGAACCGGAGTATTCGACTTTCGTCGTCATAGGGTGGCTGAGTACCCGGTAGCTGAGAAAGTGGAGGCCAAGCCTGGGGCTACGCTTCCAAGCACTATTACTCTTTCGGAGATTCAACGTGATCGACTTACTAAGATTGCTGAGGCTAATTGGTTGATAACAGGTGACCCTGCTCGTCCCAAGAACCTTTTTGATCCGGAATTGGTTAAGAAAATTTATGAGACAGAGTTGCTGGTTAAGGAGGGTCATAAACCCGTCCCACTACAAAGGGTTATGATTCTAGAGGTTAGTCAGTATTTGGAGAATTATTTGTGGCCAAATTTCGATCCAGAGACTGCCACTTTCGAGCACGTTATGTCCATGATGCTCATGGTGAATGAGAAGGTATTTTGCTTCTTCCATAGCTTTTATTCGGGTTAATGTAGAATGTTAACTCCTTATGATGAACTATCATACAACGTAGGCTGCTAAAGGTAGCAAAGCACTTACTAATTACTTGCTAATGTCATAACGACAGCGGAACCGAATCATTAACTAAGTAATTATAGTGGAATATGGATTGAATGACGAATTTTTAGTACAAGTATTTATAGGACGAGGACCAAATCACATTGGGGAATGTTTCTCCTGATGTTCGGCCAACAGGGGAAGAAAGAAATAAAGGGAATAAATTTTAAAAACCTTAACCGCTGTACGTCAGTGCTTCATAATTATGAAGTTAATTGTTTGCAACTTAGAATTAATTTGAAAATCTCTAGGAGAAAAATAAGGTCTCCATAACTAATAAAAATGCTTGCACCACTTGCAGTTCCGAGAGAATGTTGCAGCTTGGGTGTGCTTCTATGATCGCAAAGATATTTTCAAAGGATTTCTTGAGAAGGTTCTTAGGCTGAAGGAGGTCTGTATCCATATTTCCCTCTGGTATAGTGGTATTATCATTGTAAGATTTAGTCATGCATTATAAAGAAGTGCAACTTTCAATTGTATGTTCTGGTTTGAGTGGGTTGCAAATGTACAGTACTGCTTGCTAATCACCACAATCTGGCAAATCCCCATCAGCGTTGACATCTTTTTTGTTTTGTCTTCTTACCTGCATATCTTGGTGAAATATTTTCTGACTTAGGTGCATTAGTCTCATACATGATGATTTAGAATGGCATCTTTTGTTAAGGTCGTCCATAATGTGTGATTATTCAAATTTCTCTTCCCATTTTCTTTTATCAATTTGAAGTTTAGTAATTGGCCTGCTAAAAACTAAGGTTGCCATCTTTGTTTTGTGCTTTATGGTTGACCTATTAAAAAACTTGGTGTAGAGTTTTATCACTGAATTCACACCCATGAAAGAGAGCCTAGAGATTCAAACACTTACGAAAAGAAAAAGGTACCACTTCTACAGGAGAAGTGAGTTCAAGGATCTGAAACACATGCAATTCTATAATCAGTCTGTGTGGAGTGGACTGTTCGCCCAATACGATTGATAATTCCTATTCCCTTATCTGCTACTTATTCTAATCTTTCTAAAATCAAGGGGCAGAGATCATAGCTCCTAAGTGGCCGTTTGGTATTCTTTTCCCTTGGTTTTGCAATGTATATGTGTCCTTGTAATAATCATCCGATGGTTTTTGTTTAATCTCTTTTTGTTGTTGTTTGTGCTATGTTTAAGAATATTTCCTTGGCTTGGACTGTGAAATGTTTTTTCTTTGGCACTTGATGGCACCATTTGATATTTAGAGAAATTATACTGGATCTAACATTTCAAATTTAACTGCAGGGAAGAGAACTATGCATAGCAGAGAAGACCAATTACTTAGTTTTCATGATAAACCTCTTTCAGGTATGCTGGCTAGGTTCTTCTTCCTTTTGTTAGGTCATATTCAAAACATTTTATTTTATTTATTTGTGTGTTGTTACCAATAACTTAACAAACATGCTTGTTAATACTGCTAATGCATCTTTGTATTAGTGGTGTGCTGTTTTCATTATCTAAGGTTGGTTTCTTCACTACTTAGGGACTATTGTACTTTAGCATAATCCTACTTTCAGCTGTATCTTGACGTTATGAAAACAGTTTGGGAACAGATATGCTATTTTCATTTTTTGGGCCAAAGCTTTGTTGTTCTTATAGAATACGGTCTGCATCTAGTTCAGATCCTGAAATGAATATTATCAATTCAGTCCCTGCTCTTTGCATTGATTTTTAAACAGGTCCCTAAACTAATTTTTTGCTCCTGAGACACTCCCTACATGTTCCAGCGTTTTTAGGGTTCAGCACTAGAGTTATAGAACATTTTTTTCATAAAAATGCTCTTCAAGTTACCCATCATCCAATATGGCATTGATTTAATGCTGATGAGGCTAACTATTGCCTTGAGTGGCAGGTATTTCTTTCGGTGTGTTTATTTTTTCCCTAAAAATTTTAAAACATTTAAGGTAAATTTCATAATTTTGTAAATTGAAAACTGAAATCAATGATATATATTATTTTGTTTATTTGTATTCATGGAGTTTTGACTTCTCTGTTTCTAGTTTTCATCAGCAGTAAGCTTGACAATCAGAATAATAATTTCCGTATTTCCAATCCCTTTACTATTTATGCCAAAATCATCCTAACAAAACTGTTGCCAAAGCTTCCCTGAACATTGCGGCTTAGCCATTAACTTTGGATTGCAGAGTTTGGAAGATGAGATTGTCAGCATGACAGTCTTGAGATTAGCAAGCTTGAAATCCTGGTACTGCTTATCTTATGGTCGTTTTCAGGTAAGATGAGACAAAAGTGTATTTTTATGGTGTTGCAATGTTACTGTCTTTTCCCAATTATTGTTTTCGGTGGAGAGTTGTGAATATGATTGTATACTTGCTAATTGCATTCTTGGGGAATTGAACTTCACTTGTGTAGACAGAGCTTTGCCTGAATCCAAGTCTGATCAAGAAGTGGAAAAGGATGGTAAGGAAGGAACCTCTGAAAGAAGGGAATTCTGATCCCTCGGCTACCCTTGAAGTGACATTCTTGAGAAATCTCATTGAAGAATTTTTGGAGGTTGGATCTTGTCAAGAATTTGAATCACAGATACAATTTGTCTTTTATTTCAGTACATTGAAAATTAGGTATAAATTCCTTCCTTTTTTTTTTTTTTTTCCTTTTTTCAGATACTGGGGTCCCAGGTTTTTCCACAAAGACAGTTAGCTGGTGACAATGAAGTCATTGATACTATGAATTTGGAGTCGGTTGATGATGCTTGTGTATTGTATTGTGAGAGGTTTATAGAATTTCTTATTGACCTCTTGAGTCAATTGCCTACAAGGAGGTATGCTAATATGCTTGTTTCCTTCCTCTGAAGAATCAAATTGTCTTGTTCATATAATATTATGTTATTCTGATTACTTAATTTTAAATTTATCATTTGGAAGGGGATATCATTTTTATGAAATTGATTTCGTAGTTAAAATCTCTTTGTTGTTTTGTCTTCCTTGCAACTATGGTTTGATGGAGGATGGACTCCACCCCCATAAAGATAGGAGGCATCCTTCTATTTCTTTTGCAATGTTATTTTTATCATTTCATCTATGCTGTAATATTTATTTCCATTTTTCCTTTAACATCAGTTCGTTCTACCTCTTGCTTCTGCTCTAGGTACTTAAGACCTATTGTGGCTGATGTGGCTGTTGTGGCCAAATGCCATTTGAGCGCACTCTATAGGCATGCAAAGGGCAAACTTTTTGCCCAGTTGGTTGACTTATTACAATTCTATGAAGGATTTGAAATAAATGATCATACAGGAACACAGTTAACAGATCATGAGGTTCTTGAATCTCATTACAGTCATCTCCAATCATTTCAGCTGCTTGCATTTAAAAGGGTTGAGAAGGTATGCGTTGAAAGTAGCTTAGTCTGAATTCAGAATTAAAAAAAAAAAAAAATTCTATGCTTGTGTGATTGAATTCAAATTTTGTTCTATTCTTCATACTGTAATATCTGTTTCATTTGTTGTGGTGGTTGCAGCTGCGAGAACTTGCATTGAGTAACATTGGTTCGATTCACAAGCGTGCAGATCTATCTAAGAAACTATCTGTTCTTTCTCCTGAGGAGTTAAGGCACTTGGTTTGCTGCAAGGTGTGTGGATAATGGTCGAAAATTTTTAAAATGTTTATAATCTTCGTATTCATGACATTTGATCTTTTGGCATCCCCTATGATATATGTGGAATTTTAGAGCTGAACTGATTGTTGCTATATTTATGTGTCTATCTATTATTATGACTCTATTTTATCTTCCTTCTGGCCTTGATCAACTGCATTAAAATTGGGCTGATTTGGATTTTGGACACATTGTATTTCTG
Organism: Neltuma alba; assembly: GCF_004799145.2. NCBI lineage: Eukaryota > Viridiplantae > Streptophyta > Magnoliopsida > Fabales > Fabaceae > Neltuma > Neltuma alba. The sequence goes on along the minus strand of NW_021636269.1, from coordinate 353,109 downwards.
CTATGAATAAGTGATACATGTTATGTAGTTTTTATGCTGGAACATGAAACATGAACCTTCAGTTTTTGGTACATCTTTATTTTTGTATGAAAGCTTCAATTCTGTTGTAGTGTTTGGTCCTGGCATCAGGAAGGGGGGAAGTTATCATTGAGCGGTGTATTTAAGATTTTAAGGCCGTTTTGTGAGTTCTGCCAGAGTTCTAACTAGTTCATGCGGACTGGTTTCGTCAATCCATTTATTATTGGCCAAAGAAAGATCCATTTGTTAAATTCAATACATCATATTTATGATCTTGACAGTTGCCTCTTTATGCAGCTTAAATTGGTTTCCCAAGAAGATCCCTGGTCAGAGAGGGTTGATTTTCTTATTGAAGTGATGGTGTCGTTCTTTGAGAAACAACAGTCACAAAAAGAAGCCATCAATTCTCTTCCGTTATATCCAAATGAGATGATTATGTGGGATGAAAGTGTTGTACCAAGCATAAATTACACTGGTGAAGGTTGTTTGGCGCTGCCAAAGCTTAACTTACAGTTCTTAACACTCCATGATTATCTCCTTCGAAATTTTAATCTTTTTAGACTGGAATCAACATATGAAATACGTGAGGATATACAAGAAGCCGTTCCACATCTTCTTGCATATATTAATAACGAGGGAGAAACTGCTTTCCGTGGTTGGTCAAGAATGGCTGTACCAATCAAAGAGTTCAAGGTCACTGAGGTAAAGCAACCTAATATAGGAGAAGTCAAGCCAGCTTCCGTGACAGCAGAAGTTACTTATAGCATTTCCAGTTATAGGGCACAGATAAGATCAGAATGGGATGCTCTCAAAGAACATGATGTTATGTTTTTACTTTCTATTCGCCCATCATTTGAGCCTCTTACTGCAGAAGAAGAAGTTAAAGCTACTGTGCCACAGAGGCTTGGCCTTCAGTATGTTCGAGGATGTGAAATTATTGAGATTCGTGATGAGGAGGGAACTCTTATGAATGATTTCACTGGAAAGATTAAGCGTGATGAGTGGAAGCCACCAAAGGGGGAATTGAGAACCATAACTGTGGCTTTGGATACTGCACAATACTACATGGATGTCAACAACATTGCAGAGAATGGTACAGAAGATGTTTACGGTACATTTAATATACTGATGAGGAGGAAGCCCAAAGAAAACAATTTCAAAGCCATCTTGGACTCAATAAGAGATCTGATGAATGAGTACTGTATTGTTCCTAAGTGGTTAGAAAACATATTTCTTGGTTATGGGGATCCTTCAGCAGCACAGTGGACTAATATGCCTGATCTGTTGGAGACAGTAGATTTCAAAGATACTTTTCTGGATGCTGATCACTTGATAGAAAGTTTTTCAGATTATGAGGTTGGTGTGGTTTGTATTTGACATTTATACGAATTCATTCTTGAATGGTGTGATTTAAATTTTCTTCGAATTATATATCAAATCAGGCACACGACTTAGTTCTTCCTTGGTACTGCAGGTTTCTTTTGTCAATCCTGATGCCACAGAGAATTTGAATCCAAAGCCTCCTTTTCAGATCAGACTTCCTCGAACTCTAAAAGGAAACAGTGGCGCCCTTCCAGGAAATATAGTGTCTACCGCTGATGTAAAGAATGATGGCAATAAGCTTGATGCTAATCATTTGAAAGAAAAATTAATCGTGGAGACATATACTCCTCCTGATCCAGGCCCTTATCCCCAAGATCAGCCAAAACAGAATTCAGTTAGATTCACACCCACACAGGTTCTGTCAAGTCGTCTTCTCAATTATACAATATCACTTTTCATGAGCAAAAACATATTCTTATTTATCTTTCTCCTGATGTGTGATGGTTATCTTGTATCAAAAACATGTTTAACAATCTATATTGGATTCAATACGCCTGCAGCTGGCACAGAAACCTTTAATTTGCGAATATGGTGTATTCATTTCTATGTCAATTATATAATTTTCAGCAATCCAGCATGACCATAGCCCACATTTAAATGCTTGTTGTATTGAATGTAATGTAAACATTCCTATTGAGCAGATTGGTGCGATTATCTCTGGCATTCAACCTGGCTTAACAATGGTCGTGGGTCCACCTGGTACTGGAAAGACTGATACAGCTGTGCAAATTCTAAATGTCCTATATCATAATTGTCCTTCACAAAGAACCTTAATAATTACTCATTCAAATCAGGCTTTGAATGACCTGTTTGAAAAGATAATGCAGGTAAAATTTTATTTCTTCTTTATACGTACATCTAATTTGTGTTTTACGAATCTGTATTTCTATCCAGCCGTTGATATGGTAGTTCTAACCTTGTAAAATTAACTTATCACAGAGATTGGGCAACTCCTCTACGCTAATTTTCAAGGCCTTTTGTTTCTTCTTTTGTTCTTTATTTTGAGTTGAGGATGTCACTTTGTGCTTTTTCCTCCTTCTAGTACATTTTTTCCTTGATAAAAAATCTTAGAGCATGTTTGGATCACAGTTACAAATGCCAAAAGCTCATTGGAAAATGGTGAAACTGAGGTTGCAAACTGAGTTGGATAAAAACTGTTATTTGGCTAGGCTAACTTTTCCAGCCAACTTCTGGTCTTCAACTTTAGTTGGATTCAACGGAGAAAAATCTGACTTTTCAAACTGCAGTTTCAAACGATGATTATTAAAAATGAGCATCTCAGATTTACCCTCATATTTTCCCCTCTGTGTCATCTCCTTTGTTAGCATAATGAGTTTTTATTCAGACCAAATGAATTTTAATTTATATTCATGTTTGTCCATTATGTATATTTAATTAATTATCTACAATGTGTTTTCAAATTTTTCCTCTTAACAAATATTTTTATTTTATAATTTCACAAATAAACTATTTATATTTTATTATAATAATTTTACATATTTTTAAAACTATTATCACATTGAAGACATAAAATTTCAAATACTATTATTCAATAAAATCTATGCCGTTTTCAGTCATTTTACAACTAAACTAACTTTTTTATTAATCATCCAAACAACTTTAAACTTTTCAACTGACTTTTTAAAAACACTTATCCAAAGATATCTTAACTGACTTTACTCTAATTTCAGTTACAAAAGTCAAACAATTTTGCCCAATGCCAATCCAAACATACCCTTAATATGCTATGCATTTTTCTTGCTCCATGCTGTTGAACTTTTTAGAGTTGCTGAAGAAAACTTATTGAGTTTTAAGGAGATGGTTGTCAGGTTTTTCAATTAAATTATGGCACACGAGTGACTTTTTGAAGAATTAACTGCTTGAGTTAGAATTAGTGTCCCCATCTTATGTTTTTATTGAAAAGCTTTATAGTAAACACTTAATGAGTTTTATCTGGGATCTTTGTAATGCTAGGAAATACAAAATAATTGTGGATTTGTTTTAGGCGTCGTTGTTTTTGGTCTTCCAAGAAGTATTGCTTTGATGTATTGATTTTTTTTTTTTTTTTTTCCCTCTCTTAAAAATGTGGACTAATACTATTGAGAGGTGTTAAAGTGTGCAAAGTCTGGAAGCCTGTGGGTTTTACTTATTGCCTTCTGTTCATAAGTTTATTTATCTATTTACTTTTTACTTTGGTATTTGATTTAGAGGGATGTGCCCGCACGTTATCTTCTTAGACTTGGTCAAGGAGAACAAGAGCTAGCAACTGATCTTGATTTTAGCCGGCAAGGCCGTGTTAATGCAATGCTTGTCAGACGGTTGGAGTTGCTGAGTGAAGTGGAGAAGTTGGCAAGGTCTCTTCAATTGCCAGAGGATGTAGGTTATACTTGTGAAACTGCAGGTTACTTTTGGTTGATTCATGTATATTCACGCTGGGAGCAATTTCTTGCTGCCTGTTCTCAGAACAAAGATAAACCTACCTTTGTTCAAGATCGCTTCCCCTTCAAAGAATTCTTTTCTGACACGCCACATCCAGTATTTACTGGTGAATCTTTTGAGAGGGACTTAAGGGCTGCTAAGGGGTGCTTTCGGCATCTGAAAACTATGTTCCAAGAACTTGAAGAGTGTCGAGCATTTGAACTGCTAAAGTCAACAGCAGATAGGGCCAACTACTTAATGACCAAGCAGGCTAAGATTGTTGCCATGACTTGTACTCATGCAGCTCTAAAGAGGAAAGATTTCCTTCAGTTAGGTTTTAAGTATGACAACCTGTTAATGGAGGAAAGTGCCCAAATTTTAGAGATTGAGACTTTTATTCCAATGTTACTCCAGAGACAGGAAGATGGTCATGCACGTCTTAAACGCTGCATCTTGATTGGTGATCATCACCAGTTGCCTCCTGTTGTGAAGAATATGGCTTTCCAAAAGTATAGCCACATGGATCAAAGTTTATTTACAAGATTTGTCCGTTTGGGAATTCCTTACATAGAGCTAAATGCCCAGGGAAGAGCCAGGCCAAGTATAGCTGAACTTTACAATTGGAGATACAGAGAGTTGGGAGACCTTCCTTCTGTGAAGGAGGAAGCGATATTCCATAGGGCAAACGCTGGATTTTCCTATGACTATCAGTTAGTGGATGTTCCAGATTACCTGGGTAAGGGTGAGACCACGCCTTCTCCTTGGTTCTACCAAAATGAGGGGGAAGCTGAATATGTTGTCAGTGTCTACATATACATGCGTTTATTAGGATATCCAGCAAATAAGATATCAATTTTGACTACATACAATGGTCAGAAACTTCTCATCCGTGATGTAGTAAAAAGAAGATGTGTTCCATATGACTTCATCGGTCCTCCTAGTAAGGTATGCTACTTAGTCCTTTTTTCATCACTTCATATCAAACTGTGTCAGTTTGAGTTTAGTTTCTTTGACACTGATGGCTTCAATTGTGAGTTCCTAATTTCTGAAGATGACTTAATTTGCCTGGACAGTCAGAAGTCACTTGGACAAATTCTAGTGTTGTGTGTCAGACTGATGGAGATCAACCAGATAATGAGGAAAATACAGAAAACCTAATAACAATGAAATACAGAGGAAACCTCTTTAAGAGTCCAACTGCAATAGCAAGATCACAAAATAGCAAGTTAGAAACAGGAAAATATGCAGAAAAATAAATGACAATGCTCGGCCTTCAGAATCTAACCCCTACCAAAATCATTTTATGTTTTTGTATGCCCTTCTCCCACTCTTGTTTCATTCTTTAAAGCCTTCTAACCCACCAATCCAAAAGTAGCTTGGGTCTTGCCCAACTCTACCTCAAACCGAAAAATCATTAATGGAAGTCCTCTGTTTCTTGCATTGGTTATTGGTAATTCTGGTCATCCAACTAATATGGAAGATGACATCATTATGAACACCATGATTCCCGTCTTTTCAACCAGTTCCTTCTTGCTTTTGGCTTTTATATCAAGAAGCGAGTATATTGAAAACTTCTGTTGTATCTTGATGATCTTGACAGAGACGTTCAGGGATTGAAGATGTCTGAATGACGTCACTTTTACTCAATATAAGTGCAATACATAAATAGATAATGGGCAAACAGAACAGCCAATGTGTCTTGAGTTTTAGGAAATGACAGTCTGGTTTAAATTACAAGATAATTATAAAGATCAAGAAATATTCCAAACTTTGTGAGTATAAAAAATGGATACATCAGCTGAATAATAAACTAAATTAAAGAAAGATTTGTGTTATTAGACTGTGAAATGCGTTGAATAACTTAATTATTTTAATGAAATGGAAGAATATTTATAGGGGCCATGACACCAAATTTGTTGCTAGAATCTTGTAATACTGGTAGAGAAAACAGACTATGTTAAAATAGGAGATAATAGGAAAATCAAATAACAAAAAAATTAGGAGGATAAGAATCTGGGATGGTAATAATATAGTCAGCACATGTTGAGTAAGGGAACTTAAAATCTGGTTTAGTTATTATGAAAGTTGTCTACTCTTGTTGCTGTTGATTTTGTAAGGGAATCCTGTTGCTTTGATTGTATATGTTAAGAATTGACCTTATCTTCGGTTTTTCCTCATTACTGCCTTCAGATCGCTACTGTTGATAAGTTTCAAGGTCAGCAAAATGATTTTATATTGCTGTCACTTGTACGTACTCGATTTGTTGGTCACCTGCGAGATGTAAGAAGATTGGTGGTTGCCATGTCTCGTGCTCGACTTGGTTTATATGTGTTTTGCCGCCGTTCTCTCTTTGAACAATGCTATGAGCTGCAGCCTACATTTCAGCTTCTGCTCAAGAGACCTGATAGACTTGCCCTGAATTTGAATGAGATTGCATCATATACTGAACGGCATGTTGAAGATACTGGACCTATTCATCTCGTCAGTGGCATTGATGAGATGAGTAGTATTATACAAGAACTATACCAGGTGTGCCTCATCTCATATTTACCATATCGTCTCTTTTGTTTTGTAGCTTCTGGTAATTTTGGTTCATCCTGAAAGGATTCCTCATCTCCTGCTTGAGGACTCTGATAAATTCTTCAATTCAGAACAAAAATTTCTGAAGTTATCATTTTTTTCAATTTTCTTTCATTTCAGGCACAGATGTTGAGACATCAGTATGAGCAAAATAATTTTCACTTTAGTCACGCAGCACCTTCCATGGATACAAACGAAGTGAAACATGAGGACCAGAATTCGAATGGCCATGCAGAGGAGAATAGGCCACTTGAAAATAACACCGAAGATGTTTCAATGACTGATGGCCATGCAGCTGAAGATATACAACTTGAAAGTAACACAAAAGATGCTCCAATGAGTGATAGACAAGTAACTGAAAATGCACCGCCTGAAAGCAACCCGGAGGATGCTAATATGGTCGATGGCGATGCTAGTACAGCGGATGGAGCAGCTTCGATCCTTGACAGTTAGGCTGGGAATCACCTATTGTTGAAGGAGGGATCGCAGTAATTGTCTAGCTGCCTAAAATAGTTTTGCTCCATAAGTTTGAAACCAAGTTTTCCAAGCACCATCGGAGCCCTCCTTTAACAATACAAGGGAACTTCTGGGTGTCGTCTGTGACGGGCAGGATATCATACTCATCCATCCGCAAACGAATGTGCCACCCATTATGTAACACAAATGTCATGTTTGTATGTAGATTTTGAGGCTGATATTAGCAACCTAGATGTTTTTTTAGCTTCCTGAGAAAATCGATTTAGTAACAATTTAAATTGCATCCAATGCATGAAGGTTGCAAGTTACAAAGATCAAGTGGCTTCCGCAGGACCAAATTACACAGAAGCAGTATGTTTTACTGCTACAAGGGAATATGCAGACAAGGTGTTTAACAAGTATGCTTAACGACAGGTGGTGGCTGTGGGAGAGAATTGCCTGGGGCCAATAACATGCTTTATCTTATCAGGTGGATTGTAAAACGTATGAACAACTAAATTTTTGAACGTAATATAAATTAAAAAGTCTCAATTAATAATTTATGAAAAAAAATGTAATTTGAAAGACATCATTTTTTCACCTCAATTAAAGAGATTAATTTTTTTTGTTGGTATGATGTCAATAATTTCATCTTATGACAAGGAATTAGGAAAGAATAGAGCATGATATCAAAAATTATTGACAATATAAAAATTCCCTTCAATGTTACCATCATTTTTACGATGTTAAGCAAATATTATTATTGTAATAAATTAAAAAAAATCTCAAGATTTCAGTTTCTTGTAGTCAGTTAAATAAATGGTTAATGTCATGTCGAAGTATTTTTTTTGTGTACATCTGACACCAAGGCAATAAAAATATTTTAGAATACTGGACACACCTAAAAAATATTTTAGAGTATTTGATGCACTTAAAAAAATACTTTGAGGTGCAATTTATTCAAAACGTCAACTCACGATTTATAAGTTAATTAAATTATTGGAAATAAAAATAAAAATCATTAGATGTTACATGATATTATAGGGTTTATAACATGAATTAAAAAATTTCTAAAATTTATTCATGTTCGTAGCATCAAAGTCCCATTTTTCATGGAAAAATTATATTAGGTCCCACCTAAAAAAAATTAAATATAAATTTTTTTTAAAATCATCAAATTAATTTAAAATCTCAAAGGATCTTAATGTAAGAAATTCTATCTGTTTAATTTCTAAATTGTCATATTTTTTTTTTTAAGTATGCATTATCAACTTAGAAGGCAGTTGTTGACAATTTAAAGTGTAATGGATAATCACTGTTACGACAGGTATTAACAACCTATGTATTAAATCGTTGTGATACGTTGAGAAAATGTAATGTTACTCCCTCCGTTCCTTATTATAAGAGACGAATAACCGAATTACGTTGATCAAAAAAATAGTTAAAATTAGTTAAGAACAATTAATATGTAAAAAGTATAATTTTTTTTCCAAAAATGCCCTCATTAATAAGGAGAGAGAACAATGGTAATTTATTAAAAGAAAGAGAAGTAGGAAGGAGAGAGAGTGTGAGTTGGAGACAATAAATATGGGTAAAATAGGAAATCAACACAAAAAAGTAGAGACAACTTTTAAGTGTCTCTTATATATAGGAACATGCCATAAGCACCAAATGTCTCTTATAATAAGGAACGGAGGGAGTAATATTTATCATGATAGTTATTAATCATTACATTTTAAATTGTTAATTATTGCTTTTTAAGTTGTCAATAAAATGTATACTTAAAAAAAATAAAAATAATTTATTAATTGAACAAATAGAATTGCTCCGGATTTCATAGTAATTTGATGATTTCAACCAATTCTCATTTAATTCTCTTAGTTAGCACCTTGACGCACATTTCCCTTTCTTTTGGGTCTATTTCTGTGAGGCTTTCAGCACAAGTAGTAGCGGGCAATTGGCGCTGCATTTTGATCGGGGATTGCCGGGGCTAAGTTATCCGTCGTCGTTGCTATGTCAGTTGAGCTCAAACTCTCACGTTCCAATCGTATCTATCGTCCTTCGGTAAAACTCAGACCTCGTTTTCGCTCGTTCTCTCTCTACTAGCAGACCCGAAAGCGTTCTTCTTAATTGGAACTTTCAGGAAACTCTGGATGGAAAAATCATCGTAAAGACTGAGTCTCCAATTTCCCACAATGGAGTTCGTGTTACTATCAAAGGATCCGTCAACTTGCAGGTGCTAACTGAATCCTTTGTTTCGTTTGGTTGCTCAGAAATAACAAGAAAAGTGAAGCTAAGAAGATATTGATCGTCTGGCATTCTGTTCTTATTGTTGTTAAATTTTAAATGGCTTGGGCGCCGTGCTGTTTTTGAAGGTTCGCGGAGGATCAGCAGGGGTTATTGAGTCGTACTATGGAGTTATTAAGCCAATCCCCATTGTGTAAGTATTAGTGTATTACTTATGGTCGAGTTCCTTCATGTAGAAACACAGTTGTGATTTAAAATTAAAAAATAAAAATATAATGGGTGAAGAAACTGTTTGAGATTTTAAATAAAGGTGCTATTCATTTCCATGGAGTTAAGTAGCTCTCTACTTGTAAATCCCAACTTGTTTAGTTTGATGTACTGAAAGATTTGTGAAAACAATCACTCTTGTTTTTTATGCTGGAAGATAGCTACCAAAGGATTTTTTTTTTTTTTTAAAATCATATTGGTTGAAAAAAAGACTTTGAAGAAGCTCTGAACCACTCAAAGCAGGAAAAACACTCCTGAAAGAGAAACTTTTGACCAAAATCTGCACCATATTTATAGAAACCATTTTCAATCTTTCGGTGAGGATCATACCTTCTATTTATTTTAATTTGCATTTCTGGAAAACCCATGGTATATTTAGCTTTTGATCTGCTGTTCCTGCCCATCGTTCACTTGTATATTTTGCATGAGAAGGGGAAACTTTCATGAATTTGAAACATAAAAAACCTTTTTCACGGTGAAGGGGGTAATTGTGTTTTCCAGCAACAATTTTATTCTGGACATTCCATTGCTAAGTTCAGACCTAGGACTAGTTCCTTCTTGCTGTTTTTGAAATTCTTTGAATCACATCAAAATAGGTAAAAATGATATTTATTTCTGGCCTGTAAACAGGAAGAGGACCGTTGAAGTTGGTTCTTCTGGAAAGATTGGTCCAGGCACAACGGAGGTAGTATACCAATGGTGTATAAGTGGAAATGTTTCAATTCAAAGCATATTTGTGTGCAATAGTAACTTGAGTAGAATTCTATTCTGGCATCCCTTCTTAATCTAAGTTGATGCTTTCATAGTTATTTTTATCTATCCATTTACTTTGTAGCCTTTCATGTAACCAATAAATTGTTGCTCTTTTCTCTCTTGATTTTGCCTTGACTCTTGATTGAAAGAATGGAATTAAATTGAACGATATTGTTTTATTAAAATCATTGGAATTTAGAAGTGTGAAATGTGGTGACATATTTGCATATGCTGCCTAGTTTTGCTAAACATGACTTACCATTGCACTAAATCAAGTGGGATCAATTTTTTTAATTGGCAACATCAGATGGTGTTCATAAGCGCACGCACAAGTTGCTTCCTTAAGTTGCAGTGTTTACTTTGTTTTATTCTGATACTTCAACAATCTAACTTTCAAGTGGATTCATCTGGGTTGAGGCATGCTACATATATAAAATATAATTTCACCTCGTTGTTTGACTTGTTCACTTATTTTGTTCTTACTGCGAATTTTGCAATCTTTAATTCGACAGATACCTTTCTCAGTGATTCTGAGACAGCCTGGCAAGGATTTAGAAAGATTCTATGAGACTTTCCATGGTTCAAATATCAATATTCAGGTAATTTTTATACAGGAGATGCTTTGTTGGTCAGTCATCTTTATAAGAGATTGTTAGTTGTCATTAGTTGTTTCTACTATTCTTTTATGCCTCTTTTTGATATGCTGCGGATATATTTCTCTACATCCTATTTTATATATAATATCCACATAATTTGAACTCATGGTGATTGATAGCATTTTTAATAGTATATGGTCGCTGCAGATATAACTCGTGGATACTTGCATAAAACTTTATCAGCCACAATGGAATTCATCGTTGAAAGTGATAAAGGTATCATTCTGTTCTGTACACTATTTTTTTTTTCCCAGGTAGATGATCTATGAATGATCAAGCTACAAATTACTATTCTTTTTGTCGTTACATTTTCAGTTGATCTGCTGCAACGTCCAATTTCTCCAGAAATGGTTATCTTCTACATTACCCAAGACACTCAAAGACATGCTCTCCTTCATGAATTAAAATCAGGTATGTTTGAAATTCTTTCCACACCCCCCCAAATTACAATCAAGTCCTAAGAAAGAAAAATAATTACTAAAAAGTTCCAATAATAACCTGAGCACTCTGTAATGACAAGTTCTAGAGTGGAGAATGACAACTTCTGTGACTTGTTTTGTAATTTTTTTCCCTTCCTTAGGACTTATTGTAATTCTCTCCAAAAAAAAATTGTACCAAGCTTCATGACTTCTATTTTTGTTCATCCCATTTTTTTCTTTTATTCTTTTTTGGGGAATAAATGGCCTCTATTATTCATAGGTCAACTTTAAGATCTCTGAACTAGCGATTCTTATCTTCCATTGTAAAGTAAACCTTCTTGTAATGAAAGGATAGACTGGCTTACATAGAAAGTTTGTATGTACCGCACTTGAAGTTTTTATGCAATCTCTGATCTGACTTCTAGATTATTGCGATTTGCAAATATCAATTACAATGGTCTCATGGCTGATGCAAAGGTATTACTGCATAGGTGGGTTTCGGGTGACTGGGAAAGTCTGTACTCAGTGCTCTTTGTCGGATCCTATCAGTGGTGAACTAACAGTAGAAGCATCTGCGGTTCCAATTCATTCCATTGATCTTCACTTGTTTCGTGTTGAATCCATTCTTGTTGGGGAGAAAATTGCAACTGAAACCAGTCTGATTCAAACTACCCAGGCAAGCAACACTGAAAATGCACCAGAGTATTTCAAATTAAAAAGTATTTTAATCTCCTCTCGCTTTATGTTTTTCTTCTCATAAAGCAGATCGCAGATGGAGATGTATGCTGTAATTTGACTCTGCCTATCCATGTAATACTTCCCCGTCTTGTGACGTGTCCAACAATTTTAGCTGGGTTAGTCCTCCATCCTTCATTATGTTTCATGAATATTTTCCACATGAAATTACTTATGCTCTGCTTATTATCGGTTGCCAGTGCCAACACGACAATATGCTTCTGATGTAAAATGATCTTGTGAAGAGTGATACAGGCACAGTACAGTTAATTATAGAAGTAAAAAGAAAAGATTCCTTTTCTTTTCTCTCCCCATATAACTGTTATCTCCCCTGAGAAGATTACAAAATGCCAACATGATCGGCTTTACTTGATTCCAAGTCTGGACCACATGACATCAAACTTTGTTATTAATTAGGTTGTCATCTAAGCGGAGAGAAGTGTAATATACCCAACTAGTCACTAGAAACATATGGTACTAAGAAGGTCGTGATAATTTAAAAGGCGCATGCTTTCTGTGTCTATCCTCTCCTCGTGTGACATAGCATCTATCTAACATCACCAAGATGATCAACATAGAACGCCTCTCTAAGCTTGTTATTATTTCCATGCAGTCCATTCTCAATTGAGTTCAAAATTTCCGTTGTTATAAGCTTCAAGTCAGAGCTTTCTAAATCACAAGTAAAGGTTGATCCTAGAACTCCTAGACTGTGGGTAAGTGTAATCCCATTTTCTTCCAATGGAAGACAAATGTGTTATTCTTATTTTCAGCTCTCTCTCTCTCTCTCTCTCTCACCCACTCAGTAGGCACTAGGCAGTAACATGTTTGTCTTTCGGAATTTATTGATTTATTTGAACTTTCAGCTGGCAATGGAAACATTGCCACTTGAGTTGGTTCGGTCAAAGTGAAATAATCTGGAGGAAGCCCCAAGAGAGAGTAGCAGCAATTGAATATGGCCTGTATTTGTACCTATTCCAGCTTTGTTTTTGGCGCTCCGCCCATTTCTTATTCATTTGTGCATTAATATTTCAGATTATGCCTTTTCAGTGTTCTTGATGGGCAAATCCGTTAGCATACATTTATGTCTGGTTGGTACATTTCGGTTTATGTAGACTTTTCTTTGTACTTGGAAGCATTGATTAGATATTAAGACAAGAAAGAACGTTCAGGGTTTCGCACGAGATTCTGAAAACTGCCGATCACGATTAAGTACCGTTGTTCCAGAGAAATTCATGTAAATATATATATAAATAAAAATCTCAATTAAGCTTCACTTGAAGCCAATATATATCTGGTTTGGTTATGTGGAAAAATAGGAATCCTATAGATGCAATTTTGTTTTTACGGACCAATTTCTCGGTTACATGTTTGTTGTGAATATTCCTCGCGTGTGCTAGGCGTGTCAGGGACCAATGGATCTCATTCTCAATGTCATCCTTGATTAAAAACTCTTTTTTTTTTTAGGGGTCAATGTCTTAATTAATTATGGCACAAATAGTATGATAGATTAAGGGCAATGTTATAACTTTCAAAACTTCTTAATGTCGCTGTTGATTGAAAGTGCACATACTCTTATTGATGGGTGGATGTCGTTTTTCTGTTTTTCCGCCAACGGTGTGTCGTGACTAATTAGACAATGCATGGGTAGAAGTGTGAGTATAACAATCCTGCAATTAATGACATGATTCTTTTGACGGCAGCCAAGCCATAACTGATTCATTAACAGGAACAGTGACACACAGGGAGCGTTGTATGTTAGTACACCAATGGTGAACATGGATGGTCAACAGTCAGCAAGTAGTGCCATCGACAATAATAATTTCCAAAATATAATGTTTTTCCATTTTATTTTATATTAGTTAATTTTAAATTTATTTTGTCATGTTTTTGTGTGTGGGGGAGAAACTTGTGCAAGATCCATGGTTAGCCAAGCACAAGCCTCAACATGCGCATACATGCTTTGATAAAATCATTGATAGAAACCAATGATCTTGTAATCTAGTTGCATTAAAATTCGCATGTGAATGAGATCTTGAATTCAATCTCACTTGCTCCAAGTTCCAAAAAAAAAAAAAAGAACGTTGACAGAAACAAACACGTAATGCCCTCATCAAACTCAGGTACAAACAGCACTAAAAGAACTTTTATTTAAACACAAAGCACGCAGTTATTATTCTGGGAGACACGGATATTTATGCTGAAAATCTTTTTAGGGGCACACCAGTTCTCCAGTGTCACTCCTAAAAGTACAACTTCACTCAACTGAAAATTCAAACAACATGGAATGTTGGTATTTCTGACCAGGTCGGACAACAACAGAAGGGAAATTTGGCTGGTTTATGGCATTAGGGAACCCCTGCGTCTCCAAGCACAGGCCTGAATGCTTTCCATAAACAGCACGTTGTTTACCAGAAACACCATTGACATAGTTTGCAGTGTAGAATTGCATGCCAGGGGCATTTGTCCACAGGTTCAAAACCCTTGAACTTGAGGGATCCTTCACTTTCGCAGCATGTTTTAAACCTTCCTTCTCATCCCCACCCCCAAGCACGTAATTGTGGTCATATCCTATTCCAACCTGATTAATGGTGTCGCCTATCCTCTTCTCAGATGTAAAATCAAATGGGGTACCCTTCACTGGCTTAATTTCACCAGTTGGTACAGTATTCTCATCCACAGGAGTGATATGATGAGCCCATATCTGAATTGAATGGTCAAGGATGTTCCCCGAGCTGTGGCCTGCCAAGTTCCAGTATGTATGCTGAGCTAAGTTCACTGGAGTGGGCTTGTCCTTTGGCACTCCTTCCATGTCAAGCCTTAGAGTTGTCTTAGAAGTGAGTGTGTAAGTTGCAGTAACAGTAAGGTCCCCAGGATAACCTTGTATTTAAAAAAAAAAAAAAAAAAAAAGGGAGGAAAAATATATAACTGGGGAGATAGAAATCATAAAAGGAAGAGATTCAAGAGAACAAGGGGAGGGATGAGTTACCTTCCTCCCCATCATGGCTGTGATACTTGAAAGTGATCGAAGGGGTTTCACCTTTCCTATATTCAATAACCTCCCACACCTTCTTATCAAACCCCATGTTACCACCTAGAAACCAGAAGAGGTATGGGAGATCAGGATATGTGCAAAATCACACAAAAGACAATTATATATCATCATTGTAAGAGTACTCTGTTTAGAAATGAGCATCCTCACTTGGCAAAAGGTTACATTTCATGCTTCCGATTTTCATATTTAACTCAGAATCATATCAGTACTAGTATTTCAAGAAAAAAGTAATACTAATTTCAAAAAAAGAAAAAACAAATAAAAGGTTTATGCACAATCATTGTAAGGTGGTCATTCCTGAGTACATAAACAGCATGAAACTACTACTTCAGAACCATAATAAACTGTATCGTATGAGGAGATAAAGAAATGCCAGCATGTACACCAGATGAGACGACCAGAAAATAATGCACATATATAATCCTATGATACAATTAACTTAACATTCATGACACATCTGAACTTGCTTTAATTTAAATTATCAAAATCTAAGCTTTTGTGCAATAAGAAAAATGTTAGATTTAGAGACCAATAACCAAAGGTATGATCCTAATCCAGTGCACATAAGGTGGCAAATTTTTTTTATGCTTGTGAAACAAGATTTTTTTTCATTTCCAAAAGAGAAAGGCGAAAAAAGGAACTCCATCTTGCGGCGTCACCTTTTCTCAGTCACTCTGTCTATAGTTCCAAAACGTGATAATTTTAATTCCCTAAAAAATTTTGGAAAAGAATAGCACAGGCTAAACAGATGCCAAATTCTTACCATGTAGACTGTTTGGGGGCTTGTTGACAGGCAATGAGTATTGAACTCCGTCAAGTGTAAACTTCCCGTCTTTGATTCTGTTCGCAACCCGACCCACAATGCAGCCAAAGTAAGGAGCAAGACCTTTCTGAATGCATCATGAATTTATGAGGGGAGAAATGATCAGAATAGAAGGAAAACGTAATCGATTCGACTCAAGAAATTCTCCATCACAAGACAGAGAGTACAAACCAGACATGCGAGTCTATGAACCAATACTCCTTTTACTCCCGACCAATAAAATCATACATTTCCCATATAATTCCCAATGCCTATTAATCAGGTGAGCTAATCAGGCCAAAATCGGTCCACCCATTATGATCAGTGAAGATATGATCCCACGAAAAGTGAAATCAAACTAAATAAGGGTTTACACAATCTTACCAGATATGGATCCACAGAGTCGAACCCGAGAACAACGTCCGACAAGGTTCCTTCAAAATTCAAACAGAAGGATGCGTGAGGAACATGCATCCCAACACAAATTGAAAAAGGGAAAAAAAAAAAAAAACAGAGAGAGCGAGATTAAATCACCATCTTTGCCAGGGACCGACAAGGAAGTGACGGTGCAGCCGACATTGGTGACGAGGACATGCATGGTTCCATTGTTGAGCTCAAAGAGCTCTGGTTTTTGGTTCTGATCTGCCATTGACGAGCTGTGAGAGAGAATGGAAAAGGGCAGAACGATTTCATAAGATGTGAAGCCTCGAAGAAGAAACGGACGCTATCTATAATCGCTATCGCCGGTTATGCCTGCAGGGTGCCGACTGTTACTGATTCGTTTTTTTTGTTTTTTTGTTTCCAGAATTTTGACCTCATTTTTATTTCTATCTCTTAGTTTAAAACTAACTTTTGCAATTAAAAAAAAAACTAACTTTTGTTCGTGGAAAAACTTAAGGTCAGGGATAAAAAATACTGTTATACGGACAAAAAAAATCTTTAAAACAGGCAAAATCAAATCAAATTTTAAGATTAAATGACTTTTTGTAAAAAAATTTTAGGGATAAAAATCAAAATGAAATGAAATTTGATGAATTAAAAGTAATATTAATCTTTTGATTTTTTTAGTTTTATTTAACTTACAAGTTAAAATTTAGCCACTTTGTATAGATTTAACTTAAATAATATTACATTCGATTCTTAATATAAGAATCAGTTTGATATTTAATTTGATTTTAAACATAATTTTTCAATTCACTCTGTTTCTCATATTTATCTACTTTTTTCAAAATACTCCATGCAGTAGTTACATATGTTAAATGTTACATCAAATAGTATTTTTAACTAATACATGTGATTAACAGGGGTATTTTAAAAAAGATTATACATATTTATTACAAATAACTAATTTTAAAAAATTTCTTAATCTCTTCAAATTAATCATTTAACTCTTATATTAAAGATCTGAGGTAGTATATATGCTGACCAAAGAAACTTAAACCATATATATAAAGAATAAAATCTAGATTCATTTGCATATATTTATTTAATGCAATTTTTTATTCGTGTCTTATCATAATTGATTTTTTTATTTATTAATTATGGTCTAATAGAATTTTAAAATTTTATGTACTGAATTTTTATTATTGAAAAAAAAAATCATGTACTGTGATTTGATTGGAGAATTTAACTTATTAAATATAAGTACAAGGGTCTAAATTTTATCCAAGTATGAAATCTTATGCAAGTCGCATGCCAGATATAACTACTGTGTGCTGGTCAAAAAAAAGATATAACTATTGTGATTTATATCTCATGCAATTTCATGTAAAATATTTCAAATACATATATAGATTGATATTTAAAACGAAAATATCAGTTTCTCTCAAATAAATACATAAAGATTTGTAAGTGATCTATTTAGAATATATATTCCGACTATCTCCATGTTATAAAGCTAAAGTTAATTGTATCTTATAATACTTAGATTCTATTTTATAAAGTTAGACTTAAAATGCTACCTTTGATCTGAAATTTTTAAATGTAAGATTAAAATTTACTTCAGTCTCTTCTTAAAATTTTAATTTTTTAATTCACTAGGACTAAAATATATAATAAGAATAATTGGCTGCTGTATTTTTAGTACGTAGATATTAATTTATTTCTTTAAAATATAAAAGCTAAAAATAAATTTTTTTATCGAAATTTGTTTCTAAGAAAATTTATCTTTTTTTTGTGAAAAGAAAATTTATCTTTCTGAATCCTTTGTTCCTGAAAATTGAATCTCTAATCTAAGATTATGTTTACTACAAAGCATTAAAAATAAGATATAAGGATTTAGATTAGGATTGAGAAAAACTACTAAGGTCCCGTTTGGCCGAGCGGTGAAAATCTCCCATAAACACGTTTCACATTAACCGAGACAAAACTCCTCTCACATACTTACCTCGTATTCCGTAAATCATTATTGAAAAGCTATTTATAAACTACTCATAAGCTGTTTCAAACAAGTCCTAAGAAGTATTTAATATGAATAATTTTTTATTTCATGGGATTAGATAATCTTATATTCTCTAATCCCAAATGTATAGATTTATCTAATCCCAGATAATAAACATTCATTCGTACCAAGCACTCTTTTAACAGATTTTTTTAATCCCAGTCCTAATCTTTATTCTTATTTTCAGCGCTTCCTTCCAAACCCCCTAAAAAGTTTGTTTGTGTGTGTATACACTGTTCACGTACAGCGCCAAATCCTTCACAGTCGAGCAGTCACACTCTTCTCCCACTCATCATTCAATTATCTACGAACCCTTCGCACCTTACCCTTCTCTTCACAATAATGGCTGACGTCGTATGTCAACGCCGGCCTTCCAACCTCCACCTTAAGCTGCCGGAGCCCTCCCATTGCTTCCGCATCCCCGCCATTTCCTCCGCCGCAGACCTCACTCCTAACGACGTTGAAAGCTTCAAGTTCTTGGCCACGGAAATAGTGGCACGGTTTACAAGGTTCGCGACAACCGAACTTCTAATAACCACGCTCTGAAGGTCGTCCATGGCAGTTCCGACCCAATGACTTCCCGCCAGGTCCGGCGAGAGATAGACATCCTCCGACGGACGGACTCGCCAAACGTAGTAAAGTTCCACGATTTCTTTGAGACGCCGTTCGGCGATGCAGGGATATTGCTGGAGTACATGGACTTGGGAACGTTGGACGAGCTGCTAAAGAACAACGGCACCTTCTCTGAATCTCAACTCGCCGCGGTGGCCCGTCAAGTTCTCGCTGGGCCGAGCTATCTCCACGATAAAAAGATCATAATATCCACCGCGATATCAAGCCGTCAAATGTCCTCGTGAATCAGAAGACGGAAGTGTGAAGATCAGCGATTTCGGAGTCAGCAAGGTTTTGTCTAGGACGTTGGACACGTGTAATTCATACGTTGGTACATGCACGTACATCAGCCCGGAACGTTCGACCCGAATAGTTATGGCGGGAATTATAACGGGTATGCGACTGATATACGGAGCTTAGGGCTCACCTTATTTGAGCTCTATGTGGGTCACTTTACACTTCTACCGGCGGGTCAGAGACCCGATCGGGCTCAGTTGATGTCTGCCATTTGTTTCAACGATCCACCAACCTTGCCGGAGAGTGCGCCCGACGAGTTTCGGAGCTTCATGGAGTGCTGCTTGAAGAAGGAATCAAGTGAGAGATGGACAGCGTCTCAGCTTTTGGCCCACCCGTTTCTACGTCAACAATAACCCGAAATCCGACTCGTATATTTCATTTTTTGCGATTGGGTTATTGTTGTTTATTAGGTACTTTGATTTTTGTTTCAAAACATTCTCTTTGTAAGCCCTGTTCAGACGCAAAGATTCAAATTCTTTTTGTAGCTATACAAAAATTGATTCGATGTTACTAGGAAATCTTGTGCATACGCTTGAAGCAGCCGTATTTTCAAACAATATTATTAGCTTTCTCATATATTGTTTATTTTATAACACTCTTATTATTAAAATTATTAACAACTTAAAATCTCTTTTTCTGATTTGACTGAAAAGAAAAGTATATTAACTATATAAGCCATAAGGCTAAGTATCTAGGTGTTCTTCATCTTTTATTTTACTATATATTTTTATTGTTTATATTTTAAAAGAATCAAATGTCCAGTTAATTAGTTATTCGGATGTTCAAGTCTTATTTTGCACATTTTAAGAATTAGAGTTGGGTCTGTTGCTCAATGCATTTACATGTAATTAATTTCGTAATTAATTTTTTCAATGCTCAGATCCAGAATTGACTACGTTACTGATACACAAGTGTCAAATATAAAAGTAAATTAAACATATATATATGATCATATTCATTTGTCATAAAATTACATACATAGTATTCTTCAATATTCATGGCCCCTCTAGCTATTTAATTAGCAAAACAAGGATTTGAACAGTCCTTTTCCTATGTGAGGGAACATGTTTCCCTCTTCATATATAAGAGAACCAATCTCCCCCTAAGATATAAATTATATATAGTAAACACGTAGATCATACAAATTAAATGTATATAAACTTCTTCTTTTTCCTTCCTTAATCACCTTCTAAGTACTCTTCCAGTCCTAAATGTAAGACCCTTATATACACTATATAAGGGTCTTATATTTAGGACCGAAGGAATATATATATAGCTCCGATCTGGATTCTCTGCATCATTCATTAAGTAATTGTAGATTATACATAATGCATTCACGAAGAGATCAAAGGAGAAGAGAAAATTGGTGTCAGCAGAGAGATGAATTGATAATAATCACATATATTGATATATGATTGTGTTAATTAATGTAGAGAATTCATTTAAATATTTAAACTAGATTGATTAATCAATTAATCTCAAGGAACTTGTACGTCTAAATCCAGTATGCAGAAAAAACTGAAGCAAACGTCAAAACAAGTCCACTGGGTGTAATAATCATTGTGGTTGAACTCGTTGACTTTGATGCGTCTGCTGCTGCAGTTTGGTTTGCACCACCTGAAGTATATCGAATAAAGAACTCGTTACAACATTTTTTGTGTCAACAAGAAAAGACACACACACACACACACACACACACAATTAGACCTATATATATACAAATAGGTTTCGTTATATTCTAATGAAATCGTGTCGCCTTGCATAATAACAGGTTTTTACAATGGGAATGTTCCAATGTCACGTGTCTTAATAAAATGAGAATTGTTAGCCATCGGAGACTAGCTTAGACGGTGGGGGAATATGGTGGTGTATGAATAAAGATCTATATGATCCAAGTCATTCTAATAAGGTTTAATTTCCCTTTTAGTCATTAGATCAAGCCAACGGATTGAATTATTCAAAATGCGAGACATCAAAATTTAATTTTAGTCTCTATTTGTTGCAAAGACTAATGATTAGAGGGATTCATGAGATGGGATGGGCCCCATCAACCTTGGACTTCTTTTTTGAATTTAGAAGAGCAGATACTAACGGCCTAAATTTATAAAATAAAACTGAACATGTAATTTTTCATTTACAAAAAAGCTATATATATCATGCCATTAGTTTGCAGAATTATTAGAATTAGCCTCAGACCTCTAATCAACATAACAAGTGTAATACTCCTTCGGTTTTTAATATAAGACCCAATTGTTGAGTTGGTTTTGGTCCTAAATATAAGACCTATTTCTCATATTTATCAATTTTTTCTAAATTACCCATATGGATACTCTTTCAACCATAATTAAGTAGAAGAGGGAGATGGGGTATTAAGAAAGATGATTATGATGTTTTAGAAAAAACATATCATATTTTTTATAATTAAATAATTTACCTAACTTCCTTAATCTGATCAAATTAGCTAAATGAGTCTTATATTAAGGATCGGAGGAGTATATGTTTAGCAAAGAGACTAAGTCTAGAATTTTGAGACGGGATAGATGCTCGTTTATCTGAGGATTCTACTAGCATCTTAATTTGATTGAAAAATGTGTAATGGGCATGCATGGAAAACTAAAATTTTGAATGGTCTAAATGCATAGGCTTAGTTGTTCAGTTGTGCAGATGTTCAAGGATTTGTTTTTCCATAGCTAGGCATGAGATAGTGGGACTTGTTATATATGATCGATGAAGAAAAAATTAAACTTACTGTTGGATGAATTGGTTGGTGAACTTGCACCTGCAATGAAACAAGAAGTAACAAAATTAGTGTAAAATAAAGTAATATCATCTTTAAACTACAAACTAGAATTATCCATAAGCAGTATTGAGAGGAAAGAAGGAATTATCCTTACAAATTAGAATTACCTCAGCTTTATTTGTAACTTAAAGAAATTAGAATTTCAAAATCAGTGTAAAATAAAGTCATATCATATCTCATTTTATTAATTTTTACCACATCAAAATCAAATGAATCTCTGGCTGAAACACAATGATTGATCGCTATATGTAGAAATTAATTAAAATTGTCATTAATTCCGTACCGTTGTTGCATTTGGAAACATCTGCATCTAAACCACAGGCCTTGGGAAGTTTCAAGGCATCATCCTTGGTAGCGTTTATGGACTGAAGCATCTCCGGGCTGTTAAACACGTTACACAGGCACTCAACATCGCCGGCGATCATGTCCTTCAACGGCTGACAGCACGTCTCCGGCGGGGTCCCCGACGCCGTCCCCGGCTTCTTGATGTACGGCTCACAAGGAGCCAGCTTCTCCACGCACTGCATGTTACCTATAGACAACCTTGGATTCAGAAGTTGCTGCGAGAATCCCTCATGAAGAAACCGAGAGAAAATGAGGAACAACATTGAAAGAATAACGTTGGACTTGGAATAATATTCCATGGTTATGTCGTTCTTATACAATTAAATCAAAGAGAAGAAGAAGAAGAAGATAATTAATTATGAAAATGAATATGATCGTATTGGAGAGGGAAGAGAAGGAAAAGAAAACACAGGGATTGAATGAATGAATATGACTTCCCTGGAGGCTATTGTACAAGCTGGGTTGGTTATATATGATCCATCCTTTCAAACAACTTTCTATTTTTATTTGAGAGGCAATCACTTAACTTGAACCAATCAATTTATTTTTTAATTTCCTTTTTTTTAATTATTAATTAAGATCTTTTCATCGTCAAATTTGTAATGGCTAGGTTGGCCATAAACATGGTATACATTGAATTATACTATATGTAGTTTTTATCATGGTATCAAAATTTAATTTGGATGAGATTTGATGATCTAGTTTCTCAGCTGGTTTAGTAAAGAGTTTCCAACAACTTGACTGGATTGGATTTTACATTTTTTCTCCTTATTATAATGTGTCTAAAGTAGCGTCATTTTGAGTTAAGAAATTAAAATTAAAAAAGTGGCTTATCATATTTGTATTTTAATAATTTTTTTTGTCGGATTGGATGTGTTTAATTAAGGATTAATTGGGTAGGATCTTATAAATAGAAAGCAATTGACTGTCCTTTGTTTGGAAGGAGCAAAACATTCCAAACAAGAAAAATGTGAATATAATAAAGTTAATCAGAAATTAGATCAGCTTCTCTGACCAGAAAACAACATCTCATATACACACAACCTCTGGTACTAAGAGCAGCTAGTTTTTAATGTAATTTACACTTTTTATATTTAGGACATGTAATGTTTATTTTTAAAAGTCCACTAATTTGAGATGCCAAGGGATGGAGAACAAGAAGAAATACTTACTTTCTGATGTAGGCATCCTCGTCATCTGCTACAAAAAATATCTTCAAGTGTTCGGTGAATAATTGAAAGACATCAGTATATTCAACCATGGATCAAAGTTTGGAAGGACAGATTGATGCAGGGAATCCATGGAACCAGCTCTCTTTCTTTTTCGAGAGCTCGTGCCCATATATAAATGTATGCTCTTCTCATTTTAACAAGATACATTAATGATACATGACTTATTTTATGGAGAGTCTCTATGTTAATTATGCATGTACATAAAGAAATAAATTAAAATAGCAGCAGCGGCAATAACAGTATAAATTAAATAATATATAATATACTACAAAATAAAATTAGTAGTATACATATTAGAGACGTGATATTGGCGCGGTTCAATCAAACCATAGAACCAAGGTTGCGTTTGGTAGGAAGCATTGAAAATAAAGGATTGGAATTGGGATTACAAGTGAGAAAATCTATCAAAAGAGTGTTTAGTATAAAAGATTGTTTGATATATGGGATTAGCCAAAGCCATGTATGTGGGATTGGAGAATACCATGGGGAGAAGTGGTATTCCCCAATCCCACCTTTATGGGTTTGCCTAATCCCATATAACAAATAATTACTCATGCTAAGTATTATTTTAATAATTTTTTTCAATTACAATTCCAATCCCAATCCCTCATTTTTAATGCTTCGTACCAAACGGGACCCAAGTGTCAGAATGATGCTACGATTGGTTTGAACCGTCCCAATACCTCGTTTTAATGTTCTTCTCCTTTCCTACGGATGTTAACACCACAATGTTGTTGACGAGAACCATATACTACCTTCGGTCTTTAATATAAAACCTTGTTTGACTTTTATTTTGATCCTAAATATAAGATCTTAATCCACTTTGTCTCTTATATTTATGCATTTTTTTTCCGATGTAGTCCTTTTAACAATAGTAGTTCTAGCTAATACACTTGATTAGCAAGGATATTTAGAAAAGACAACACATGTTTGTTACAAATAACTAACTTAACTTTTTTTTAATTTTTTCAAATTAGTCAACTAGTTCTTATAATTAGGAACGGAGATAGTATATCGTAATGTTGCTTCACAATATGAATGCGTTTCTCAGGTTTCTCATGTATATAGCTGCACCACACGCATACAAGAGAGTTCGATATGAGCTTTACCATTTTAAAATTTAATGTTATGAAAGAGCCTAATCATAATTTGGTCAGTAGAAAAAGACAGGGAGAAAGATCCAAGTAAATATCGGTTATGAGTTGATCTCAATGACCGCCGGCCGTCTTTAATTTTAATGTTCATATAATTGTCTCTCTCTCTCTCTCTCTCTCTCTCTCTCACACACACACACACACACACACACAGAATTTTAATATACAGCTTAGAGTTTTGTATTTTTTTGTTCCAGATAGTTATATATGTAATTATATCACCAATAATGTGGGATTATGCTTTTCAATGGCCCTTGCTAGCTAACTCTTACATCTTTGTATAAATTAATCACTCACTCTTTGACAAGGGCATTTTCATCAACCATGCTTTAACTACTCTTTGGTAAAACTCGTATCTTTTACTTGACTACCATAAACTGAAGTAAAATACGTGATTGTAATATCTTTTCCTTTCCCTAACAAAAGTGTCTCCTAAAATAAATATATTATTTTTCAACTACGTGGAAGCTTAGTTTCTTAATTGGAAGGTTTATAGTAGATTCTTCACTTTACTTTTTTCCGGCCCTCTCTTATTCTTACATCTTAATCTTTCAGTTTGTCACCTTTATCGTACTCTTTTATTTTATTGAAAAGGGATGGGTATTTGTTTTGTCTTATTGTGCAAATTATCGATTTGTTTTCCCCTCAATATACATTACAACAGTTCATCTTTTGATGAAGTGACGTTTGATTATACTGACCACTCGAACGTTCGCGCATGCATGGAAAAGAATTAAAGCATTGTACGAGATAATCAACCTTAGTATTCAGTGATAAAACAATTAACTTTGAAAGAATTAACATCATGGGTTCCCTTTACACACATACACCAGTCCAAAATCTTAGGGGATATTTGGCTAACTCCATAAAAACACTTTTCCGTAAATTGAGGCAAACTCTTCCACATATTTATTTTATATGCTGTAAAAGTATTTCTAAAACTATAGTTTTGTTCTTACCGAAACACCCTCTTAGTTTCTCTCTCTCTCTCACACACACAAAGAAACGACCTAAAAGTATTATGCATTGATATCTCTTTTTGAATGTAAATTTTATTTTATTTATGCAATATTGCAGAGGATTTGAATTGGTTGAACTACACTCTTTATTCCAAGTCAGATGCATGCACCTCTATCTAACTTTTGACAGTTTTAGCGAAAACATTCAAATGCATGTTTACGATATAATTAGGTAAAGTTATGGCAGTCCGGAATCATGGGATCATAAATTTTTGAAGATCCGGACATGGTAGGTCAAATGCAAGTTGTCACAGTGCTGGAGATATAAACAAAACTGTAAGACTCATCATCGGTACCACCAAAGCAAACCTAACGGCGAACCCAAAGGTTTTGTCCTCTTATAATAGTTGTCCGACGGATTGTTTGGTCTGTTCTTATTGTCTTCCTCAACCTCTCCAAACCCTAATTATTTCTCCTTCAACGTAACCTTTATTCCTTTTGTCCGCACTTGACCTTCTGCCTCTTCCACTTATGCCTTTCACATATACTTAATAATATATAATTAACAACAGAACCCCACTTTGGGAACCAAAAAAATTAAGGCCCCCATATAGAAGAAAAAGAGAAGTGCATGAGTTGGTGTGAGAAGTAGCAGTGAGAAATTATATCGATCTCTGCAATAATGGTGAGGCTGGATAGAGCAGGAAAAAACAAGAGCTTAGAGAGTTTATTGGATTTGAACAAGGTTGAGACGACGACGAAGAATCAACTGAGACCCCAGAAGTCTATTCCTGGGCATGGCCTGGAGTTCAATAATCTGTCGTATAGTGTGGTGAAGAAGGTGAAGAAAGATGGAACTTGGGTGAAGAAAGAGGCTTATCTTCTTCATGATATATCTGGGCAAGCCATGAGAGGTGAAGTTATGGCCATCATGGGGCCTAGTGGTGCAGGTAAGTCCACGTTTCTTGATGCTTTAGCTGGTCGAATTGCACAAGGAAGCTTGGAAGGATCCGTCAGAATTGATGGAAAACCGGTACGTAAACATATTTTAAATATATATCTTATTAATTTGACTAATTAATTAGCTCATATATTAATGATGAAGAAGCGACGTTTTGTTGATGTTTTTGATGATCATGTCAGGTGACAACAAGTTACATGAAGATGGTGTCGTCTTATGTAATGCAAGATGATCAGCTGTTTCCTATGTTGACTGTTTTTGAGACATTTATGTTCGCAGCTGAAGTCAGGCTTCCCCCTTCTATTTCCAGAGAGGAAAAGAAGAAGAGGGTTTATGAGCTCCTTGACCAGCTTGGCTTGCAGGTATATATTAGAACTCTCTTATAAGTATCCTCCGTCCAAAATAAAAAGTGGAAGCATCCTATATCTGATGTTTTCTCTTTAATTTTTTTTTTTTTGGAATAAAGGCATTAGCCAGTAGAAGACTAATAAGGTCAGTAGCTAGGGCATAGTGTCCATAATACAGACCCAAACCAAGTAAACTCCTACAATCCTCAGGAGGTTCACTTGCGTACGTTTGCAAACTTGGTGTCAATGTAATGAGCAAATCCGCGATCTAGTGATCTGCACAAATATTAGCTTCTCTGTAAATTTGGCGATGTTAGTTCTTAGTTATATATAGTTTTGTAAAGTTATGAAAGAGTCTGACACATAAGTTAGCTTTGGTGCATGGAAAGATACTTAAGAGGATGTAAAAGGTACTTGTTTAAATGATGGAATAATAGAAGTAGCATAATACTGGTTTAACTGATATGTCATATAAAAGTACCTGTTTGAAAAAGGAAAACGGCCATGTATCGTAACTGTTCATTGGGGGCAATTTGATATTTTTCAGTATTTCCCTGAAATCAAAGATCTTTTCCTCTAGGATGTATATGTCAAGAAAGAGAGAGGGAATCAATTCCATTTACACATCTTTCATAATTTCCCACACCACAAGAAGTATTAGCACTGACACAAACACCAGCACCACCTTATATGATCACACTTAGAAGCCAGTTGTTTAATGCGATACAAATATTTAACATTCAGAATCTCGAACAAGTCGCTAAATTTGTTGAAAAAACTGAGTGCTTCTATATATATATATATATATATATATTGTTTTTGAATGATTATGCAGAGTACAACACATACATATATTGGTGATGAGGGGAAGAGGGGAGTGTCAGGAGGAGAACGACGGAGGGTATCCATTGGCATAGACATAATCCATAAGCCATCACTTCTGTTTCTTGATGAACCAACCTCAGGTCTTGATTCCACTAGTGCTTTTAGTGTCGTCGAAAAGGTTAAGGACATTGCTCGAGCTGGCAGCATCGTCCTCATGACCATTCATCAGCCTTCCTACAGAATTCAAATGCTCCTTGATCGACTCACCATCCTCGCAAGGTAAAACATTAAAGTTGAATCTCTTCAAGTGTCGTTTAGCTTAGAAATTGTTACTTGAATGAGCAATATTTGTGTGTGACAGGGGAAGATTGGTATATATGGGAAAGCCAAGTGCACTTGCAGCTCATCTTTCTGGGTTTGGAAGACCAGTACCTGATGGAGAGAACAGCTTAGAGTATCTTTTAGATGTGATCAAAGAATTTGATGAATCTAACGTGGGACTCGACCCACTTGTTCTGTACAATCGTGAAGGCCTGAAACCTGATCAAACAGCCAAGATGCCAGTTGTCAAAACACCAAGAAAAATTTATAAAAAGAGCAATAATGCACCAGCATCAAAGCACATGATTAGCCTGAAAAGCCAGGGCTTCAAAGCTGGAACAACACAGCCTGCAGATTCTGCACAGTTTAGTTATAACATCCATGGTGATCTTGATGAAGACGACGATGATGATGAGGATTTTGATAACTCTCTTGAAAGGAGAAGTGTTCATGCCCCTACGGCTAATACCATGATTAGTGGTGTCTATCCTCGTTTGGCTTCTCAGTTTTATAAGGATTTCTCTGCTAAAGATTTTTCTGTCTGGCTTTACCATGGTGTGGTAGGAACCCCTCGTCGTCCATCTTGGACTCCGGCGAGAACACCGGGTTGGACGACACCTGCGAGAACTCCGATGTCCGGACCAAGAAGCACTGTTTTAAACCAGTACTCGACATCATACGAGGAGCCTTTTCATCATCATGCCAAAGCACCATCTATGGTTAGTCAGTCCATGGCCTTGGACTCGTACGTAAGTTCCTACGAGGAATTTGACATTGAAGTGCTTGATGAGCCAAACGTTGGACCAAAGTACGCTAATCCATGGCTTCGTGAGGTTGCAGTGCTTTCATGGCGAACTGCTCTGAACGTGATTCGAACTCCAGAACTGTTCCTTTCTCGTGAGATTGTTCTAACTGTAATGGCTCTCGTCCTCTCCACCATCTTCAAAAACCTAAGCCACCCCACTTTCAAAGACATTAACAGGATTCTCAACTTCTACATTTTCTCAGTTTGCCTCGTCTTCTTCTCCTCCAACGACGCCGTCCCGTCGTTCATCCTCGAGAGATTCATCTTCATAAGAGAAACCTCCCACAATGCTTATCGAGCTTCTTCATATGTGATCTCTTCACTTATTGTCTATCTCCCATTTTTCGCAGTCCAAGGCCTCACTTTCGCTCTCATAACCAAATTCATGCTTCACCTGAAAAGCAGTCTTCTTTATTTTTGGTTGGTTCTTTATGCTTCTCTGATCACAACCAATGCCTACGTTATGCTTGTTAGTGCCCTTGTTCCCAGTTATATTACAGGTTATGCAGTGGTGATAGCTACGACGGCTTTGTTCTTCCTCACCTGTGGCTTCTTCCTCAAGAGAACTCAGATTCCCATGTACTGGAAATGGCTTCATTATATTTCTGCGATAAAGTATCCATTTGAAGCATTGTTGACTAATGAGTTTAAGAATGAACGTTGCTACACTGGGAGCTTATCGGATTTATCTCCTGGGCCGTTGGGAGATTTGAAGACGAGTGAAGGACATGATAGGTCAAACTGCCCGATCGGAAGCTTGATCGGAGAAGATGTTTTGGCCACCATGGATATTCAGATAGAGAAGATTTGGTTTGATATAGGCATCCTTCTCGCTTGGGGTGTTCTTTACAGGTTCTTCTTCTATTTGGTCTTGAGATTTTATTCTAAGAATGAGAGGAAGTAATTAAATTCAAGCTTGTGTCACTATCTCCTTTTTCTTCTGTCACAGCGTTCATTTTGGCTTTTATGCCTTCCTTTTTCTGTAAACTTGCTGATATGATGATTAAATATATATATATAAATATCTCAGCATTTTTTATGTTATATGCTAAATTTAAGCTGTCTTACAAAGGAGCAATTAGACAAAATTAATCCACATTTAGAGAAGGAAAAAAGTGACACGAGAAAGGATATGACTACATGATACTCCTCCGGTCCTTATTATAAGACCCAATTTGACTTTTTATTTGGTCCTAATTATAAGACTAAATCCATTTTCTCTTTTATATTTATACATTTTTTTCCAAGATAATCCTTCTAATAATGATAGTTTTAGCTAATATACTTAATTAGCAAGGATATTTTAGGAATAACAACACTTATTTATTATAAATAACCAATTTAACTTACTTCCTTAATCTCCTCAAATAAGTTAATTGGGTCTTATAATTAGGACCGGAGGAGTACAATAAAAGATGGTACAGAAGATCCAACTTATATGCAATATTGATCCATAAAATATGAAACGCGATGGGGGACACGGCGTGTTGTGGTAAAACTCTAGATTGATATACCAACCAAAATCTACCCCTTATTAGTGGGTAATAAAGTAGTTATATAATTATAGACTATTATAATTCATTTACAATTTTAGTATTATTTAATTCCTAATTAAAAGAGATATTTTAATTTTAATTATAATCAAAATAACTAAGAAAAAATTTCTTATCGTGATTCTTATTTTAGGAAGTGTTTGGATATCATTAAAAGTGTTTTTTTAAAAATACTTTTTTCTAAATCGAGATATACTCCTCTATGTATTTATTTCGTATACTGTAAAATCACTTTTAAAATAACTGTTAAAATCATAGTTTGGTTTTCATTCAAACATTCCTATAAATGAAAATATAGCTTCTACTTTAAGTAACAATCAGCATATATTATTCTGGTAAGAAAAGAACTATGTATATATTGATTATTGATATTGGTATTATAAATATTAATAATTATTAATATTTCATGACATCATGGAAGGTTGTTCACATTTTTAGTAACGTATTTATTATACTACTATTCCCATATCTATGAAATTTATATAGTCACATGTATTGTTGATGAATTATTCTTAGTCCTAAATATTGTTCATAAATGCTAATTGATGGTACTTATAGCGTTCAAATCAAAATCTGTTAATAATCCACATTCCACGGAACGATATCTAATGTTTTTACAAGAAGGAAGACTCTTTAAAATGAAATAAATATTTGTGTGGTAGGTCTGCATTATAATAATAAAACCTCCACAGAAGGTTCAATATTATTTCCACTTTCAACCCCGTTATAAAATTGTCCTCTCATTTTCTCGAAGTCATTCATGTTTTTCCGTTTGTTGGAGTCCCCGATACAGAACTTTGAAAGCAGACATTTTTCCGATTCTCTCTCTCGCTCTCTCTCAGTTCACAGTCTTTGTCCCGGCGCAATTTTCAGGTTCACTTTCATCTTCAATGTCGCTCTCCGTAGCCCCGCACCTATGTTAGGGCCGCACTCATTTCGTGAGCTTCTTCTGCGTGTTTCTCGATCACGCCCCTCGCCATGGTCTTCAAGGGAAGGTTTTTCTCCTCCAAGAAATCCGACTCTTCAAGCCCTGATGGGTCCTCCAATAATAGCCCCCGATCACTTGGCTCCAATTCACCTAGCAGATCCGAGAAGAAGAAGGTGAAATCAACTGCCAAAGAAGCCCAGATCGCTAGTACCAGCAGCGGCGCTGTCAGCGGTGGCAGAGGGCGTGGTGTCGCCGCCGTGCGTCGCAAATTGCAAGTAAAGGACGGGATCAAGAAGGATGCCATGGACAAGGAGAGTCAAACTCGGGTGGAGTCTCGTCTGACTTCGATGAGGCCAAGCTCCGGGGCGGAATTGGATTCCAGTTCGGAGTCTAAGTCAAAGA
Source organism: Neltuma alba (assembly GCF_004799145.2). Classification (NCBI taxonomy): domain Eukaryota; kingdom Viridiplantae; phylum Streptophyta; class Magnoliopsida; order Fabales; family Fabaceae; genus Neltuma; species Neltuma alba. Next base: position 321,342 of record NW_021636269.1, on the reverse strand, counting down.
AGGCGACGGCGGTTGACGGAAAAGAATCTCCATCGGCTTCGGTTTCTCCAATTTTAGCATCCTCCCTTGGGTTGAACAGGATAAAGACGAGATCAGGACCGTTGCCACAGGAGAGTTTTTTGGGGTTTAGAAATGATAAGGGGCCCACGCTTGGTGCAAGTAACCTTTCTAGACCTGGTGGTAGTAGCTCAGGGTCAGCAAATGAAGGAAAGAAGGAGTTGGTGAATCAGAGCAGAGTGAAGAGTTCAGGCAGCGGAACTTGGATTGATAATGGCGTTAATTCAGATAATACTTCGACTTGGAGTGCTCCGTTCTGGGACCAAAGCCCTAAGGTATCGGCGCGGTCGCGGCTACAGAACGGGGAATCATCTTCCGCAGCAGGTTTGCATCTTGTCCTGTGGCAGTTATTCGCCCTCTTGCTTTTGCTGAACATTTCAATTTGGAAGTTATTAAGTGAAGGCCGCTTGGTTTTTTAATACATTTCTCACACTTCAAATTGGTACCTTTTATGTTTGTTTCATGCTAATATGCACTTCTGTTAGTCTTCGGGACAACTTCACTTGATAGTAGCGAACAGCGGTGAAAATAGTAATGTCCTTGAGTGGGTACATTTTTTCACGATGTGTAAACAAATTGGGACTGGAGTTTCTTATCTGTTTGTCTTTGAAAGTATAGATAATGCTAAAAATACCTAAGGTTTATTGCTGGTGTATGCATGAAACATAAATATAGGACTCTTACATTCAAATTGACAAGTAAATAGGAGAGGGGTTTCATGTGAGTAAAACATCCAGCATCAAGCATTACTAGAATATTCTTCTTCACCCTTATAATATACAATTAGACGTGAATCTTGTGTATGGATTGCACTGTTTACAACATATGAGGTATGGTGTTGACAAGCCCATTCTTATTCAGTTTTGGCTTAACTCATCATCTTCCTTATGAAGTATATTGTTACTTGCAATTAAAGTAGTATTGCCATGGTGAAATTCCCAATCATGGAAATACTTGAGAAGGCGTCACAAAGTAGGTTTTGACTTGATTTTTAAAGTGAATCTTGTCAAGACCGAATGGTTTGGCTAGTTGCTGCCATACAGATATGTCTTGGAAGGACACTTCAGCCCTACGAAAACCTTTTCAAATGTACTGTTTGCAGCTTATACAATGCAAGTGGCTGGGTGTAGAGCCATATATCCAATTTTCATTTCCCTGCATCTGTCGTTATTGAGCTATTTCAATCATCGATTGTTGATTCCTGCAGTTAACTGAGTGTTTATGCCTGTGCAACCTGTAAGCTTTTTTTACTGCTTTCAGGCTTTGGTCCAAAGGTGGAGTTTTGGGGTGGCTGGCATGTAAATTTTATCATAACTCTTATTTTCTCAGGATTACCTATGGTCTAATTTAAAGAGCGGTGCTGTCTATTTCTTTTACTGCAGTGACTGGTAAAGAATGCTTTAATTTCTCTAAAGGTTGCTTTTTGTTTATCACTTTTAAACAGGTAGACGGGATTCATCACCATCTCAGTCTGGAGCCATAAGTAGTGCCGATGTTTGCACTCCAGAGGTACATAAATCGTATGCATATTATTTACTTGGTCCATCTTATTTTTGGCTGCTTTAGATGATATGTCCTATAAGTTCCATTATTATGGCTCAATATGTGTGCTTCTTTTTTTCTTCTTTTTTCTTTTTTAAATTTAGACTTCATATGATTTTGAAAACCCCAAAGAATCCGAATCTCCTCGTTTCCAAGCTATATTACGGGTCACAAGTGCTCCCAGAAAGAGGTTTCCTGGTGACATTAAGAGCTTTTCCCATGAGTTGAATTCCAAAGGTGTCCGACCCTATCCATTTTGGAAGCCTCGAGGGTTAAATAACTTGGAGGTAATTGAGTCTCCATTTCATGCTAGTTGAAGGTTGTGCTTCGTATTTTGGGAAGCATATTGTGTTTTTTGGTTAATCCTTTATTCTTTAATGCAGGGAGTCTTGGTTGCTATTCGGGCAAAATTTGATAAAGAAAAGGAAGAAGTGAACTCTGAACTTGCTATTTTTGCGGCATACCTCGTTGGAGTTCTTGAAAAAAATGCAGATTCTCATCCTGAGTGGCAAGAGACAATAGAGGACTTACTGGTTTTGGCTAGGAGGTGTGCTATGACTACACCTGGGGAGTTTTGGCTTCAGTGTGAAGGCATAGTTCAGGATTTGGACGATCGACGTCAAGAACTTCCTCCTGGGATGCTTAAGCAGCTTCACACCCGTATGCTTTTCATTCTCACGAGGTGTACTAGATTATTGCAATTTCACAAAGAAAGTGGTTTGGCTGAGGATGAACATGTTTTTAATCTTCGACAATCTCGGGTCTTGCATTCTGCTGAAAAACGTATTCCTCCTGGCTTGGGAAGGGATGCAAAAAGTTCCAGTACCGCAAAAGTCTCAAATCCCTTAGCCAAAAAATTTTATAGTCAGGAGCAGCGTATATTAGATTGGAAAAAAGATGTAAAGCCTGAGAGGCTTTCACTTCCTGTTGATGATGATAGCTCAAAACACTTAGAGTCTCCTTCAGGTAGGGATCGGATGGCTTCTTGGAAGAAATTCCCATCTCCACCAGCAAAAAGTTCAAAGGAAGCAGCTCAGATGAAGGGCCAAACCAATGGGAGAGTTGAATCTTCAAAAATTTCAAATAGGAGATCAAATTCTGATGTAGATCTATCTGCTGCCAAGCTGTCAGAGCATATTCCTGTCAATGACTCCCAGGAACATACTCTTAAGAACCAACAAAAAGTTTCTTGGGGCTACTGGGGAGATCAGCAGAATATTAGTGAGGAGAGTTCTATAATCTGTCGTATATGTGAGGAGCAAGTCCCTACTGTCAATGTGGAAGATCATTCAAGGATTTGTGCTATTGCTGATAGATGCGATCAGAAGGGTCTAAGTGTCAATGAGCGTCTTATCCGAGTTGCTGATACACTAGAGAAGATGATAGAATTATGCACACAGAAGGATATCCAACAAGCAGTTGGAAGTCCTGATGTTGCAAAAGTATCAAATTCAAGCATAACTGAAGAATCTGATATCTCGCCAAAACTCAGTGATTGGTCTCGCAGAGGATCAGAGGATATGCTGGATTGTTTCCCGGAAGCTGATAATTCGGCTTTTATGGATGACCTAAAGGCCTTACCTCTTATATCATGTAAAACTCGTTTTGGTCCGAAGTCTGACCAAGGAATGACAGCATCATCTGCTGGGAGCATGACTCCTAGGTCACCTTTACTGACACCAAAGATGAGTCATATTGACTTGCTCTTGGCAGGGAGGGGTGCTTATTCTGAACAAGATGATATTCCACAGGTGTGTCTATTTCGGCCTGTTTTTTTCAGTTTGTCTTTTTGTCTAAATTGTGGTTTTTCACATTCAAGTCATGTTTTCCTTTTATTCTATAATTCATTCTTCTCCATGTGTTCTCTTATTATGTTCGGTTATGAGCAACCTAATGAGTGTACTAATCTCTAACTATACACAGTACGCGCGTTGTTTGACAAACTACTTTTTAAGTTTTAACGCAAGTTCTGATCTTTTAATATATTAGACGCATGTCCCATATTTGCAAAATGGTAAATTCTTCCCCATTTACAAATATCGATGTTGGACAAATATTACATTCAAGCTTTTGCTGCAATTTAGATTTTCCTTTTTGTTTCACAGAAATTGTATTTTTTTTTTTATAATTTGGTTGATTTGTGACTTCTTGTCTGACTGAGACTAGGAGTTCTTGAACAAATTCTTTCCAAGAAATCCTTCCATTATAGAATTTTGTGGATGACATGAGTTCTAATCGTGTTCGCGGAACAAAAAATGTCTTTTAAAACTGGGGGAGATGGAGTTTAAACTTACTTTTCTTGAGCATTTACTGATTTCTTGAAGATGAAGTAGGAAGGAGAAGAATCCAAGGGGCGAATTAAGTGCATTTTAAAAATAAACTTGGGGAAAAGGGGACTAGTGAGGGATTAAGTAGGCTCTATGGGCATGCTCTTAAGGAACAATAGTATCCACTTAAGATGCATTATAAATGTCTATGTTGATTAATTTTTATGCAAATTAGTGCATTGACAGTTTGACTTAGCAAAGTTTTGTTACATTTGGAATTTAATTTCTGGGCCACCATTTTACTACCGTACTAATTGTTGGAATGCACTTTAAAGAACTTTGTGTGATATTCCAGTGCACTCAACTATGAGTTCCTGTGTAAGTCTGTTATTGATGGCGTGAAGCTCCGTTTTGTTTTTCCTTTTGGCATATTGTAGATGAATGAACTTGCCGATATAGCACGATGTGTAGCAAATACACCTCTGGATGATGATCGCTCAATCTCATATTTATTATCTTATCTTGATGATTTGAGGGTTGTTGTAGAGAGGAGAAAATTTGATGCACTCACAGTGGAGACCTTTGGAACTTGTATTGAGAAGCTGATACGGTTGGTACTTTGGTGCTACAATTTCTAGCATACATTTCTGTCATAAAGGAAGTATTCTTACTCTAAAGTAAAAACTAGGACAATCAGTAATGGATTCTCAATGAATCAAATTTAGGGTAACTTTTATTATGGATACTGGATATCAAGTGCCAAATGATATAGTCCCAACCACATCATGTAACAAATTGACCTTGTTCTGAAACTTCATGCCATAGTCTATACTGATATAACAATTTCTGTGTTTTTTATCTGCTCAACATCTCTTTTTACTATTCCTAGTTAGATTTTTATTGGTTTTTTTTTTCTATAGTATTTCTTGCAGTATTCTAACTCGTGAACATATATGTTTTATGCAACCTTCTGGTGAAAATTCTTTTTGTCTGTTTGCTAGGGAGAAGTATTTGCAGCTTACTGAGATGGTTGAAGATGAGAAGATTGACATAGCTAGCACTGTAATTGAAGAAGATGTGCCTTTGGAAGATGATATGGTTCGTAGCCTGAGAACAAGTCCAATCCACCCTTCAAAGGACCGTACCACTATTGATGACTTTGAGATTATGAAACCTATCAGTCGTGGGGCATTTGGACGGGTTTTCTTGGCTAAAAAGAGAACAACAGGGGATCTTTTTGCTATAAAGGTACTATATATATGTTATTCCTCTTATCCCTTGTGAAGTTTTATTTTGTTTGTCAATGGATTTTACTATAAACATTTAGTCCAGCGAAACACAGATGAGCACACACAGACTCACAAGATATAGGTTCTCAGAGTCGCTGATTTCATGATTATAAGATCAATAAGTACAACAACAATACAGCTTGTAAGCTTTGTTCAAAGACCACAAAATTCAGCAGTAGGTAACTTTATTTCTCCTATGTTGAATGCAATTGCTTTATTTCTGATAAACATAAAGAAACATGGGAAGGCTTAATCTAGAAAGATGAAAATAATTGCCTAGGAACTTATGAAGACTTTAATGTTTTTATTTTTTTGATTTCTTATTTGGCGAAACACATTTAATCGTGCTGTGTTTTGAAATTATTTATATTTCCTGGTTTAAGCTTAATGGTTTGGTCTTACCACGTTGTGCTATCTTGTAACAGGTTCTCAGGAAGGCAGACATGATCCGTAAGAATGCTGTGGAAAGTATATTAGCTGAACGTGACATCTTAATCACAGTGCGCAATCCTTTTGTGGTAAGTCTAGCTTGCTTATTAATTAATATTGCTTTCAGAAATGGTAATTGCCTTCTAACGTTGGGATGAACTGTATCAGGTTCGTTTCTTCTATTCTTTTACATGTAGTGAGAATCTGTACCTTGTCATGGAGTATCTTAATGGAGGGGATCTGTATTCATTATTGAGGAATTTAGGTTGCCTAGATGAGGAAGTTGCTCGTGTATATATTGCAGAAGTGGTAATTAATCACAGTTCTCCCTCCCTTCCTCCCTCCTCCCTTTGTTTGTGATGGGTAATATGGAAAAACAATATTATTTCTTATCCTCTGAAGCTTAATTTTCTTTCTAATGGTAGGTGCTTGCACTAGAATATTTGCATTCACTGCGTATAGTTCATCGTGACTTGAAGCCTGACAATTTGTTGATTGCGCATGATGGTCACATTAAGGTAATCACAGGATATGCTTTGATTCTTTATCTCTTGGAACTGTTGCAATTAGTCCTGCGTTATTGGCAAAATAGTTTTATGATTTTTCATTCTTGTTTAAGTGATAGGACCCAACGTGGCATGGGTATCATGCCAAGTTCCCCTGTTGAGTACTATAGAATGGATGATCTTGACAGTTTAAGATATCTAAATTCTGTTGTAGCACCACCTCTAAGAGGCAGACAATTTAGTAATCGTTTACTCTGTCTTCTCTTTGGTCAAAATGTTCCATAGGCTTACAATAAGGCACACATTTTTGTGATAAGAATACTATAATGTGATATATTTGCTTTCCATCTAGCAGTTGGCCCAAAGAAAACAGAATATATATTTTCTTGAAGAAGTTTATCATGAAAGCTTTCTTCCATCCTTGGTGTTACAATATAGACTAGGGGAAAAAGGATTAGTGAACTTTGAATGTACTTAGTCAATCTCTATAAGTGGAATGAGTTAACAGAAATGAGAAATTTTTCCCTTGTGTTACCATTGATGGCCTTTGGCTTTAAACATTCATGCAAACTTGAGGTTCTATTGAAAAATTTCACGCTTTGGCATTTGTGCTCCCAACTTGATGAGAGGTCATTTTTTGATGGGTCATGCAGCTAACAGACTTTGGGCTTTCAAAAGTTGGTCTCATCAATAGCACCGATGATTTGTCTGGCCCAGCAGTGAGTGGGACATCCCTCCTTGGGGAGGATGAACCTCAGTTATCGACATCAGAACATCAAAGGGAAAGGAGGAAAAAACGTTCAGCTGTGGGTACACCTGATTATTTAGCACCAGAGATACTTTTGGGAACTGGACATGGTTCGTATAGCCCCTTTTTAGTATTTGAGGTGGTTTAATTTTCTTTTTGTTCTGTGTCTTAATTTAATGTTTGATCTTATGCTGTTACTAGGGTAGAAATGATTTTCCTGGTTTTGAGAATTAAGTTCTTAATAATGCTTGGAAGTGAGAATATTTAATTTTGAGCTGTCTTGGCCTTTACGGAATTAGTGGCTTCTTCATATATATAAATATATATATTGGTGTGAAGCTAGTGATGTACTTTTCTTTGCGTACTTGTGATTACAAACATGACTATAACAACCTTTAGTACTAATTTGCAGGATATACTGCGGATTGGTGGTCTGTTGGTATCATTTTATTTGAACTGCTTGTTGGAATTCCGCCTTTCAATGCAGAGCATCCTCAGGTTTTTACCCCAATTTGTTATGCTACATGTCTGTTAATGGTCTTTTACGTCTAGTTCAAAATTGATGTTTGTTGGTGGGCAATTTGTAAATTCCTTTGTAAGCGCTTTTTGAGCTTAAAGGTATCCTAGTGAGCTCTGGGAGCCCTACTGACCGAAACTTTATGTCTTACCGCAACGAAATTAATGTTTGTTGTCTTTATTTTCTTTCTGCTTCTCTATCTAGGTACACATATTCTTGGCATGTGTTATATTAACATCATAGTGTATCAAATTAATCAATATCCTTTCATGTTGCTCCTTGGGAAAAAGAATGCAACAAGATCTCCGATAAATCATATATTCTAAGTACCTTGAACTGTTATTTTCAAATAAATTCACTAAATCTGTGGTTTGGGCAACTAATATATGTCTTCTTTTGTTTTTGGTAGGGATATATGTCTTCTAATATAGATATTTAGTATAATATTTTCTGATTATAGGAGAGAAAGATGACTTGTGATCCTCCGTAAGATTGTTGTTATCTATCCTTTAGTCACTTTACTATCTTATTGCTATTAGCGCCAAAATGCTAGCTGAGCACTCACTGATAGATGTGGTTGTTTCTATTGTAGACCATATTTGATAACATTCTTAATCGCAAGATCCCTTGGCCCCATGTTCCCGAAGAAATGAGTTCTGAAGCACAAGACCTTATTGATCGGTAATTGAATATGTTCTGTTCTTACTTCAATCTTCTTCCTATAGGGCTTGGGAAGTCTTTGTTTTTGCTGCTTTGGCACCCCCTAATTTCAGAATATTAGTTACTTGTCTCTTTTTTCAACAATATCTGCGTAATTCCTGCTGCTTGATCATGCAAATCTTTTTCTGACATATTCTGTATGGGAGAACTTCTAAGCTTGAAATTCCAATGCATTCTGATGTTTAAGAAAGCCAATGATAATTATTCCTCGTGAATCCACTTCTGTCACATGGCGGAACTTGATCACAGTTGTTGCCTTACTCAATATAACTTCTTTTAGTTTAGAGCTAGCTAGAAATTCTGCTCTAAAAGTCTTTCCATGAATTTCAAGGTTCGTGTTATATACCATGTGGAAAGCCCATCACTGACAACGGGCTTCATAATTTGCTTTAAGGACATTCTTCTTGATTGATCAGTCACATAATTAGTAAAGATAGATTTTTCTTTGATTAATGACTTAAGATGTTCAATTTTCAGATTGTTAACTGAAGATCCTAGTCAGAGACTTGGAGCTGGAGGGGCATCAGAGGTGATACTAGAGTTTTTATATTACCTTATGGATGCTTGTTTACATTTTTCGGACATTTCTGCTTTTTGTCACGGCTACAAAGCCTGAGCAATAAAAGCTTAATGATTCAGGTAAAGCAACATGTTTTCTTCAAGGATATAAACTGGGACACACTTGCCAGGCAGAAGGTGAGAACTATTTTCCCTGAGCCATGGATGTAATTCGTATAGCGAGCACCTTATGTCAACTCATGTCCTGGTAGATGCATCAGAAGACTCTTAATTTTTGCAGGCTGCATTTGTCCCTGCCTCTGAGAGTGCTCTAGATACCAGTTATTTCACAAGTCGCTATTCATGGAGTACTCCTGATGGCCTTGTGTATCCAGCAAGTGATATTGAGGATTCTAGTGATGCAGACAGTTTAAGTGGCAGCAGTAGTTGTGTGAGCAATCGTCAAGATGAACTGGTACTGCATTTATGGGCATTCCTAAATATGTTGCTGTTGAATTCATTTATTTTGTGCTGACTTGCTTTTGGGAACATCTTTAAGCAGGGGGATGAATGTGGGGGTTTCGCCGAGTTTGAGTCAGGCTTATCTGTCAATTACTCTTTCAGCAATTTCTCCTTTAAGGTATCTCACATCACTTTTCTTATATTCTAATTTTATTTATTGTTGCGACAAACAAGTAGAATTAACTATCATATGGATGATGCATTATCTGGTATGCCTGTATTCTTTTTCATCAGAATGACAAACAGCATGTGACGGCTTCGTAAAATGGCTGCTCTAACCTTTATTTATCTTGAATTGGACAGCTCAAGATTTGTTCCCTCTCCTTTTCTAGCATGTCAAATTTCATTGCTTATGATTTATGCCAAGTTAAATTATCCTTGATAAAACTTCATCATGTGCTAATGTCTCCATTTGGCTTTCAGAATCTCTCCCAGCTTGCGTCTATCAACTACGATCTTCTCACCAAGGGATATAAAGATGACCCACCTACAAATTCTAGCGCATAACTATCTCACCATTTTGTCCTCATTCCAGAATTTGGTTTTCGACATATGACCTGAGCCATTTTTCGTGCGCATATGCACCTTCTTGTTTGTAAGCCTTGTGCATGTATGATTCTACAAAGCTTGCATAATTTCATTATGTCTTTGTCCCATATGTATTATGCCGATCTAATGATTTCTGACTTTGCAGAGACCTAGAGGCTCAAGAGCTGGTCCACGATGTGCTCTTTACTTATTAAGTAACAAATCAACACTGGGATTTCAACCTTTTGGGGTTTATGTTGTGTATGTATTGGGGACTGTAAAGTACTTTAAAATGCATACTAGTGGTGGTTGTTCACATTTTTCTGTGTTGGTGGTGGGGGGTTGCTTATGTAATTTCCTTTCAAAATTTTGAGATATAGTGAAGGCCGTCTTCTGATCCTCTCTCTTGGAGCATTTTCACTTTACCATAGTTGATCTAAAGTGATTACCTTTCTCACCGGGCTTGTATCATTTAAAGTATTTGACTTTATGAGATCTCGCCATAATCATTTGGGGTTTTCCTCTCCTTTGGAGCTGATGGATGACAATAATATGCTCAGCTCAGTCATCACAATCTTCAAATTAAAAGTGCCTGCAAAGCCAGGTAAAGTCATTGAGGGAGCAGAAGTGCTAAAAGGACAACTTTTTACTCACTCTAATCATATTCATAAATCCCATTTAACTAATATATAAAAAAAACCAAGAAAATTAGTCAGAATTGACTGTATTAAAAAGGAAAAATCATTTTAGAGGTATTTATATTTTTTCTCAATTTTTAATTTTGTAGCTAAGTGTATTTTTCTCTTAATTAAACTTTTAATATTGCTCTATTAACATTGTTAATCTGTGCACAAAGACTACTAATGTTAATAAAGCAAAATTACAAGAGCTAATGTAGCTAAAACAAAAAATTAAATAATTTAATTAAGAAGAAAAAATATAGGTATTCTTAATTCTTCACCCCCATAACTACTCAATGATATCCGTACCAAGGGCATTATTGAGAAAAACTACTAACAGGTACGTAGGATTTACAGAATGACTTGTAAAATGTGAACAAACTTGTAGAAATGATTTATAAATGAGAGCAGGGGTAACATTTTTTTGGCCATTTTTTCCCCTTTCAAATATCAACTTCAGTTATTGTAGTTATTGCAATTGTTTATTGAGCAAAATTATATATGAATAACACTGAGTTATAGAAATTATGAAGTAAATCATTAATGATACCATAAAATGATACACAGTAAAGGTAAATCTTTAAAAATATAGTATAAGAAATTAGGAAAGAAACAAATAATATATTTGTTGCTAAAGCAAATGAATAAATATAATTTGAAGTTCGATTTTCACCGTCAAATTTTACTCCCATCATACAAACAAGAAATTGTGAAAAATGGGAACAGGCCAAGATTTTAAAAATACAAAATAGCATGGCATTTGGCAGGAGACAAAAGAGGGGAGTGTCCATATTTTGGAAGAATTCTTATATGTACTCGTAAAAAAAATGAAAGAAGAAAATTGGATGATTGAGGCAAACTAGTGGAGAGGGTGGCCACCTGTATCAAACATCCAGCTAAGCGCCTTTGGAACAGTACAGAGAGCTGATGGAGCTCAACCAGTTGCCTTATTCCTCCAACCATAATATCTTAACCACCTTTCTCTCTCCTCTTCCTCCTTTCTTCGTCTCTCTCTCTCTCTCTCTTCATCAATTTCTGATATTTCCGCAATAAGTGAAAGCTCCGTCACACCCTTTTGTTTCGAATCCTCATCGTCATCATCATCACCAACTTTTCTGTGAGGAATCACAACTCAACTCAAAAGAAGGAGAGCAGAAGTATGACAGAGGAGCACCCCAAAAAGCTGGACGCCGAATCCCCATCGGAACCTCCGCCGCTGCCGCCTCATGAGGAGCCTCCCCCACCACAACCACCACCACCACCACCTCATGAGGAAAGATGTAACTAAGGAGAAATGTGTAACTCCGGCACCTCCTTCTGATGACCTTAAGACTCTTGCTATTGTTGAAAGTACATACCCAACTCCCCTCTCTTTCTCACTTTTCTTGTATATCTGTTTGTTTCCTCTGAAAAACTGACTCAAAAGGTCTGTGTATGTGTTTGTGTTCCGTGGTTACTCTCTTTATTTTATGGTTGGTTCAGGGGACGAGTCCTTATTTGAACACCGCTTTTCATTTCTCATAAATATAGAAACTGAATTGTTTAAGTTTTTCTCTTTCTGTTCTTCAAGGCCTTCTGATAATGAATTTCTCGAGTTTAATTCATAGTGATCTCTGCTGTTTTTGTCAACTGAATTATTCCTGTCCAGTAGAGTTTCTGAAGGGCTTTTCATCTATCTGGGACTTTCAAGTCATCAATTCTTTCTATAACGTATACTTCAAACTTTTATTCATTTCTTTCTTCTCTTGTCAGTTTATCATGGCTAGGATTTGCCTATTGTCACTCCGTTGAAAAACACGTGCTTGTCTTAGGAGGAGACGTTTGGGACTTGTGAAAGCAAGACGACTGTGATTATATGATTCATTTGTACCTTCATCTTATAGCTATCAACATTTTCTAAATGGTGCTGCTTCTTACAGTTCATCCTTTAATTTCTGTGTCTGTGCTCAACCTGATCTTAGTTATTTGGTAACGACATCGTGATGAAAAATATGGACAATTTCGAGGATTTAGTGAGAATAACTAAATTATCAAGTTCTCTAAAGCCTACGAACACTCTGTAATGAGGACTGGTTGATAAATCTGTAGAGCCCTCAAGTATCTGGAATCATACCCAAAAGAAATTAAAAAAAGAGAGCTTCTGAGCCAGTGTATCAAAACATATGTATTTTGCATGATTGAGCCGTCACCATGATATAATAACATCATTGTGATTATTGTTGTTTATTCGGAGCCTCAAGAAGCTTCTACTGAGAAATCATCTGAAGGCTCTGCAAATCAAGGTATCTCGACTGTTTTATTTCCCTTCATGCATTTTTATACCCCTAAATTAGAGGTTAAACAAGTTTTTGCATATACAGATGCAGTGCTGGCTAGAGTTGCAACAGAGAAGAGGCTTTCATTGGTCAAAGCATGGGAAGAAAGTGAAAAATCAAAAGCAGAGGACAAGTAAGAGACTAGTTTTGCATTATTACACTAGATGTTTGTTTCTTTCATATTCATTCGACAAGGTTTCATGGATATTAATTTGAATAGAATCTTTTGATCACGGGAGCGCACAAGAAGTTATCAGCTATTTCATCACGGGAGAACAGTAAGAAAGCAGCCATTGACGCTGAGTTAAAAAAAACTGAAGTAAGATCAATCATTCCTTTTCATTAGTAATTCCCCGAAGTGCTTTATGAGTGCTGTTAAAATATCTGTCCATTGATTTAAATCTAGGTCACTATAACTTCTGCTACAAACCAAGTGCTCATACTTCTGTAATCATTCAGTTGTTCTATAACCAATCTGTTTTTTTTTTTTTGGGTTCCAAAATAAAAATTGAAATGAGAAAACGAATGAAAAAAATACTTGAAAATAAAAGAAATAGAAAATCAGTTGTGACAGACTGGAATTTAAATTAATCAAAATTGTTCTTTACATACTTTCCTTTTAACCTTTTTCTAAATATATATTGACCTCCTACTAATTCTTCTTTGTGTTTCTAATTTGTATGCGAGTTAGGAACAACTTGAAAGGAAGAAGGCTGAATATGTGGAGAAAATGAAAAATAAAATCGCTATCATCCACAAGGAGGCTGAACTCTGAAGAGAAGAGGGCAATTATTGATGCCAAGAAAGGGGAAGATCTTCTCAAGGCAGAGGAAGAAGCAACCGCAAAATACAGGGCCACTGGAACTGCTCCAAAGAAAATCCGTGGCTGTTTCTGATACTGAAATCCTCAGATCTCATAAGAAAACCAAGAATGTTGAATTGTTAGTGTTTTATTTTTTCTGGTGAACACGTTCTTTGACTGTTCAAATGTGAGTACATAACTACATATGTGTCATTTGTTGGTGTTAGTGCAGATGTGTTATTTGTATTTAAATTATTCGTTGGGGATCTAGTTGGTGTTCATTTATTATGTGCGTATATCAATGTCAGTGTGAGTGCTCCAATTAATTTAGACATTAAGAAATTTTAAAGTTTAGTTTGTTGTAGTATTTTTTTGGGTTTATATAATAGTGTATATAAAGCATGACTTGTCATGCCTTGTGTTAAAACTAAGTTTAATTGTAAATTGAGGGTGTTTGGGTTTTACTTCAAACTATGGTTTTGAAGAGAGAATCATGGTTTGAAGAAAAAAATATCCAAACACTATATATTTTTTCAAAATCATTTTTCAATTTGAAACTATGATTTGTATAAAAGTAATCAAACACTATAATTTTTTTCAAAATCACTTTTCATTTGGAAACCATGGTTTTGGGTATAAAATCATGGTATTTCATAAAGTGAATTTTTTTTGCTTTTGAAGGTATAAAACCATAGTTTGGGATATAAATATATATACACATATCAATTACTATCTTTGATCTTTAATGTAAGAGTTAGAAAACTAATTTGTAAATATTAAGAAAATTAGTTAAATTATTTATTTATAATAAATAGATGTTGCATTCTCTAAAACACTTATTAACGATGTGCATTGGGATTATTATTTAATGTAACATTTAATATGTGCAAATTAACATGAGAACTACTTTTAAAAAAATGAATAAATATATGAGACAAGATAGATTGATATCTTATATTCAAAATCAAATGGAATACCCAATTAGCTCTTATACTAAGGACCGGAGATAATATTAATTTTATTTTTCACAAATTTATTATTTCAAAAAAAATATAAATTAAAATCTATCATTTATCTAGTTATCATATTAACTTATGTCCTTTTTAATAATTTGTATATAAAAAAAGATTCTGATAACAATTATTCAAATATTCTCACTTTATCAAAATCACTTTTGTCAAAATCTATTCACAGAATCTATTCTTCCAAAATCTATTCTCTAAACTATGATTTGGTTTCATTTAAACACCCCCTGAATTACCGAATACTTGATCATGGAGATCTAGATATCATGTCAAGGACTACTTTCAACCAAAAGTTTAAGTCGTTAACTAAGAGTTGGTGAATAGCTCTAAACTCTTGACTCTAGTTAGTCTTGAAGAAAGAGAAGCAGACAAAAAATTGATAAAAGCGAATTTAAAAAAAAAAAGACCCTCTGTTGCTCACTCACCGCTGTCTTCAGACTCGTCGTCCGTGGTGGACTTCTCCCACCACGGAACCTCATCCTCCTCTTCGTCCTCAAGTCCTTCTGCTATGTCATCCGGTGCAAAAACCAAATCAAACATTCCATCCTCCCTGTGTGGTTCTTCAAAAAAATCAAAATCTTCATAACTTTGTGTCTCTTCCTTCTCGTTTCCTCCTCCTCGTCGTCCTCGTCCTCCTTTGTATCTCCTCCTTCTCGTTTCCTCGTTTCCTCCTCCTCGTCGTCTTTGTCCTCCTTCTCCTCCTCTTCACCCCCACCACTGTCATCATTGCCGGCATCCTCCTCCTCTTCATTCCCACCGTTGCCGACATCCCCTGCATCAGCTGATGCCCCTCCAGCGCCTCTTCGTGTTCAGCCTCTTTGGTATCAAAGCCCTAACCTTTTAGACACCTATCTTTGTTCGACGTGTCGTCACACACGTGCTTTTATCCCATGTGGTTCTGTCTAGATTTACGCCACTAAACATTCTTTCCACGCCATCTTTTACCGTGTGTATTCACTATGAAAAAGTCTGAGATTGACCATTTCATCTCTGTTCTCTTGAATGGCTCCAACTATCGCCTATGGTTGGAGAGTATGCATGGTTTTTTAAAAAGACATAAATTATGGCGTTCTATTACTGATGATATTCATTTTCCTATTCGCAAAACTAATAAGACTGATTTGAAATTCAATAACCGACTTGATGAGTGGGATACCAAAAATAATCAAATTATCACATGGTTTCGAAATATCTCAATTACTAGCATAAATCAACAATTTGGCTGCTTTAAGACCGCAAAAGAGGTATGGGACCACTTGTTAATCGCTATACATCATTTGATTTGTCCAATTAGTTTCAATTGCATAAAAATCTCAATGTCTTGAAGCAAGAAAAGGATCAGCCCCTATATGAGTTTTTGGCTAAGATTGAGTCTATCTGGGATCAATTAGCCTACTCGAAACTTAGTTTCAAGAATGAGGAAGATGCATAGGCTTTCTTTCGATACTGCGATCAGCTTTGTCTTACTCAATTCTTATGTTTCTCATGGATGATTTTGAGTCTATTTGAGTATCCCTACTTCACCAAAGTCCACTTCCAACTCTTGAGGATGCTCTCCCTCGACTTTGCTCTGAAGAAACTCGATTGGGACTTTTACAACATACTCCTGAAATGGTTTTTGCTGCACCAGAAGATCCTTTAAATCTTATCATTGTTACCCTCAATCTGATCACTCCTTTGATCAATGTCCCAATATTGAGTGCCGAACATGTCAAAAGAAGGGACATATAGTGGCAAATTGTCCTACGATGTTCTGTCGTTACTGCAAAAAGACTGGGCGTCTTATTGATCGATGCCCTACTCGTCCTCTCAGGTCTGATCAGGAAAGATCAACAAGGCCTAGTTCCTTTTCTAAACCTGCATTATCTACCACTGTTGCTGATTCTACCTTGAAATCTTTCACTACAAATCTTGAGGCTTTACTTCTCAAGTTTATCCATGATACTTCCAGTCCACCTGCTGCCTTTTCTACTTTCTTCTCCTCCTCATCGTTCTCGTCCTCCTTCTCCTCCTCTTCATCCCCACCAATGTCATCATCGTTGGCATCCTCCTCCTCTTCATCCCCCGGCTGCCCTCCCCTTTGGCACCTCTAGCTTCCTGATGCGCCTCTTGATGTTCAACCTCCTAATGCGCCTGTCCATGTTCAGCCTCCTCATACACAGCTTCATGATCGTCAACATCCTCAGTAAGTTTATCCCTGATACTTCCAGTCAGCTGCTGCCTTTTCTACTTCCTTCTCCTCCTCATCGTCCTCCTCCTCTTCTTCATCCCCACCACTGTCATCATTGCCGGCATCCTCCTCCTCTTCATCCCCACAGCTGTCGGCATCCCCTGCATCAGCCAGCGCCTCCCCCTTTGATGCCTCTCTAGCTTCCTGATGCGTCTCTTTATGTTCAGCTTCCTGATACGTCTGTCCATGTTCAGCCTCCTCATGCATAGTTTCATGATCGTCAACATCCTCAGTAAGTTTATCCCTGATACTTCCAGTCCACCTGTTGTCTTTTCTACTTCCTTCTCCTCCTCATCGTTTTTGTCCTCCTTCTCCTCCTCTTCATCTCCACCACTGTCATCATCACCGGCATCCTCCTCCTCTTCATCCCCACGGCTGCCGGCATCCCCTACATTAGCCGGCACCTCCCCCTGTCAAATTAATTCCAGATGAGTAAATATTCAATGAAAGGTTTATAGACATCCCTTTGAATCACTTGCGCGCCTTTGCGTGATAACTATATAGGTTTGCATTTTTCTTTTTTGCAAAGGAGCAAGAAAAGCAACGGCTATTGACTAAGGGGGATGATACAAATAGCACCGCTGATTAATTCTAGGATCTGGAACAAGATTGACCGATGCAAAAGTCAGTATTACTGCTATATCTTGCTTTTGTAGTGTATGATTACTATTATATTACTCATTCTGAATTTAGAGGTGAAAAATCATGGATTCTTGTAGCTTCTTCTTCTTCTTTTTGGGTCTTCAAGAATTAAAGTGCCACTTCAAACATTGAGTCAATTGTCATTCTCCCACTCGAGCTGTCCTCTTTTGATTCAAGGGGATCAGATTATGGAATGTGGGAGTCTTGTAGAAAATTGAAAATGTCATACTAAGTATTTAGGACTATATTAAAAGTTTACTTTAAGGTTGTTTTAAATTTGCTGATTACCTAATCCAATGTTTCGTATTAAGCTTTTTTTTTTTCCTTTTTTCCATATATATACTTTGGATTTTGCCCATTTACGGAACAAAAATGAGCCGGTTTAATTTTTTTTGTTTGTTTGATGGATTTATACAATTTAAATTTCTTTTTATGAAAATAATTATTTCAATTTTTTGGGATTTTCTAATAAAAAGTCATAAATATATTATAGGATTGTCATTTTTTTTAATTCAAATTGAGTGATCTCTTGGCTGATTTTTTATCTCCTAAACAACATATAGCATATAAAAATCAGTACCATTGAGGATTAAAATTTTGGTAATACACAATTTGTTTTCTAGAGTACGCTCTTTGTCATAGGGACTGAAGGTGAAATGCTGTTATTTTTTTAATATATCTTCAACATGACGTGGATTTTATTTTGGGTGAAAGGACAATTTTACTTATTGTAATATTAGAAAAAAGCATCAAACACCGTAATAAAATTTAGTATGCAAAAATACCTGTTATGATTTCAAAATAATCCTAAAATACTACTTCCGTTAACTTTACAAGATGGCCGTTTATTTTAAGTTGTGGGCCCCGCTATGTTGTCCGGGTGTCCTCCAGTATCTATATTTTTTTGTAATACCAGCCAGTCTCTCTCCTTTCTCACTCTCTCGCTCTCTCTCTATATATCACGGCTCCTGCGCAAGCTGATGGAGGGATGAAACTGAATCACCTTGGATACTTTTGATTTGTGACTTTAACTCCCTCTTATCCCTCTCTCTCCCCTTACATCACCACTCTTTTTAGCCCTCAATGTTTCGGCAACTCTTCAATGCCCCCATCACTCCCACTTGCTCTCCTTCTCCTTTTTTCCTCATTGATCATGATCTGCCTAAACACTCCTCCTCCTCCTCCTCCTCCTCCTCTTCTTCTGTCCCTTTCCTCTAGGAAGAAAAGCTCAATGTTCCCAAATTCAAACCCACACCAATCGCACCGACTAGGACAATGATGGTCTCGCACGTTCACTTCCCCAGTTCAACTCGATAAACATGAAGAATGAACAATGCTCATTCAAGATTGAGGCATGTTATCTCAGACGAAGCTTGCTTTTACAATGAAGCTATTTTCTCATTGTTCCAGTCATTCTTTCTTTTGAGCTCCTAGCTGGTGTGGGCGTAGCTGTCGAAAGAAAACTGGAAGAAGAGAAAGAGAGGAAGTGTATATTGGGTGATTCGGAGAAAGAATATAAATTATTAAAAAATTTATTAAAATAGTAAATATTATATGGCGACTAAATTAACACATGGGATAAAAGTTTTTGAGTTGTCATTTTTTTTATTGGACAAGTACAAGGAACAGAGTATACGTGGACAATAATGTGAGCCCCACAGCTAAAATTAACTGCACCCGGCTTAACATAACCGCAGTGGTATTTTTGATGTGTTTTGAAAAATTTATATGTCTTTTTGAATCATAAATTTTATTACGTTGTCTGGTACTCCTTTTTGATATTATAAGAGATAAATTTGTCCTTTCATTTTTTTTATTTTCCTTCTAAAAACTATGTTTCTTATAACTAGTAATAACTATGAGGTAGACAAAATGAATCTATTTCTAGAAGCATGAAAATTGAGAAAAATATTTATCAGATATGGCGGTTAAGTGCATTATTTCAGATGATGCAAAGTTCAGAAGGGGTTTTGCAGATTTTCCTTTTCGCATTGCCCCAAAAACCAAAAATTTTGCAGCACAACATTATATGCCCTTGATAAAATATTGTTCCTTCAACAAATCCACATTTCTTTCAACAGAATTAGTGCTTCGTCCAGCCAAGGACCTCGATAATAAGCAGAGATCATGGCATTCCAAGAGACAACGCTTCTCACAGGCATTTCATCGAACACAAGTTGTGAATAAACAATTTCAGAGCATCTGGAGTACATATCAATGAGAGCAGTTTGAATGAAAGCGTCTTCTTCATAGCCAAGTCTCAGTATACGACCATGAATCTTCGTTCCATCTTGAATAGAAGCAATATTTCCACAGGCCTTGAGGACCAGAGGATAAGTGAAGCTGTTACCAAGAACCCCACAGCGAGCCATGGAAGAGTATATCTTTAGCGTTTCTGAGAATAACCCATTGTTGGCGGAGGCTCGAATCAGAAGGTTCCATAAATACAGAGGCCTCTTGAAATTGGAAAGCGATGGAACACGCAATGACATTTACTATCTGAGCTTCTTGGCATAGTTCTCCCTTCTCAATATCAGGTCTGAGAAGCTGTATTCACAGCTTTATCTCATGCGGGAGAAGCAGGAACATGAAAATGAAGCAAATCCAGTTCTATGAATTTCTCTATTGCAGATGTTACAGGAGGATGAGGCCTTTTTCAATTTTAGAATTAATTCGTATCGCTTCTTGGGGGCTTCAAGAGACAAAAGTACTTGATTCTTACACTGCTCAAAACATAATTTTGAAGTTTCAAAGCCAAGTCTTTGATAAACGAAATCCGTTCAGGGGAAAACAGTGGGACGTAAAATTGAATCAAGCGTTAGTTATAGTGGGAGATACGAGATTGCCATGTTTATGTTACGTAAAAAATTATTGTGTTTATTGACAGGATCTTGCAGTATTTGCGTCTATTTGTGAAAATTTCACATTTGATAATCACCTGGAATTCTGCGAGACACGAAAAGGCTTAAAATTGTCCTCGGCGATCCTGTCTTTTGAACTACCTCTGTTGCCCAGCAAGAAAATTCAATAAGAATTGGATTGAGCAGAAAACAACTGAATTTTTCTTTCCAAAATTGTTCTTAAATTAAAGTTGAGTAGTTGAATTTTGTGCAAAAAAAATCATGTTGGGAGAGCTTCCCTCAATCAGGCTAAAAATGCATAGATTTAACTTAGTAGTACTCAATACTCTATATGTATGTATGTATGTATATGTATATAATCAATTGACATGCTTTTGAGAGCTTAAAAATCTAATTATACTAAAATTGCAGGAGCTTAAACTGGCTTAAAATTCAAATTAAATGATACACCCACATCTATTTCTGCATTTCCACATGAAACCAAATTTACATCTTAAATTCACGTCTCTTCTTCTCACATTTATTTAAAATAGTGATCAATGGTTTATCCTTAATCACTAGTAACATCTCATCTTATCCTTAACGACTGAGTCAATCTCTCAAGGGACTCAATACACTCATTTTTATTTTTTTTCTGTCCCACTTCTGGGAATCCTCAACGACCACAGGCACATCTAGGAAGTGCCATGATATTTGGGAGTAAGAACATACATCTTGCAAGCATGTGGGCCCAAATATGCTGAGATTTGCCCAGAAACATAAGATTCAGTTGAGTGCTGCTCAATCCATCATAAGAAATTATGAACACATAGAGCCATCTTAACATAATGAATAAGACTATATATGTACTTATAGCTTTCAAGCAAACAAACTCACAGCCCATAAATCTCTTGCATCGACGGTAGTTCCTGGTTTGAGGCCTATGTCAGACCAATACGCTGTAACTTTCGCTTTTGATGACCTCCTATTCCATAGGATCACTGCCACATTGTAATCATTCAAAGGACCAGCCCACACCTGTCACAATAAAAAGATCATCAGATATTGAGTGTTATATCATTTATACTCTCACCAATAATAACAGTTTGAATTAAATAGTTTGCAAGTTTCTATCTTTTTGAGTCATATTGTAGGTGGCACTTAAAAAAAATTTTTCAATAGGTGAACATGGAAAAAGAGAGACAATACTCCTCCGGCTCTACAGTGTAATTTATTTAGACTGAGTTAACCATGCTTTACATAAGCAAAAATAAGTTATATTGATGTTACATTATATATGCTATTTATTATTTATAAATAGTGTAGATTCTTGTCAAATCTAAATTTATGTATGGATTAATATTAAAATATTTGTTAGATATATTAAATCTCGCAATATTTTAGGAGTTATATTGATGTAAGTCAAAGTCAAGTTTTTTTTTTTTTATTTGGATAAGCCTGGATAAAGCGTCTATGTCTATTTTGCTTTCTTATTTGGAAAATTCGATGTCTAGATCCTCTTTGAAAATAACTAAAGTCTCTGTAGAGAACTTCGAAAAACTCTCTCTCTCTCTGTGTGTGTTTTTTTTTTGGTATTAGACTTTAGGAGAAAACACATGGGTGGGATGGACCAAAAACTTTAAATGTTAGGTTTGCACCATTTTCTCCACTCCAATTCTATTGAGTGCGTTTTTTTTTTTTTTTTTTAACTCAGACCCTTACACATTCCAACTGACCAGTGACATCAATGGCTTCCAAATTTCCCTCATCCTCATATAGATATCTCTTCTCTTTAAGCAATGACTAATGAAGCTACTCCTAAACATGGAAATTAATATAACAAAGGATGAAGGAAGGTGGAAGATGATGAGCATGAGAGTGAAAAACAGTAGTAGAAACAAGAAAGGTTACCCCATAGGAGGCGTACGACCAAGTCCATTGTCAAGCAAGAATCTTCTAAACTGATCTGAAGGGTTTCTGTTGAAAGGAGCAGAAGCAGATGAAGCACTAATTATTGCACTTAACAGCAGAATCAGCCTCAACAAGCTTCCCCTTGAATCTAATTCATCTTTTCTCATATACCCCATTTTTTTGTTTCCTTCTTTAACTACACTCTCAAGCTTGATCTTGAAACCTCCTACTTTATGGTTTCACTTGAATACCTATTTATATATAGGAGAAAGAGGGGGTAGGGTTTGCAGGCATAATGAGGCTTAGTGGTTGTTGATTGGTTTTCAAAAGTTTCAAAAACTATCAGATTAGGTTATCCGCATGTAATAAATTATTGGTTAATCTGTGTTTTTGAATTCCATACGCTACATTTTTTGTACTTTTCTTTATCTACATTATGATGTCAGTCCTCCTCACTTTTTCTTCTCCACAACTAGATGTTAATGGATAGCTACTTCATTCAACATCATCATTAATTTATCAATAACTTCGAAGTTTTTGCAGATGTTGGATTTAAATTATGTTTGATAATTGTGGGTGCTTGGTATTATTGAATTTGGATGAGAAGGGAAAGGCCAGAAATGCAGAAAAGACGCTTTTGTCCCCTATTAAACAAACTACACCATTTTTGGCTGGTCAATTCCCTGAACTGTAGGATGAGGTATATGAAGGAACTGATATCTGATTTATGGTGGTAGATCCAAAGTGTGATTTTAGGACTTCGGTGCAATGTGATGAAGATGGATTTGTTTTATTCGTGTCATTTCTTACGCTCGGCATCATACAACAGGTCAAACTCCATGAGACTGAGCTTCCAATGTTATTTGTTACTTTTGATGAGCAACACAACGTAACTACAAGCTTCTTTTTATTCAACAATATATTTGAATTAGTCTTTACTTCATCCAGTGACATCTGAGAAAAAATATGCTTTGTTCACATTATTATAAAAGTACCATGATTTTGGAAGGCAGCATCTGAAACAATGGCATACAGCCTGGCCAACGATTCAAATCTCAAACAACAAAAAATGTTCATAAATCTCTGAAGGAAAAAACGTAATCTTAAGCTGTTCCTATACATTTCTCTCAGAGGTTTAGACAAGATTATACAAGTCACAGGAATGTCGAGATCTGTTCAAGTTCATCTAATTATGATCACATATGATCCATTTTTCCTTAATTTGACCCTCATCAGTATTGTCACCTTCAAATCTAGATTATGGATATAGCCTTTTTTGCTGGCTTTAAGATAGGCCATTCAAATTAATTGCAGGGCATGCCCCGTTTGTTTCTTTGGATAATACTATACTAAAGAGGAATCTGTATCCTAACTTTCCCTAGCCGATGTCAGTTTTACAGATTCTTTGTCCCTTTCATCATATTGGCTTTGTATCTCTTTGATTCACTAATCAATTTGTGCTTGGCCTTTACCATTTCAATAGACTATGCCACTGACTATGTAAGTGTGCTCTGCATGTTCATGCTTGCTATGGCAACTGATGGTGTGTTTCCGATTGCTCTTGCAGCATAAAATTATTTGACTGTTAGAGATCAAATTTAATACATAACATATTAGTTCATGCAAGCAAATTGGCAGTCCAACTTGTACTTTGAATTGTACATTCTCTTTTGATGTAAATTCATGTTTGTTTCTCTATTACTTCTGGGAACATTGAACGGCAGCAACCACTTTAGTACTCTTCTCTGCCTCTGGAATTAGGATCTGGTTTTGGTGTGTGGAGTCAAATCTTGCAAGCATGTGATTCCAATTCAGCAGATATTTTCCCAGAAACTGATGATAGAGTTGAATGCTGCACAATTCACTACATGTAATCAAAATGATGGCCATCTTATGTACAATGAATTGTGAAGAACAGTATAAATTTTTAGTGTGTAACTCACAGTCCATAAGTCTCTTGCATCAACTACAGTCTCAGCTTTTAGGCCTATGTCAGACCAAGATGCAGTGACTGTTGCCTTTGATGAACTTCTATTCCATAAGATCACTGCCACCTTGTGATGACTCAACGGACCGGCCCAAACCTGTCACTTCACTTTCTTCTAAGTAGGTTGCACTTGGGGAAATTGGCACGTATAATCACAAAACATGAATGAATGTTCGCCAATAATTTTCTTATCCGAATACGCAAAAGCTCATTTGTCTTCAAGCGTGAAAAAACATATTCCTGATCAATTTAGTTATGTGATGAACTATTTCAATTCAAAGCTTGATTATAACCCCAATCAATATGCATGTGAGAAGAAACCCGTGAATTTTAGCTGGACTTTGGAAGATAGCTTTGCAGTGAAATTTGTAAAGCATAGACTGGCATAAGTGATAGATGTTGGGAATCTTTGTCCCAATGAAAAGAAAGACATTACGTCCAAATCATTATTACTTTTCACCTTTTTCCCCTGAACTCCTAGGTTATCTGCATATCCAGAAGATTACAAGTATGAGAGAATTTCTTTTTATGGAAGAGATAAGCAATGCTTCTGTCTGCCTAGAAAGCTAGCTGGCAGAGTTTTCTGTCCTGTATCCATGAGCCTTGGATTACAAGCAATAATTTCTTTTTATGGAAGAGATAAGCAATGCTTCTGTCTGCCTAGAAAGCTAGCTGGCAGAGTTTTTGTCCTGTACATGCCTTGGTTTACTGCAATAACTTCCTTGTTGCTTAGAATTCCATGAGTTATATTATCCATGGCTCGGATATCACATCCAATCAACAAAGGAGCCTTGTAAGATATACACAAAAAAATACTTAAAAATGTAGAATTCACTTCCTAGAAAGATTTTCTAATTGCGATAAATGACAGTGTTAGTATTATGTTTCCTTCTACCTTGACTAATGCCCATACGCTGAAATGAGCTTTATATTCCTCTGTTGTCATCCCTCCATTTCCCACTTCAAGCATATCAGGATCTGACACCAAATATGTGTGTTGATTATGTGTTAATAAATAGAAGCAAAAGTATTCTGACAGAGTCACAAATGATTGTTTGCTACGATTTTACTCTCACATTGTTTCAGAACATAAACCAAGTTGAGAGGAAGATATTACATCTGTTGGATTTTGGGCTTGGATCCGCCCTTGATGGGCCGAATTATTTGACTGGGTATAAAGAGAATATACTAGTTAAATATCTAAGCGATATTATTATATGTTTGATTTGGTCAAACACCCTGAATCATATCCAATCGGTTACAATATAAATCTGATTAGTTTATAATTAATTAATTAATTTATATTGTATAGATTAGATATATATTAAGTATATATATTTAGAATTAATTGTGATTGATTCTGGATTTGAATTCAAATATCATGATATTATGAGATAAGGATATATTTATATATCCTATCTCAGATTTTATCTGATAGGCTCAGTGGATATTTTATGGCTGGCCAAAATACCCTTGACAAAAGCTATAAATGAGGCTTTCCCCATCAATCAAAACTCTAGAGTTGAACTTTCCTATCTCTCTCTCTCTCTTATTTCTTTCTTGCAAAGAGGTGCTCTGCTGTGCACTTAAAAAAACTTAGTTTTTTTTTTAAGAACATCCCTTGTTACCAATCAAAATAAATGCTTATTGTTCAGTTCCTTGAATAAGTTGAGATTTGATATCATGAATAATAATGTTGTTTGTTCACAATCTTGTGACTTGTGAGGTTCAATAGCATGCAAATGATTTAATTCCATTGAGGTATGCCATTTGTCATTTTTCTGATGTCATGCAGAATTTTTCATTCACAGTATGAGGTTATTACAAGGTTTGAACAAGTATGAACTCATATCTTTCATGCCATTAGGCTACAAGGCCATTGGCATTATTAGTACAAAATAGATGTAACATAAAGCATCGTTCAAGTTCTACATTGAGGTCAGATTAGAACACAGTGTGTGTGTGTATTCTTGGTCCCCTGTCCCAATTATCTGCAATATCGCCTGTTGTTCTCCAGCTAGTTCCCACACTTCAGGCCCAAGTTGCAGGGTCTTCTACTCCCCTAAGTTCAGAAACAGATACATATTGTGAAATTTGCAGCATATGAAACCTTGCGAGAAAGAGTATGTGGAATACTGACCATTCACAGAGAGAGAATAAGATAGGCCTTCCAGATTTTAACAAAGCTTCACTCATTATGGGGTATCTGTATTCACAAAATGGAATGATAAATTTCCTCTTGCATAAATTAAACCGCTTCTTATGTTCACTTGAAGCCTTCAAATTCATACCTCTCCTCTGGACTAAGTCCATGTGTATCCTCACAATTAACATACTTCAAGTAGTCAACTCCCTAAAGTAACATTTGAATCAGAATATTCTGTAAATTATAGATATGATAAAAGTTAATGGGAATGAAGATTGGATTACCCAGGAAGCAAATGTTTTTTGCATCTCGGTCTTCATGTCCAAGTGATCCGGGCTGTCTTTTGCTGCAAGTTTGAGTTCTGCAGAGAAAATTTAAGAGAGATGAGAAATGTTTGAATAAGCACGTGTGTGTGTTTGAAAGTGGTCATTGAAGATTAAAGAGTTATAATGGTGAAAGCGGTACCCAGCATCAGAATAAATTCCTAGCTTTAAACCTTTTGCGTGAACATAGTCAGCCAGAGCTTTGATTCCTGAAGGAAATGATGAAGCTTTTGCTACCAAATTTCCCTGCTACGGTTCATATGTATCAGATTTCCACTTATCAGTGGACCAACATGACTAGAAAAGTTTTAAAATAAGCCTTTTGATGATGAGATGATTACCGAAACTGATTTTTAATATTAATTACCTGAGAATCTCGAGTAGATTCGCCCCAAAAATCATCTAGGGACAATAGAAAATCATGATTAAAAAAATAATTTTCGAAGGATTATAATGAATCTATTATTTGTTATAAATAGTTATGCTAATGTAATATCAGCTTACCAATACTGATACGTTGGTACCCCAAAGAAGAAAGGCCCGTTGACACCACTGCATCAGCTGTGCCATAATCAAAAGGTGTGAGGCAGAATTATAAATTAAGGCCTGGTCTCACACTCACACACAAGGAATATATAGATATATAAATAAATACATTAATTAGTTTTATTCACAGATTGATGATCAAGTTATTACCTGTTTGTTTAATGAGGTCTTCAGTAATATTGCAGCCAAAATGGTTCCAGCTATTCCATCTGTTCATCATTAAGAATTTGGCTATCAAACTTCGTCATTTAAAAGTATAATTCGTCACAATTCTGGCTGAAAGAAAACAATTCATTACAATATATATTATAGGGCATTATTGTAAATTGGAAATTAAAAAAAATCGAATATGTTGACTTCAAAGGGCAAATATATCTTGCAAGTCCTCACATTCAACTTCGAAAATTATTAATGTTTAACAGAAATTAAGTCATTGGTACATCCATGAGTTGTGATTCGTAACAATAGAATATGCCTTCCAGATCATCAGAAAAAGACAATTTTCTTTTTCAATTTTTCAAGAGAACCAAATAAAGTATAGTATTAGTACTATCCCCATATATATATATATGGGCTTATGAAAGAAAAAGAAAATAAAACTTGGACAGGAGTGCTTTCATGTTGAAACCCTCTTGATGCTCAGGAAAGCTAGTTATTAAAAGTATTATATTACGCTAAATATAAATATTAGATAATATTTTTAAGTATTCAAATATATGTCTAAATGATGAAAATAGGTATTTTTGAGGCAAAACATATTGTTTGGGGCCTAAAGTTTAATCAACATGGATTAAGGTCTCTGTACCTTTTTAGCCCAAAAAAGAAAAACCCCATGCCGTAATGAAACAAATTCTAAAATTATAGTTTCACGGTTATAAAAAATTGTGGCATTTCACTAATTTTGATCTAAGTTGATTATAATTCCAAAAATCGATTCTTAAAAGAATTACAATAACCTTGACTTAAAATTGACTAAAATTCTATGGCTAAAAGCCTAAAACCTTTTTCCCATATTTTTAAGGGAAAATTTCAACTAAGGACTGCAGTTGACAATTAATTTCAGGCAAGCCTCCAAAAAATTCTGAAATTTCACTAAAAGATTCTGAAATTTCACAGAAGGATCCAAAGAAACTAAAATTAATTGCATAACCCATTTTACAGAAATACCCTGCGAACTGTATCTGCAGAAAAGGAAGAAGAAAGAGAGAAAAAGGAGAGCTTGCTGTGTGAGGTAAACTAGTTTTTTAAGAAAATTATTAATATTATTATTTGCCCGAAACTTTATCTTAAAGAACTAGCTTTTTTTTTTTGGGCAGCTACTGACCGAAGCTTTATGTCTTACCGCAAAGAAGTTAATGTTTGTTGTCTTTATTTTCTTTCTGCTTCTCTATCTAGGCACACTCATATTCTTGGCATGTGTTAGATTAACATCACAGTGTATCAAATTAATCGATATCCTTTCATGTTGCTCCGTGGGAAAAAGAATGCAACAAGATCTCTGACAAATCATATATTCTAAGTACCTAGAACTGTTATTTTCAAATAAATTCACTAAATCTGTGGTTTGGGCAACTAATATATGTCTTCTTTTGTTTTTGGTAGGGATATATGTCTTCTAAATATAGATATTTAGTATAATATTTTCTGATTATAGGAGAGAAAGATGACTTATGATCCTCCGTGAGATTGTTGTTACCTATGCTTTAGTCACTTTACTATATTATTGCTATTAGCGCCAAAATGCTAGCTGAGCACTCACGGATAGTTGTGGTTGTTTCTATTGTAGACCATATTTGATAACATTCTTAATCGCAAGATCCCTTGGCCCCATGTTCCTGAAGAAATGAGTTCTGAAGCACAAGATCTTATTGATCGGTAATTGAATATGTTCTATTCTTACTCCAATGTTCTTCCTATAGGGCTTGGGAAGTCTTTGTTTTTGCTGCTTTGGCACTCCAAAATTCAGAATATTAGTTACTTGTATCTTTTTTTAACAATATCTGAGTAATTCCTGCTGCTTGATCATGCAAATCTTTTCTGACATATTCTGTGTAGGAGAATTTCTAACCTTGAAATTCCAATGCATTCTGACGTTTAAGAAAGCCAATGATAATTATTCCTCGTGAATCCATTTCTGTCACATGGCGGAACTTGATCACAGTTGTTGCCTTACTCAATTTAGCTTCTTTTAGTTTAGAGCTAGCTAGAAATTCTGCTCTACTAAAAGTCTTTCCATGAATTTCAAGGTTAGTGCTATGTATCATGTGGAAAGCCCATCACTGACAACGGGCTTCATAATTTGCTTTAAGGACATTCTTCTTGATTGATCAGTCACATAATTAGTAAAGATAGATTTTTCTTTGATTAGTGACTTAAGATGTTCAATTTTCAGATTGTTAACTGAAGATCCTAGTCAGAGACTTGGAGCTGGAGGGACATCAGAGGTGGGACTTGAGTTTTTATATTACCTTATGGATGCTTGTTTACATTTTTCAGATATTTCTGCTTTTTGTCATGGCTACAAAGTCTGAGCAATAAAAGCTTAATGATTCAGGTAAAGCAACATGTTTTCTTCAAGGATATAAACTGGGACACACTTGCCAGGCAGAAGGTGAGAACTATTTTCCCTGAGCCATGGATGTAATTAGTATAGCGAGCACCTTATGTCAACTCATGTCCTGGTAGATGCATCAGAAGACTCTTAATTTTTGCAGGCTGCATTTGTCCCTGCCTCTGAGAGTGCTCTAGATACCAGTTATTTCACAAGTCGCTATTCATGGAGTACTCCTGATGGCCTTGTGTATCCAGCAAGTGATATTGAGGATTCTAGTGATGCAGACAGTTTAAGTGGCAGCAGTAGTTGCGTGAGCAATCGTCAAGATGAACTGGTACTGCATTTGTGGGCATTCCTAAATATATTGCTGTTGAATTCATTTATTTTGTGCTGACTTGCTTTTGGGAACATCTTTAAGCAGGGGGATGAATGTGGGGGTTTCGCCGAGTTTGAGTCAGGCTTATCTGTCAATTACTCTTCCAGCAATTTCTCCTTTAAGGTATCTCATATCACTTTTCTTATATTCTAATTTTATTTATTGTTGCGACAAACAAGTAGAATTAACTATCATATGGATGATGCATTATCTGGTATGCCTGTATTCTTTTTCATCAGAATGACAAACAGCATGTGACGGCTTCGTAAAATGGCTGCTCTAACCTTTATTTATCTTGAATTGGACAGCTCAAGATTTGTTCCCTCTCCTTTTCTAGCATGTCAACATTTCATTGCTTATGATTTATGCCAAGTTAAATTATCCTTGATAAAACTTCATCATGTGCTAATGTCTCCATTTGGCTTTCAGAATCTCTCCCAGCTTGCGTCTCTCAACTACGATCTTCTCACCAAGGGATATAAAGATGACCCACCTACAAATTCTAGCACATAACTATCTCACCATTTTGTCCTCATTCCAGAATTTGGTTTTCGACATGTGACCTGAGCCATTTTTGTCTGCATATGCACCTTCTTGTTTGTAAGCCTTGTGCATGCATGATTCTACAAAGCTTGCATAATTTCATTATATCTTTGCCCCATATGTATTATGCCGATCTAATGATTTCTGACTTTGCAGAGACCTAGAGGCTCAAGAGCTGGTCCACGATGTGCTCTTTACTTATTAAGTAACAAATCAACACTGGGATTTCAACCTTTTGGGGTTTATGTTGTGTAGGTATTGGGGACTGTAAAGTACTTTAAAATGCATACTAGTGGTGGTTGTTCACATTTTTCTGTGTTGGTGGTGGGGGGTTGCTTATGTAATTTCCTTTCAAAATTTTGAGATATAGTGAAGGCCGTCTTCTGATCCTCTCTCTTGGAGCATTTTCACTTTACCATAGTTGATCTAAAGTGATTACCTTTCTCACTGGGCCTGTATCATTTAAAGTATTTGACTTTATGAGAGCTCGCCATAGTCATTTGGGGTTTTCCTCTCCTCTGGAGCTGATGGATGACAATAATTTGCTCAGCTCAGCCATCACAATCTTCAAATTAAAAGTGCTTTGTAAAGCCAGGTAAATTCATTGGGGGAGCAGAAGTGCTAAAAGGACAACTTTTTACTCACTCCACTCATATTCATAAATCATGTTTAACTAATACATAAAAAAACCAAGAAAATTAGTGAGAATTGATTGTATTAAAAAGGAAAAATCACTTCAGAGGAATGTCAACAAAAATTTATTGTCATTTACAAATTTAAACTTGTCAATACCAAATAAAATTGTGTTATTAAACCCGATTTGGGATTTGTAATTTTCAGTTTCTTTTTCTATCATTCTCCCTTTTTAATTCTTCACCCCCCATAGCTACTCGATATCCGTGCCAAGAGCATTATTGAGAAAAACTATTAACAGTTACGTAAGATTTACAGAATGACTTGTAAAATGTGAACAAACTTGTAGAAATGATTAATAAATGAGAGCGGAGGTAACCATTTTTTGGCCATATTTTCTTTTCCCCTTTCAAATATCAACTTCAGCTATTGTAGTTATTGCAAATGTTTATTGAGCAAAATTATATGTGAATAACACAGAGTTCTAGAAATTATGAAGTAAATCATTAATGATACCATAAAATGATATACAGTAAAAGTAAATCTTTAAAATGTAGTATAAGAAATTAGGAAATAAACAAACAATATATTGTTGCTAAATCAAATGAATAAATATAATATAAAGCTCGATTTCACCGTCAAATTTTACTCCCATCATACAAACAAGAAATTGTCAAAAATGGGAACAGGCCAAAATTTTAAAAATACAAAATAGCATGGCATTTGGCAGGAGACAAATGGTGGAGTGTCCATATTTGTTCCTCTTCCATCGCTTTCTTATTAATTAATTTCCCAACCTTTTTGCGAAGGTAGCCTCAAAAAGATTGGCAAAATGATCCAAACTATTTAGATGGCACCAAAATATCATCATATAGATATTCTTCAGAAGTAGGACCACAATTTCACAATATTCAACTTTCTCAATATTACATGTGAATGCCCTCTTCACTTGGTCCACCATAAAGTTTCAATCATGAACGTATCCACATGCTTCCTTCATACTTTTTGAGATTTCACAGTGACTATTGTCCACACAACACAACAATTTTGTTGTAAGTGTCAAATTTCAATCTTAAAAGTGAAATGGAATGATAAAAGAAAGGTTAAAAATTCTCCCTCTACTTTTTTTTTTTGGGCAAAATTTTATTTTTATTCTTTTATTTTATACAAGATTTCAGTTTAATCCTTTAATTTTATAAAGTATTCTTTTAGTCTTTTAATTTTAATATCATTAGCATCTAACAATGATTTTGTGTGCCAATTATCATCATTAAGAATTAAAATTAACGTATCAGTATTTAAAAATGGTTTATTACAATTTAAAATTTTAACGTTAGTATCTTTTGTTAATAGCTCTAGACTCTAAAAATTGAAAAAGTATTTTATAAAATTAAGGACCAAAATAGCACTTTGCATGAAGTTAAAGATCAAAGATATACTTTTACTTTTTTTTTCATTTTAATTTGAAAACATGTCTGGAAGTTTATAACTTGAGTTGTCGGTGCTCCTAACTTTGATTGATATTGGAAAATTTCAGAACATGATGAAAATAAATGAAAGGTGATGGGAAAGCCGAAAGCATTTGTTTGACTTTATGCTTATTTATTAGTATTACTACCTCCGGTCCTTAATATAAGAGTTAGTTGACTAATTTGAATGGATTAAGAAAACTGGTTAAGTTAATTATTTGTAACAAATAAGTATTATTTTTTAAAAAAATATTCTCGTTAATCAAGTGTATTATCAAAAATTATTATTATTATAAGAATTATTTTAAAAAAATAAATAAATATAAGAGATAAAATGGATTGAGATTTTATATTATAAATTAAAATAAAAATTAAACAGAATTTTATATTAAGATCGAGGTACCAGGGACCCATGTTATTCACACCAGGAACATTTTAACGTTGTGATAAATATTCTTTGTCCCTATTCAAATGCCTTATCTTTTAATTTGAGTACAACGTTCTGATTTTTTTGTCAAAAATAAAAAAGCAATAATTACGTGAATATCTCCTTTGATTAATAGGGCTTATCCTTAACAAAAAGATTTATTTGTATATTTAAGAAAGAAAAAGGTCCGATCAGCATATGAAGTAAATCCAAATGGCTTACGATGTGCACGTTCCACAGTACACCTGGACCAAGTTTATTGAATTAAATATAATAAAAGTAGTCTAAACTCTAAAGCTTTTCTCAACTTAAGAAGTTAATTATGGTTCTATTGTTAAAAATATTTTAGATTTTCTCAAAAGGGAGAAAGACACCAAAATACTCTTCAAATATGCAAATATTAATTCAGAT
Source organism: Neltuma alba (assembly GCF_004799145.2). Lineage (NCBI taxonomy): Eukaryota > Viridiplantae > Streptophyta > Magnoliopsida > Fabales > Fabaceae > Neltuma > Neltuma alba. Next base: position 287,859 of record NW_021636269.1, on the reverse strand, counting down.
TCCAAAAGAGCCTAATCATTATGAAGTCTTTAGAGACTAGGCTGATAATATTGAAATTAATTGTCACGGCTTTAGTTGTTAACATTTGATAAATTAAAGTTATTATTTGTTAAATTATTATTGTCATTTTTATTTTTCATTTTTCAAATAAAAGTCATTTAGGTAATTTCATAACAAAATTTAATCTCAAGCTAGAAATTTCTCCCCATACATTACACGGATTAATATATCTTATTACTTTTAAAATTATAATAAATTACATTATTTAAAGTAATTCAATATTTACTTCTTACAGAAGTATTTTTTTTTTATTCGTTCAAATAAGATTTGAATTAGAGATGCGGAATTTAGAAGTAATAGATAAAAATTTGAAATTATTTATTTATTTTTCTATTTAAGTCTCTAATGAACATATTACTTAATTATGATCCTCCCCATTTAATTTAATATATTCAAATTCTGATCAAAATATTATTCAAATCTCATTAAACCAATCAATATTACAAAATTTTAAGAATAGAGTTAATAGTTGATAGATTAATCTTCAAGGGATCACAATAATTATGTCATCTCGAAATCCTACAGATTTAGGAATACTTTTATATTTTTTCCCTATTTAAAACATAAAACCATTTTCTTTTCCCTGTTCTGCCCCCAACAACACATTAAATCTCAATGTAAATATGGATTTCTTTTTCCAGCATGGGACAAATAACATGATAGAAACTTTCGCCACAGGATATATTGATCAGAACAAGTTGTTAAGTGAAAATTTTAAAATTCAAATTCAAACAGTTAAAAATAAGACATACAAATAAAAATAAACATAAGATAAAGAGATGTACCGATCACAAAAAATTCAAAGCTCATGAACAGAAATTTATTTGGGTTCTTAACGCAGTTTCCCCAAATCTTCTTCTGTTCGTTTTATTTTGGCCAACCACCCAGCTCTGAATCCAACTGCTAAGAGAAAGAGTGAGGGAATTAATGAAGTTGGTTAAGAATATAAACCAAACGTATTTAATTCCAAAGTGATTTCATTTCATATCCCCACCAAACCTTTTCGGCAAAAAAATAAGAGTTTGTGTGAGTGAGATAAATGCCACCGACAAGACATCACAACCAACAAATGACAGCAAACTACGACGTCTTTTGTTCCAACAAGGCAACAAAAAGCAGAGTGTCCCAAACAAAAAGAAATACAAATCACTAATGGACCACATAGGCAACCTGTCCAGGTATCAAATGAGAAGAAGAAAACAGGTGGATGAAAATAATACACAATGGAGAAAGATTATATCATGAAAAAAGAAAAGGAGGCAATAAATTTGATGTTTGGTGCTAAAGAAACGTGAGACCCAGGCAGCCGCAGGATTTAGATTCCAAACCATCACTAATTCATTAACAAGAAGCATGAGCTTTGTTTGATGATTTGACTATCAATCGTCAGAGAGGAAGTGAGTCATTTTGAACAAGTAATGATCATTCAGCTCATTTTAAAACAAAATACCTTCATAAAAACAAACCAAAAAAATGATCTTAATGACCAAAATTTGTCCAAAGTGATTCATTTTTACTCCATAAATTAAGACAATCTATACATGCGATGACTATCTTCCATCAAGTAGGATGGTGACAAGGACAAAACTAAGGCTGTTTGCATGGTTTCTGTCAAGTCCTCTGATAAAAACATAAAAAACATGTCAAAGAAAATTTCTCCAGCAAACCAATCATGTGAAGTTAAATTGTAAAAAGATCTCTGAGTCTCATGTTTCTACCAAAGAACTTGATTGATGCCTTAGTTTTGTTCTCATGACAGACTCAGACCCAAAATCAGTGAGAAGATATATCATCTATATCCTTGATCGGGTCAAGATTTTGGATTCGGTCTTGATCATGTCTCGAGCTAGCCTCTCGTAATTCTTCAATGCGCTTGGTCACTTCTGTCATCGATGGCCGATGATCAGGGTATGGAGCAACACAATCTACTGCAAGTTGCAACAATTGAACCATCTCTTCCTCAACATTCTGATACCTAAGAAGCTCAAGATCAAACACCTCAGAGGTCCACTCTTCTCTAACAATAGATTGAACCCATCTAGGGAGGTCTACTCCTTCATCGTTCAAGAGCGCATGGGCCGGAGCCTTCCCAGTAAGCAATTCCAAGACCAATACTCCAAAGCTATAGACATCTGCCTTCTGAGATACCTTGCGAGGATCAGTTACCTCGGGTGCACGGTAGCCGGTAACTCGATTTGGAGTGGAGGTGGGACTGGCAAGGTGCGCCAGGCCGAAGTCGGATACTTTAGCATGCAAGGATCTGGTGAGGAGGACGTTGGATGACTTTATGTTTCCATGAGAAACATTAGTCCCTTGTGAGTGTAGGTACTCAATGCCTCTAGCTGCTCCAAGAGCAATGCCTGATCTCACTTCCCAATTCAGTGGGGTCCTACCAGCCCCTTTGTTTCCTGCAGCCAGAAATTATTAACAAACTTGTAACATCATCGTTCATGCTCATGATCCATCAGGTGTTTGTTGGTCAGATTTATATTTAACATAGTTCAATGAGGTCAATAGGATTTAAAGTCAGAGAAATAAAAAGAAGTATAAAACCAAGGAAAACAATCATCTGCTGCTTCCACATTACCATATCAGAAGAGAGGGGGGGAAAGGCAGGAAAATGAAATATATTTGAGATTCTATGGAAACTGGAGGAAATAGTGCTCAATTACATGCAGTTTCATTCAAGTAGAAGAAAGTAATTCATTTGAACTGCTAATGGGATGCATAATAAGCAAGGTTAATTGTCAAAAGATCAAAAGAATAAAACAAACCAGAAAAGAGGTAATGAAAGAAACAGAAGGTATCCAAATGAGCTCACCATGCAAAAGTGCAGATAAGCTTCCAGTGGGCATGTAATCATGGACAAGAAGCTTTTCTTCTCTGCTATAGTAGTAAGCCATGAGAGGGACCAAATTCTCATGATCCATTGCTCCTACTGCTTCAATCTTCTCCTTGAACTCTGTATCAGAAATCGTCACATCCCTCAATCGCTTCACCGCCACCACAGGCCCATCCTCCAGAGTCGCCTTATAGGCTGTTCCAAATGTCCCTTTACCCAAAACTTCTGCAGAAGCCCTAAGCAAATCCTCAAGATCGAACACCTTTGGTGAATGACCAAAAAATACAAGCTTTTTCGCTTCTGCCGCTGTCGCCGCCGCCGCAGTTGCCCCCACAGCCGAGTAGCCATTACTGTGTCCACTGTGTTCCACTTCTGAAACCGGTATGTCGCCTCGAATTGCCACTTCAGGATGCTTCTCAGAGAAAATGTCCAGCGACCTTGTCTTCTGATTGCTGCTCTTTCGGCACAATATGATCAGAGCGAAAAGAATCAACAGAAGACACACCGCTGACCCTACGACGATTCCGGCAATGGCGCCACCTGATAGTTTCTTCTTCTTCATGTTTCCTTCATTGTTTTCAATCGCAGGCGTCGGAGATTTTCCAGTTCCAGTTCCGGCTCCGGTTCCGGTTCCGGTTCCGGTTCCATTAACATCTCCTGGACAAAGACTGAGGGGTTTCCCACATAGAGAGTTTCCCAGAAACGAATCTTTTGCGAAAGTTCGCAACTTTTCTGGCACCGAACCATTCAGCTTATTGTTTGAAACATTGAATTGTTCAAGGTTTTCGAGCTTTAACTGGGGGATGGCACCTGAGAGGTTGTTGTTTTCAAGGAACAAAATTCTCAGCCTCGTCAAATTGTTGAAACCCAACGGAATTGAACCGGAAAAACTGTTTGACGCCAAATTAAGCCGCACCAAGTGCGGTAAAGCAAACAGGAACTCTGGAATTTCACCAGAGAGCAGGTTCTGTTGCAAGTAAAGGTTACGAAGATTAACGCAAGAAGCGAGATCTTCAGGAAGCCCACCTCTCAAAGCATTGAAACGCAAGCTCAGAGTTCGAAGATGAGTCAAGTTGCCGAAAATGCCAGCGGGAATTGAGCCGGAAAGCGCAACACCGGGAAGACGAAGCTGGACGACACGGTCATTTACGCACTGGACTCCAAACCACTTGCATGGACTCTGCTCAGAAACGTTCCAGAAAAGGGTTCGGCCCCTAACGGCCGAACGGAGAGACACGAGAGCGAGTTTCTCAGAAGCTAGATCTGGTCTGACCAGAGGAAGAACAACCAGGAAGAGACTGAGCAAAATGGAGAGTTTATGAAGCAGCATTATCATGCTGGATTTTAGCTACCAATACTGTCGCTCTATCAGAGAAGGAGAAGAAGAAGAAGAAAGGAAGGTGTGAGGTGGAGATGGAGTTGGTTTTAATGTTCAAAGAAGCAGGAAGGGAGTGAAAGAACAACCATTAAAGAGATCGAAATTGGGAAAACTCCAGTAACAGAGAGAGAGAGCTGCCGGCTGCGGTCTCGCGCGAAGGAGATGAAATGCTGTGCGTGCTTGCTTTTGTTTTTGTCAATGTGGGCTCCACAAGCATGCTTTTTTTTTTTAATGATATCCTACAGGCTTAAATTTTGAGTTCGCATAATTTCGAAATTTTATTTTTGAAAGAGTGACATAATTCAACTAGACATGAAATTTTGAGTAAATAATAACCTGAAAAAAAATTACATATCAAAATTTGGATATGCTGTTAATATCTGAGCTATTAAAACATCTTACATTTATAATGTATTTTCAAACTTTTTACTTTGAAACATATTTTCACTTCACCAGGAGAATTTCATAATCATACGGTCATTATCTTCCTTGTGGGTCCCCAAATACATTTTCCGTTCCTTTTTTATTTTGGAGACAGTATATTCATTTCTTTGGATTCTCTCCACGCGGAGGAAGGAAATCCATTTCATATTTTCATTGATTAAATATTTATTTAATGAAAAATTGATTATACTTTCAACCCATGAATAAAATGAAGAATCCCATGCGCAATTTGAACCATGACCTATGACTTTTTTTCTTTACACTTAGATAATATGAGTCTATTTATGATGATTTATAAGTAGTTTTTTAATCTAATTTATAAAATATAAAATAAATATGTGATAAGAATTGTATTTCCACTTAACAGAACATACATGATAAAAGCAGAATCTGTCATTAATAATTTTACTATCCCCCAATTTGAATTTTACATTATTATTATTATTATTTTCGATAATATGTACAATATGTCATTGATAATACTACCTCCGTTTCTTAATATAAGATCTCATTTGACTTTTATTTTAATTCGAAATATAAGATTCCAATTCATTTTGTCTTTCATATTTATGCAATTTTTTTCAAGATAATCCTTCTAATAACTATAGTTTTAGCCAACACATTTGATTAGTAAAGATATTTTAGTAAAGACAATACCTATTTATTACAAATAATGAATTTAACTTATTTATTTAATCTTTTCAAATTAATCAACTAACTCTTATAATTAGGATCGGAGGTAGTATTATAATTTCTTGAAATAACTTAATAAATTTTGAAATATAATTACAAGTTGTGCAGCGGCCAAAAATAATACATGTATCATAATATTATTAGAAATATAAATAATTTGATAATTCATAATGATACGAAAATACGGATTAGGAATTATCTTTTTAATTTATTATATGGATTTTCTAGTTTTTGTTTTCATTGAATTCAATCTTTGTCATTGACGACAACCACCCCTTGTGATTTTACGAAACTTATTGATTTCAAACCCACAAACAACAACCACGTTGCCCTGTATTATTGAGGACGAAATTAAGGGATTCAAAATTAGGTGCATCTTTTTCCCCCCTTTTTTCGCTTTAAGAATCAGAAGAGAAGTTAATTTCTTGTTTGAAGCGAGAAATTTTTCTCTCGTGACGGTAAAATTGAAATTATGTATATTATGGAATATATACGTGAGTTAAGATGCAAATTCGCTTAAAAGTTTTCAATTAAAAGTGCTGTCCGGAATTTTTTTTCCCCCCTTAATGTCACCTTGAAAATTTTCAAATCATAGTAATGTTGATCTAACTGTTATCTAGGTTAAGTACTTAAGTTATCAAAATTACTGAATTGACAGGTTTACTTGTCATCCACATCATTTTCTTTTCTTGAAAAAAAAATGAAGTAGATGACATATACATCTATTAACTTAGTATATTTAGTCAGCTAACGGTAAAACATAATCTAGATAATAGTTAAAAGAATTTAAAATAATTTGAGTAAGAATTTATATGATATCTTCATGTAAGACGTGTGGTTAAAAAGAAGTTATATAAAATGAATTCTTCATCATTCAAAAAAAAATCTTTTTTAATAAAAACTTTCAAGGAAAATTTGAAAATTTTTGGAGTAATATTGAAATATCAACATATAATATTGTTACAATTTGAAAATTTTCAGGGTGACACTAAATTAAAAAAAAATTCAAACACTTAACACTCCTAAGTAAAAATTTACAGGACAAATTTGCACGTTCATTAAAAAAAAAAAAAGCAAAATGAATGTCATGTGGACTTGTCAGCTCAACATATTTAGTCAATTAACAGTCAAACTAACTTAAATAGCTGTCAGGACGACACTACATGTTACGATTTGAAAACTTTCAGAGCAATGTTGAATAAAAAAAACTTCTAAATATCTAAAGCTTTTGAGCGAAGACTTTTCAATTTTTTTTGGGACCAGCGAAGACTTTTCACCTTACATTTATATATATATATATATATATATATATATAAATCTGTATATAAAGTTTAGAAACATATTGGTTTACTTTACCTTTTACTTCTTCAAGTTTCTATAGTATTTTTTAGGTACTCTTGGTACTAGCCCGAAGATTTTGAGAAATTAATTTTGATGATTTCAAAATTATTTTTCTTACTTACTAATTTTCGAGGTACATCATTTCGCATATTTGTCTGATTTTAAAAAATAATAAAAATATTAAAATAGCTTGCTTGATATCCCTCAGACACCTTAATATATATTTGAATCTTGTTCCTCTCTTTACAAATAAAGAAGTCAAGCTCACACTTATTTATCTTTCCTTTTAATTTGCTTCCGTAGTCTAATTAGGACTCGACACTTCTTTTCTATCAGTTTTCGTCACGAAAACCCACAATTATTAGCTGAGGTGGTTGGGTTTTATAAAGGCCAATGGAACAAAGCCAAAGTAAATTTACTAAAATAATATCTTCCGACAGAAAGACGAATTAGTATTGAGCCATTAAGAAAGAAAGAACAACGACATGTTATGACAAAATTTCACAATCGTCGTAATGGAACAGAATCAAAATAAATTAAACAGAAAATCAACAGTAGTAATAAGATCCAACAACTTTAACAGGAACAAACAAGCAATAGAGGGCCTCACATCGTTTCATTTGGACGACAAGACCTTTGAAACCATTAGAAACCATCTTATGAAGAAAATTCTCTGCCATATCATCCTCATTTTTATCAAGATGTCCAATAATAGTTTCAAAAGCAATTATGTCAGGGATGCAGTTGTTGCCTTCCATTTTATCAACGAGAGCCTTTGCCTCATCAAACAAACCCTCTTTACTAAGTCCCATGATCATGATAGTACAAGACACGACATTGGGATAGTGACATTCCATCAGACGATACTGAAAAATCTCTCTAGCCTTATTTAAGGAGCATTTGGGATTGTATAAAAATGCTTTCTAAAAACACTTTTTCACAAAATAAGGCAAATTTATCCATAAATTTATTTTATATACCATAAAAACACTTTTAAAGTTATGGTTTAATTTCTATCCAAACACCTTCTAAATCTTTTGTTTTTACATAAACCATCAGTGAGAATATTGTAGGTACGGATAGTAGGTTGGATTTTCTTTATGACAACATGTTGAAATAATGCGTTTACTTAATCAATGTCCTTCCTTTTTACATAATGCATGTAACAAGGTATTATAACTGATTGTATTAGGGGGATAGATGACCATTTCATCAAGAAGATCATGAACAAATGAGATTCTTCCTACTTTGCATGAGCGGTCAATCAGGAAATTATAAATCAGTGTTGGGAACCAAATTTCTTGAATGCAACTTCTTAAGGAGATATATTGCCTCATCCAATCTTTTATTCTCACATGACCCATCAATCAAAACATGATAACTAACAACATCCGGTCTCAAACCACTTTTAATCATCACCTTAAATACTCTCTTCTTGTACATTATGGATCATTACAATATCCATCCATTAAGCCGTTATAGGAAACAACTGTAGGCTTTTGACCAATCTTCATGATTTTGGCAAACACAACTTGAGCTTCAATTATCATACCATCTTTACAAAAAGCATTAACTAACGTAGTAAGGATGATGACGTCCAGGTTGATGCCTCTTTGAAACATATCATTAAGCAAATGAGTAATTAACTTCTGTCCATCTATGAATTTTGCAGAATCCATCAATGAGAGTGTTCTATGTGATTGTGTCGGGAAAGATTCCCTGGTCAATCATTTCTGAAAACAAACCAAGCCCCTCATTAGTAAAACCCTCCTTACAAAGCCCATCAATGACTTATGTGGTGTATATAACTACATCAGCTGGCTTCATTAGGAGTCTAGGCAGCTTATGGAGTAATTAATTTGACAGCAGATCTTGTTTTCCCCATTTTACATAATCCGTTGATTATTGTGCTGTAACTAACTTCATTCAAAATGTATCCTTTCGCAATTAGCTCATCATGAAAATCCAGTGCTTCCCCAACCATATTATTGTTGCCAGCGTAGTCAAAGTTATAGCATTTGGTTAAAATCCCATCTTGAAAATCTTCCCCGGTACAGAGAAAGGAGGATCCATCTCATCCATGTGGCAGTAATAAAGTTGATCAAAATGCTCAGAGAAAGCAGGCATGGAGCGAAACCCTTCAACTCCATGTCAGAAATAAGTGAAATAGCAATTGGGTAATGCTTCATCTTGACAATGGCTCCTAATGTTTTGTTAACTTTGAAGGTAGCGGGAAGGGGAAGCTCACGAAGCATGCGATTGGATGAATCAAGGACATGGCATATGTCATTTGGATTTGGAGAATAGGAATGGAGGAAGAATTTGGCATGGAGGGTATAAGGTAAAGAGATAAGGAAGCGAGAAGAAGATGATGGGGTAAATAGCAGGGAAAATCGAAGGAAGAACAACATCTTCACAGAACCCGAATAGTTTAATAGAGTCCTACGTTATTACTAGTGAATGATAGTGTATGTGGAAGCTCTAAGAGTTCTGAAACTCCACTGGTTTATTGCAGAAGAGAGTTTAATTAATTAGCGTAAAATTCTGCTCTCTTTTCTAGGCTGCCTTCGTCTTGTTCTAGCTACATCTATTTCGTTTTGTTTGTAGTATATATGAAGTTGTTCTCAGTATCAGACAAAAAAGCAAAAAAAGAATCCTATATACATTGAACATTGTTTAACGAATATCATATGCTAGTTAAGCTATTTATAATAGAATAGAATCAAACTTTTTTGGGCCATTGAGATCAGCTGAAATGTATCAGTATGTAGTATATACATATGTGTTATATATATATTCGAAATAAAGGAGCTCCTTCAATTATGTTTAAGCTTATTTTATTAATTAAATGAAAGAATAAATTGAATGTCCACATCTACTTGTTCTTCTTGGAGCTGCTCCTCCCTCCCACATCCTAACTAATAATTAAGCATCTGAAGCAACAATTACAAAGACAATATCAGCAGCTTTAATTTAATCTTTCTCTATATATTATCTAGCGTCTTTAACTATGATCTATTATTATATAGGACCTTTAATTAATTATTAATTATTTAATTCCTAAAATAATCGAGTCTTCTAACTAACTAACCAACTATTTCTATGCCATAGTCAATAACTTGATGAACTCCTTCTTCTCCGCCTCCATATCTATCTTCTTGTTCTCTGTGAGTCAATTCATCCAATGCTTCCTTCATCCACTCATATGGGCAAATCTCTTTGGCTTCACTCACGCTCATCTGCATTAATATTGTCATGCAAATTCATCATTAATATTTCTCTTTTTTAAACCTTTTTTTTTTTGAAATTGTGATCATATACATATTATTGAACAGTATTTCTTAAAATAGTTAATGTGATGCTTCATTGTAGAAATTAAAGTACAACGATGAACATTAATTCAGAGAATCTACATGTGTGCGCGTGTATGATGCTTGTTAATTTCTCTAAAATATCTCTTTTAATCGTTTGCATTAAGAACTATTCATTTAATAAAAAATTCTTCAATATATACAATCAACAACGAAAGTTTACTTAAAAAAATTTAAATTTAGAAATAAAGTAAATTGAGATATTATATTTGAAATTAAAATAAATTTCTAATTCCTATACTAGCTCTTATTTTTAGGATTAAAGAGAATATGAAACCTCTATCCAACAGCATTATATAGCATTCATGAAACATAAATAGGATGCAGGTGTGCATATGCATAAATTACGTGCAATGATTTCAATTCAAAATTATGTATAATGAATTGGATATTTGTCCAATAATGATGATAAAGAAGAAGAATTGGATACGGACATACCCATATTCGTTTACGGATATTCTTCTCAGGCCAATCCTCTAGTTGCTTGTTTACAAACAAAGGGAACATGTGTCCCTCATGCACAACGCATTGTCGTTTGCTCTTATATCGCCATTTCCCTAACATGCTCTGCACAAATCAAAAGACAACTCAGTCAGACGAGTTTGTTTAGTTTTTTTTTGACAAAATGAATAATTAACGAAGCATTTTAATTAAATTCTCTAATAGTTTAAGTTCACAAAAATATATTTAATTAGTATATTCAACAAAAGAAAGTGAGAAAAAAAATCATGGGTAATAAGATACTGACTACCAATACAACACATACAGGACGTTTGGATAGAATCCAAACTATAGTTTCAAAAGTAATTTTATGATATACGAAATAAACATATGGAGGAGTTTGTCTTACTTTGTGAAAAAATACTTTTTAAAAACACTTTTCTCAAATGCCAAACACCCCGTAGCGTGTTTTTTCCCATATAGTCGTGTGCATCAAATACTTACAAATATATGAATATGAAAATTCAAGTAATTTGAAACAAGGCACGTAGGTTGTTTAGTTTCTCCAAAAAACACAAACTCCAACATGAACAGACTTCAATGTGTATATATGGACGTATTGAATAATACATATAAAAAGCGAAAGAAAAAAGAATTTAAAAATTTATTGTGTATTTAAGAAATGAATATGATATAACTCAAGATAAGATCAGAAAAAAGATTAATGAAGATACTAACTTGGACTTTACCCTCAACCCCAGCTTCCTCTAGAGTTTCCCTTAAAGCTGCTTGTTCCATGGATTCATCGATCTCCCAACCACCCTGAACAATAACCACATTACAAACGCATGTTAGAGTCAATATCAATACTAATAATATATAAAATATACAAATTACTATGCTGTTGATAAATTAAAGGTTGAATTACATAAAACTTTCCTAAACTAAACTACTTCTGGTTCTTAATATAATAGCTAGTTGATTAATTCAAGTAAATTAAATAAATATGTTAAGTTAGTTATTTACATCAAATATGTGTTCAATTCCATGAAATATCCTTTTAATCATAATTACCTTCAGATGAAAACCTTTTTAATATGTGTAATCAATAGGAATATTTTAAAGAATGAATTATAAATTTGGCAGATAAAGTAAACTAAAGTCTTATATTTAGTACCAAATAGAATTTCCAACAAGCTCCTATATATATTAAGAACTAGATGTAGTATGTAAAATCATCTGCAAATTAAATAACCTCTGTCATCTTTAAAGTTTACTATTTCTGGTTCTAATTATAAGAGTTAATTGACTAATTTGAGATATTAAAAAATAAATTAAGTTAGTTATTTGTAATATATATATATTTTTCTTAAATATCATTGTCAATCAAGTGAATTGACTAAAATTACCATTATTAGAAAGACTATCTTAGGGAAAAAAATATATAAATATGAGAAACAAAGTGGATTAGAATATTATATTTAGGATCAAAATAAAAGTCAAATAAAATCTTATATTAAGGATTGGAGGTAGTAATAAATAAACCTCCTAATCCTTCCTATCTAATGCAAATAACTTTAAGCTATCAATTTTATACTAAAAAGCTTTATCTTTATATGCGTAACGCCAAATATGTAGATAAGCTACTTTAACTCAAAAAACGTAGCTAGGAACTATCTGTATAAGTTTAAAGATTCAGAAATGTTTATTGTAAAGTTTGTTAAGCAGGATATTTACACATATGATGCGAAATTCATAAAGGTTTCATATAATATAGTCTTAAATAACTGATAAATAATGGTTCTTATGTTAAACTTCAAGACCCATTTTAGTTTAACAAAAGTAAAAAAAAGGACCGACTTAATCTGAGTTCTTTTTTTAAACCAATTAACAAATCCAAGTTAAGTGCTTGACCAAAATAGAATATGTCAATAAGAATATTTAAAAATTTTGACCATTTCAGTATGATTCAAACCATGTCCAATAATAATCATACTACGTCCAGTCCTTAATATAAAACCTAGTTGATTAATTTAGAGAGATAAAGAAAGCTAGTTAAGTTAGATACTTTTAGTAAATAGATACTGGTTTTTCTAAAATAACCTTATTAATCATATGTATTCGAATTATAAATTAATAGTAATTCTTTAACATGTGTAACTATTATAAGAATTACTTGAAAAACAAAATGAATAAATATTAGAAACAAAGTGAATTAGGATTTTATATTTAAGACCAAAATAAAAGACAAACTAGCTCTTATATTAAATACCAGAGGGAATATACAATAATTGTATATACAATTATACATACATAACTAGAGAGATAGCTAATTAGATAATTAAATACCTTAGGGAACTGCATTCCATGACCTTTCTGAGCACTAATCATAAGAACTTCCAATTCGCTATTATGTCTTCCATCAACATTATCCCTACTCTTGTATCTGTATGGAATGCATCTGACATTCTCAAAATTACACAAAGCAGTCAATAAATCACCATTCAGCAACGTCAGCACATAGACACACAGATTAATTATGGAGCCATATATATATAAATAATAAATCTATATATGAAGGAAGAAATCTATATATAAAAAGCACACACACACATATATATATAGACATCAACTGAACTCCAAGGCAACGAGACTTCAATGTAACCAAATTGAGAAAATCTTCACAATTTTCAGATTGCGAGTGGGGTTCTGAAAAGAAATGTAAATGATGGTGGATCCATGAAATTCATATATATATATATATATATATAAATATTTATGATCCCGATCATCCAAGAACGATAGAAAGTGGAAATTGGAAAAGAAAACAGAAACAAGAACTCGAACGTGAAAGAGGAAGAGGAAGAGGAAGATGAATTAAGATGAAGAAGAAACACACGTACGCACCCCACAACTTGGCGACAACCTTCATCATATCGCTGCAAATGCCTACCAGTACGAGAGGTCAAACGCACCACTTTCCTGGGTTTCAAGAAATGGCCTGCAACTTTTCTCGAGAAAATATATGGAAAGCAAAATCTGCATGCCATGATAACATTCTTAGAAAGAAACAGACCCATCACGCCTTTCTTAATTTGATTCCTTCTCCTTCGGCTTCAGCAATAGATATATACCAGAGAAGGAAACCATTCATAACTGACACAGAAGCAACGTACGAACTCTCCTCTCTCATGTGTGTGTGTCTATATATATATACACATATATATATGGCGTGGGCCCACGCAGGAATCAAATGAAACGTAAGAAGTGAAACTTGCGGTGGGAATTTTGGAATCAAATAGAGAGGGAATGCGGTGGAGAAAAGAAGGACGTCGACGACCACGACGCGGGTTGTTCGTTATAATATGGATGAAGAAAAGAAAGAAAGAACTATGGAAGAAAAGAAGAAGTCAAAATTAAAATTAAATTCGAGAAGCAAAATAATAATAATATTATAGAGGCGGGAGCTTAGGAAAGAGTATGGAACGATGATTATGGTTAGACATAAATAAATTAAAAAAATAAAAAAAGAATATTGAATGAAGCAAGACGGTGTGGATGGAGACCAAGTCAAATTGGAAAGGAAAGGATTCTGTCAACATCGACACGCTTTTGATAATTTGATTGAAGAAACAAATTGGTGATTTCCAGGTTGTTTCTTTGAGGAAACTATGCATCATTATAAAATAATAATAATAAACTAAGTCAACTGAGCATACAAGACTTGCCATCGTTTGAATTCAGCCTAAGAAAAGAAGACTCGAGCCGGAAAAAAAAAATCATGGAAATAGCTACGACTTTGATTCAATTCAGTGGTAAGAGTGTGGGTGTCTCTGTTTATATTATGTTTTATATTTTATGGGAAGGCTTTTTTGACCTCCTATTTCATGGGTAGGTTGGGATTTACATATGAGTTCGAAACTTAAAAATTTGACTCCCTATGGATTATTATAAATGTTATATTTTATATTAATGTTGATTATTCAATCATGTTAACATATTAGATTTTATTGATATAAATACGTGATTAAGGAAGCAAAAATGATTTCAAAGTTGCCATGATAAAATGTATTATGAATTAATATATATATATATATATAATATTGATTCTCTGTCTCTTTTTATTATGTTTTTAAATACAAAACTTGACCATCTGAATCCGAACCATCCTATCAGTGATCTGATTGTCAGTAAAGATCCTTGTAATTTTTTTTTTTACAAAAAATAAAAATGCATCTAACACTCTCATTTTAGTACATTCAGCATCTTGATATTAATTTTTATGCATCCAAAGCTTTAATATTGTTTATATTACACTCAATACCCACATCTTATTTATGATATTGGACGCATCAAGGTGTTGCTCCTTAAAAATTACATTTTTACCAACAAAAAAAAAATTCCAATCATCCTAAAGTTGCTCTTTGCGCGGTCGCCCAGGTAGGTAAAAACCAAACTTTTAAAAAGAAAAGATGAGATTTGTTCAGTAACTTCCCCCTTTATCATTGCGTGCTTTACGTGGCCCTTTGTTTAAATTGATATCCCTATGCGCACGGATTAGCAGCCCACGTATCCCCTGCTTCAACGATTAATTTTGTTTGATTTGAATAATTTATATTTTATTCATATTTTTTTAATTTAAATCATCTTGTAATTTTATAATTATGAGTCAAATGATTTATAAAACATATATGCATACACTTTTTTGGTCAAACCCAAATCAACCATATTATTTATAACTCATGAGCATTAAAGGTACAATTTTCAACCATGTTTATAGATATCATGGAATGCAAGCATATAATTAAGCAAATCTCATTTTGGGACACCAAAAGGGTACTTTATTTTGGAGGGTTTGGCCTTATGGAATAGGATTTCGATTAGCAAATACTCCTCCGGTCATTAATATAGAACCCAATTGTTGAATTGGTTTTGGTTCTAAATATAAGACCTATTTCTCTAAATTACCTCTATGGATACTCCCTCAACCATAATTAAGTAAAAGAGAAAGAGGGGGTATTAGGAAAGATGATTATGATATTTTAGAAAAAACATGTCACATTTCTTATAATTAACTAACTTATCTAATTTTCTTCATCTAATCAAATCAGTTAAATGGATCTTATATTAAAGACTGGAGGAGTATTAATTATAATTTTACTCTAAAAAATAATTACTTTTGGTTGTGTACATGACAAAGATTAACATTAGTCTTGAGTTTAAATCTAGTGTATTGAACCACGAGATTATTGTGGTTGATCATTTTATTGTCTCTTAAATATTCCTAACATGTACGATTAGATGAGGAAAAAATCTCTTATATTTTGCTTCGTTTTGCTCTTCTTCTTTTTTTTTTTACTTTTGCTTTATTGACGGTTATTGTTTCACCTAACACATCAAATTTGTTGTACCTAACTACTTATGTAATAGTTTTCATATAAAAACAAATTAGATTGTGGATTTGTATTTAATACTACCTCTGGTCCTTAATATAATATCTCGTTTGATTTTTATTTTGGTCCTAAATATAATACCCCAATCCACTTTGTCTCTTATATTTATTTAATTTTTTTTCCAAGATAGTCTTTCTAATAATTATAATTTTAACCAACATACTTGAATAGTAAGGATATTTGAAGAAAGACAATACCTATTTATTACAAATAACTAACTTAGCTTATTTCCTTAAATTTTATTCTTATTTAATATATATTTTATATTTTTATAACTTATCCCGTGAATAAGAAATGAAAAGTACAATTATACATTCATGTAAAAAAAATTAATAATACAATTTATAAATAGAATTAAAAAAGCATGCATGTTCTATCCTATAAATAAGATGAGCAAGTTTATAGGCGTGTTAAAGTTAAAACAATTGGAAATCCCTACAAGAGGATCCCAATTCTAGCGTAGAATTCTGTGCGAGGTGAAAACTTTAGACCCAAACGGGGGTCAACTACGTATCTGAAGATGGAAAAAGAACATCTGAGATTCAAAATAGGAAAGGGGGTTTGAACTCTGAATTGCCTATTGCGTTTGAATTGGTCCCATCTTCCACTTTGAAAAGATTAATTTCCAAGGCTTTTGAGACACTGAAGTTAGGTGATGATGTGGAACACTCTTTGATGAGTTTTGTGTTTTATGATTCTTATTCTTCCTTTTGTTTTGTTTGTTTGGTCACCGTCACTCATGATTCATGCTTCCCCTTGCCCTCACCTACTAGCATCAACCTTGACTTCATTCTTCTTGTTCCTCCAACATATCTCCCATATATATAGTTGTTTGATTTCAATGTTCAAATAGTTAGACAAAGGCACCCACTTGGAAAATTAGTTATCGAGTGTTTAATGTAAGAGTCATTTAACTAATTGGGATAATTTAACAAAGTTAAATAAATTACTTAATTCTATCAAATGTAATATAATCTCCCTAAAATACTTTAGAGAAAATCACAAAAAAATCTTGAAAATAGAAAAATTGTAAATAAGAACGCATTATCAGCCCCATTATCACTGTACTATTCATAGTTGTGGGACATTATGTACTCACTGGCTCTACGATAAGCAAGTGAACGGGGCCGGTGTGTGGCAAACAGAACAACATTAGTATTGGTTTTGATAACAATTGATAAACAAATGACAACGATTTTTGTGAACAAGTCCCTATATGTAATTTTTTAATTTCTAAGGTTTTTTTTGTGATTTTTCCAATACTTTCACATGCATTTGTCTAAAGGATTGAGATTCAAAGTATGCTGCTATTGGCTTTTAATGAGGAGTTGGAAGTTTCAAATTCATCTTTCAAGTTTTTCCTTCAGTTAGACGGTTATAGGTGTAATCTAATGAAATCAATGAATAAGGACAAATATCATTAATTTCTTGGTTAAGGACTAACAGAGACATAGTACGTGGTGGAATAATTACATTCAAGTAATCTCATGGTCAAGTGCTTGGTTCTTACCTCTTCAAAGGCACATTCAAAATGCTGGGCATGAAACATGAACTTAATTAGTACTCTTACTCTAAAGCATCTTGGTCATTCATCATTAAAGAAAAGAGTGGCCTAGAAATGGTAACGTTGGTATTTTGAGAAGTAATAAATGGATGATTCTTTGGAATTGGGAATTTTCAATCACTTTAATAAATTTTAAACAACTCAACAGAGCTTGCCCATGATGCTAACGCTTAATTGCCAGTGTCCAAAATGAATCTCATGGATGAGCACGAGGTGCTTCTTTTCAGATCTGACCTGTCCAGAACAAAACTAGATTATTCAAATTTTCTTATATTTTACTTTTAATATTTTTATTTGGAAAAATGGCAAAAAAACAAAGACCGTCGAAATAAAAATTACAAAGAAAGACCGGTTTATAAAAATTGTTATCAAAACCCATACTAATGTTGTCATTGATCCTTATTTGCAATTTTTCTATTTCGGCGATCTTTTTTTGCCATTTTTCTTTTTTAATTTTAATACATACAAAATATAAAATAAAGATAATATTTTAGTTACTTCTTTTTTTTAAAAATGAAACTTAAATAAAAAATTAGGGCAAGAAAATTAAATTTAAGCCAAATCTGATATCCCCATTCTTAGTATGCTTATATGATATTTAACATTATTGAGTCAAATTCAGAGATTGTCAGGTCCAATTAGAAAAAATTCTGTCAAAGGTCAAATCTCACCTATACGAGCAGATTAATTAAAATTCAAATGCACAAGCATCTTAAAGTAGTACTCCCTCCGTTCCTTATTATAAGAGACACTTGATGCTTATGCCATGTTCCTATATATAAGAGACACTTACAAGTTGTCTCTACTTTTTTGTGTTGATTTACTATTTTACCCATATTTATTATCTCCAACTCACACTCTCTCTCCCTCCCACTTCTCTTTCTTTTAATAATTTAATTGTTCTCTCTCATGCTCTCTCTCCTTATTAATGAGGGCATTTTTGGAAAAAAATTATACTTTTTATATATTAATTGTTCTTAACTAACTTTAACTGTTTTTTTGATCAACGTACTTCGGTTATTTGTCTCTTATAATAAGGAACGGAGGGAGTAATGTTTAAAGACCCAATGGAAAGTTCTTTCGTATGTGAAACATTGTCTCACCACTTAAAAGAGTAAAACAGAGTGCAATTAAAGTTTCAGAATAACTTGTCCCAGAGAGAGTTAAATCTACTCAAATAATTGAGTTTTCTTGGGTGCCGCAAACCACTTTTTTAATATTAAAAAACGCAAGGTTGCTTCTGCGTTTTATTTCGGGAAAACGTGTGAGGGTTTGATACACGGAATCTCCTTCCTGAAGATCAGATTCCACCTGATATGGATTGAGTCATGAGAAACTATAAACTGAAGAGGCTGATTTTTTGAAGTTGAAGGCTCAAAATTTAAATGCCTTCCGAGCCTGTTTTTCTCCTAAAAAGCACATAAAGGCCACTAGAAAACAAATAAATCCATATGAAATTGAAGGCCGAGAAAGAATCATGGAATTACATCTATATAATTTAAAAGAATAACTTACATCAGATGATTGCGAAACCAATGTACACTTGCAAGGAATTATGCAAATGTGGAAAGTAAAAATAATCTCTTTGATTGGCTCCTATGATTTTGCAGTTTCATTTTCCCTGATGTTGGTCTCTGAATTAGCTTGCATCTCAAGCAGCTTCTGTTGTTCCTCATCACTCTCTTGTGCAGTAACTTGTTTTGGAGCCTTTGGTTTGCTTGTTGATTGCTGATAGAAGATGCCACCAAGCATACAAATCAAAAGTCCCACTGTACCCACCCAAGTTGAATGCTTGTCCCATACCATTAAATTAATCACAACAGTCAACAACTTGTTCACTATGCCAAGAACCGTAAATCCCGTTGCAGAAATCGCCCTGCGGCATGAAAATCCAAAGAAAGATATGGATAGACCAAACAAACAAGACAATCCCACCGGCAAAACCACTTGAAAAGAGTACCAATCAGATTCATCGGAGAATTCGTGTTTGATCTTCTTCAACTCACCCATTATAAGCAGTTCCAATGGGAAAAGTAGAAGAGCCTCAAGATTGTTGTACAGCACAAGACCCCATGTGTTCAAACCAATGGTCATAACTACATGCTTTATGTAAACAAAATCTATGGTCATGCTAACCAAGTAAGCCAGAGCCCAACTATAAGCCATAAATGTGAACTGGTAGTCAGTCAGCACATAGATCACACTTCCTACAAAGATGGTGCCTAATGACAGCCATGTCTTAAGGGATGGCCATGGCTGGTGTAAGAAGAGTGTCTCCCCTATTGCAACGAAAATGGGAACTGCAGATCGAAATACAATGAAAGTATCCACGTTGGCATGGAGGAGTAGCTCGCTGTTGGTGAAAAGAGATAAGTAGAAGATGATAGCTGCTGGTAGAAACCACCACATGGTCAGTAGGTCCAGAGAGTCATGCTCAATTAACTTGAACCGTCCACAAATGAAGACGCCAGCCGCACTGGTTAAGTACTGGAGGGCAGTTAGTGCCCCAGGATACGGAAATTTCATGACAGCCCATTTGTTGATGATTGAGAGCAAAGATGCAGATAAGCAATATCCAGCAGCGATGCCGTATACCGAAAATTGTTGGAGGAATGCACTGTACCAAGTTCCCTGGATATCATGACTAAAGGGCAAGGGGGCCTCAGCACCTTTCTGAACCTCCACATTAGAAGGGTTTTCCACATCATTGGCTTTAGACATCTGAATAAATCTAAACCTATATCAGTGCAACCTTCATAATCTATTGATGCAAGTGTTGATTGTCGATTCATTAAAACTCAAAAGCATATGTGCATTCCAGATCAGGAAAACAAAGGGGGGAAAATCCTCAAAACCTCCCTAACATCGTATGTGCCTAGAAATGAAATTCATCCAACCAGAAACTGAAAATTTTATAAGCTCCTTACCCTAAATATAATACTATTTTTCCAACAAACAACAATAACAAGTATCCCAGACGTTACAATTACCAATAAATATAACTTTGGCAGATATCGTACAAGATGTTGAAAGAATTGGATCTGAAGGGGGGGGGGGAATCAAGCTGAGTGGCAAGAATGAAATATTTATAAAAGAATAGGCAGTAGAACAGTTGAAAAATATAGGACTTCGCTAGTTGAGTAGTCGGCTCAGAGTATAGCACTTATGCTGATTTTTGCTAATCAAAATCAAAGTAAACGACACAAAGCATTCATTGACAAGTAAAGGATGCAATTTAAGGCAGGGAACCCATTGCAAGCCCTGCTTTACATTATTTTCCACTACCTGTGGTCAGTTTCTCCAATGCAAACTCTACTTTCAAACCTGAATTAACACCATTGCGTTTTCATTATTTACAATTCTAGGTGTAGTAAGCATCGTATATCAGCAGTATTAGAAAAGTTTCAAAACATAAGCATATGGCTGAGCAATTTGGAAGAAAGGATGACTATCCCTTTTCCTTCTCTCTACCATGGAAACATAACAAAGATGAATGACTTAACAATGGTCTAAATGATGCCAATTTTTAAACCCACATTCAAGATTAAGTCTCTATTTAGCGAACTCGATACGATTTAACACGGAAATTAATGGAAATTCGATTGAATTTCAAACTCATTACAAATTTCAAATCACTCGGGGCCAACCGACATGGGAGATTGGGGAGGAAAAGGGGATTGGATGGCGAATCACAGGTCCATCTGCAGCGAACTCAGATTTTAAGAGAACCATTGCAGAAAAGGGCCAGTGATGGGAAACGCATCATAATATTAATGGGCATAATAAACAAAGGGAATCAAAGATAGAAAATGATTGCACGTAGAATGCGGGGCAAGAGAAGTACCGAGCAAACCTCAGGAATTAGAACCCCAGAAACGTTGCTAAAAACCTTGAGATCCGGGAGAGCAGAGAAGGATCTGCCGTGCTTGATACTCGGAGCAGCTCTCGGGGAAGTAGGAGCCTACCCACTTGATTAGAAACAAGCTGAAGAAGAGTTTAACAAAAAAAAAAAAAAAAAAAGAGAGGAAGAATTAGAAAGAAAGCTGTCATCATCAATTCATCATCATTTTTTAATACAAAAACTTGTGCTCCCTCACTGGGCTTAGTTATAAAATTATTTATAATTGCTTGTTAATAAACTTCTCTTGTCGGCGGTTTTGAACCGGCACCGTTGTGTGGCAGTGGGATTTGCATGGGTTAATTGGGAATTTTAACAGTAATTATAAGGATATGTATGTATGATCAATTTAATAATATTATAACTAATTTACACTTAGTTATTGACTTTTGAAATTGTACATTCTCTTAACATTTATTGTTATCTAATAGTTATATTAAAAATAATGTTATCATTTTATAATATTTTAAAATTTTAAAATAATACAAGAGATCAGATTTAGGATTTTAAAATTTATTGACCCTAATTTATCTTTTAACATGTTTAAAGGTATTTTATTGTCTTTTTTTTTCTATTAATTACATAATGGAGGACGGAAAAAAATGTCTTATATTTTTTTTTAATTTGATGCCTTAAAAATTGCCTTGTAAATTTTGAATATATGGTAACTCAAGAAAACATTCATCGCAGAATGTGGTTATTAAAAACCATTAGTGGGGGAACTTTGTCTGATGTATTAAAATTGGTTCAATTTTACCCGAAATGAACGGAGCCCAAAACGTCGGTTTTCTCCCCTGGACATCACGTTCACAGCCGTGTCTCACTCTCCACACAACTTTCTCCGCCCTGGTCTAGTCAGCGTCAGTCTCCTTAAATCAGGACTAGCAAAGAAGCGGAGCATTGCTTTGACTGGGACCGAAAAATACACAAGCAAGCCTCAAAGTAATTTTTCCCCCTCACTTTTAACATCTTAATTTAGAGAGTTTGGATGGAAACCAACCATGGTTTTAAAAGTACTTTTTCGCTTTACGAAATAAATATATAAAGGAGTTTGTCTCGTTTTACAAAAAATATTTCTCATAAATACTTTTCAAGGTTTCCAAACACCCCCTTAATATGCTTCTTTCTACTGTAACGGCCGTAGCTGTAGCAATATAGATTTTACACTCCAACTAAATGAATTAGCCAAAAAAACCAAGCCGTAACAAAAATTGTTCTCCTAGCACCTGAACAATAAATTGACATGGATCAAGCATCTAAGTCATTGGAGATTTGGACCTTCTGTCTTCTCCTCTCAGTCTCTTTTACTGCATCTCTTGCAGTAATGTGGGGGTTCATCATCATCATCTTCTTCATCAACGACCGAGGACGGAGAAAGCTGAGATAGGGGGAGCTAGACACAGCTGTGAACGTGATGAAATTTTTTAAATAATCATATGTTTTTTTTTCTTGGAAATCTTACAGTAATTTTCTATTCAAAAAACGGTAAACAATTAATCCTTCCTCCTAGGATATTCCGGAGGACAAAGGGGAAGTGGCTTATCTATGTGAACACATGACAAGACTCATTTATATTTTGGGATAAATAGCTTATCTTGTACCCAAAAAAAACCCAAATGCACTTAAAAAAATTATTTTTAAGTAAATTAAGATAAAATTCTTCTTCCACATTTATTTTGAATTTTTTTAAAAAAAAATCTAATCCAAACACTCCCAATTTCGCTCATTAAAATGTGTGTTTGGAAAAAAGAAAAACACAAAAAAAAAAACTAATTGAAAATGGTTGGGAAAAAGGGATGAGAATGACTTCGGAGTAGGATGTTAGCACCCTTATGGGCTTTTGAAGGGCCTACATTACTACAGTCGGTGAGACCTACCTACATGGACCCAAGGAATTCCTTTTTCTGGAAAAAACGCGAAAGGACGTGTACCAAAAATGGACAAAAGGATAAGAAGCTTGGGGGGCCCAAGAATACATGTGTCTTAGATTAAAAAGATGTTTAAATAAGACCAAATTATAATTTCAAAAGTATTCTTTTACGGTTTACGAAATAAATATATAGATAAGTTTGTTTCGTTTTGTTAAAAAATACTCCTCCGGTCCTTATTATAAGACCCAATTTGACTTTTTATTTGGTCCTAATTATAAGACCCAATCCATTTTCTCTCTATATTTATGTATTTTTTTCCAAGATAATCCTTCTAATAATGATAGTTTTAGCCAATATACTTAATTAGCAAGGATATTTTAGGAATAACACACTTATTTATTATAAATAACCAACTTAACTTACTTCCTTAATCTCCTCAATAAGTCAATTGGGTCTTATAATTAGGACCGGAGGAGTATTTCTTAAAAGTACTTTTGAAGGTTGTCAAATACCTATTAGATGGGTTGAAAAACAGGTGGCTTAAACAAAGAGGGGGAGAGAGAGATGGTGAGGGGTAATATGATCAATCATCCAACAAAATTTTAAAATCCCTAATTAGTCACGTTGGCCTGACAGAAAATTTATTAAAAGTGTGGGTTTGAAACTAGATTTTAATATTTCAGCTGAATTTAATTGGAATTTTTTTTAAAGAAAATAATGCGCAAGGTAGAAATAGAATAAAAAAAGAATTATATAGGCATAATTATATTTGGACCAGAAAATGAAGGATTAAAAGGTAAAGTAATTCTATGATATAATTATATAAGCTTGAATTCCAATCAAAATTTATTTATAGATATGAACTCCCCCCCCCCCAAAAAAAAAAAACTACAAACACACACACATACAGGCAGTGGGAGGATGTTGATGGGGCAGGAGAGTGTCCATAGAATATTAAAGACTTCTGAATGGCGGGGAGATAGAGCGAGGAGAAATGAGAAGGTTCATGTATTTTCTATTTTGAGACCAACTCAAAGTTTGAATTCTGAAACACTTGTTTTCTCGTCGGCAAAAAGAAAATACAAACAAACACTTGATTTCTACTTGTAATTTTTCCCAAGCCATGGTTGACCTGTGCACGTGGCACACAAATGAAAGTCGACTGAGGCGAAGACCTAGTTCCTTTCTCATAACAACTCTAACCGTCCAACCTGCCGTGGCGCCACCCCATCCATCACGTCACTCCGTTCATAATTTGAGACTAAGGTGTTTGTTTGGAATCACTCATATAAACACTTGTAAGCGTGTTTTAGATAGTTTTTTTTTAATATATTTATCTCACATTTTATAAATTATTTAGTTGTTTCTAAAAGGGCTCAAAATCAACAATTTCTTTCTAACTTTCTTTTTTAAAAAATCTCAGCCGCCTGCTTAAATCCAAGTACCCTTATATAATGCCAATTTCAATTTTCAACTGATACTCAAAAAATTTAATATAATGTGAAAAACAATCTTTTATAGTATATTTTATATGGCAAGAAATGTTCAATGTCCCTTGGGTTGTTTGTCATGCGCAGCCGTGTTTCACGTGGATCCATGCCCTAGCACGCAAGGCTCAAAATTTATTTCATATTTTTATGTTGGTGCTCAATTTCAGATTTCAATCATGTTCCGCACCCAAAACGTGAACTATGTGATACTCTCTTGTTTCCAATATAAAATTTATTTTATAATGCATTATTTTTTGTGTGTTAAAATATAGGTATCCTCTTATTCGAAGTACTATTGGGTACTAAATATGAACACATCTTCCAGCGAAAATTCGTATTGTGAGATATTAGCTCCTTCCATTAGACTCAACTCTATTGATAACGTAATTTATATTTAAAAATGAGTTTTTTTTTTTTGTTAAAACATAGGTATCCTCCTATTAAAAGCAATTTTATTCGAGGTACTGTCCAGGTACTAAATGTAGACACCTCTCCCAATAAAAATTAAAATTTTAGTTCATCACGTTGTGAGAGACTAATCCTTCTGCTAAACTCAATTCTCGTTGGTAAAATATGAGTCTTTTTGTTTAAGAGTGGACGAGCATGTATTCAACCGTCTTATAAAAGCCCAAAGGGTCAGAGTCCAATCTGGCCGTCTCAAACACATTCCAAAACAGAGGGCTTCGTTTCCCACCATACTTTTTCCCTGCGATTCATTCTTGACTTCCTTCTTCTTCGCTTCTCTCCTTAATTTATATTTATATAACAGTGTTCCCTTGTATATCAGAAGGTAAGCTTGTGGGCCGAATGGAGAAGATGAAGATCAACCATGCGTGCTTTGCGATTGCTAAGGAGGGCGTTCCGATTCATAGTCAGGTCAGGAAAATCAAGCAAGAATTCCAGAAAATCCCCGATTGGTCGCCGGTGCAGCCCGAAATCCGACCTGTTATCCCGGAGTTAAGCCGCCACCGCCTATCCCGATCACCCTTGGGGATCTCGGGCTCTCCCATTTCCGTCGGCGACTCGTAGCCAAATAGACATGGATAGATAAATATATGGATTGAGAGAGGGATTTTTTTTTTTTTGGGTTGAGTTTATGAGGCTTTCCTGTTCTGTTTGTGAAAACAGAACATGAGATGATGTATGGGGTATAATCTGCTGGGTTATATAATTAGCATGGTTTTAGAAGATTAAATGTTGGTCTAGAAGAGATGAAGCTTTTGAATATCCTGCCCGATCAAAAGTTAAAATTAGTTAAAAAATCTGTTTAAAAATTTTATTAATCAGTAGAACCCAAATCTCAATAAGGGTACTGTGAATAAAATTCTTGAGAATATGATGCTTTTTGTAACGTAAGAGAACTTTATAACCAATACAATTTCGAAAGACTTTTCACTGATTTCTCCAAATCCCAGAGTTTAATTATTTAGTAGTTGGCAAAAAAAAAAAAATAGTAATCTCTTAAGCTCCTTTCATCAGAAATTCCTTATAGATAGGACTAAAAGAGTATACAGTTAAAATTTCAAGCCCACTTTTGTGCATAACATCCTTCCAATTAGGGGGTGCATGATTCACTGATATGGATTAGATATTTGAAAAGAGTTTTATTTTAACTTATATAAAAATACTTAAAAGGGAATGAATCCCAAACAGTCTCGGTCAGACGGTCAGCCAAGTTCCCAAAATGATACGGACGTAAACCCAACAAGGAGGAGTTAGTTTGTTGACGTGGATACCTAATGCTACATTCTTTCTCACATTGTCCAGACCCAAAGCACCCATCAAAAGTAAATAGTTGGGCCCTCAAAGCCCATAATGGACTGGACTCTGAGGCCCAATTCTCGGAATCGAGGATGAGAAGGGAGGTGGAGCAAGCACAAGAATGGTGTATGAAACCACAAAAGCTTCATTTGATACAGATGGAATTGGGTCTAATAAAATGAACTAATGCCTCACAAAAAGATAAATTAAGGTTTGAATTCTTATTGAGAAAAACATTCACACTTAGTGTCTAATAGTATCTTAAACAGGATTACCTTCAATAAGAAAAAAGAAAATCTACAAAAAAAAAAGACTTTTAAATTTCAAAATTTCAAATCAGAAATTATTACAAAATTGTATTATCATTTACTTGTTTAGTATAGTCATTTTTTTACAAGTCTAATAACTAATATTGATTTGAAATTTTGAAATTCAATAATATTTTTTTAAAATTTTTTCATAATAGAATACATGCATTTAGCAAAAAAAGGAAAAAACTTCATTCGTTGTACGTAACTTCTAATTCTACATGACCTTATCCTTTTGCAGGTACGTATGAAATAAAAATTTTAAAATTATGATCAATTGCGTCATCAGTGAATTCTGAAATTCAAAAAGAGAACCGTTAGCTATAGTTACCGAACATTCAATAAAGATAGTATGAAATTGCAATAACTTAATGTTTGCCTCGCGTCAGTCTTCAGGTATATCCCAGAACCAGAATAGATATCTACCTTGTAAAACTGGACTGTTATGAAATGTTACTATATACTCCTCCCACTCTTAATGTAACAGCCACTTAATTAATATGAATGGATTAAAAAAATAGATTAATTAATTAATTATAATAAATTTGACTTGATTTTCTTAAAATACCATTGTACAATATTATATTATATTTCAGTTTATAAGTTAGATAGATTTGTCCAATAAGAGATAGAAAAACGTATTAAAATCTTGTATTTAGAATTAAATTCAATATCCTGAATAACTTCTACATCAGGGACAAAATATAATCTTCTCAAACGTGATAGAAAATTGTAATCTTTGGTTGGGACTATCATCCTCAGTGTTTTCAGCAAGAAAAGAGAACATAAACACAAACATACAAGATTAACATCAGATAGTGATGGCTGATGAGTGGGATATATCTACATATACAGATAGA
Organism: Neltuma alba; assembly: GCF_004799145.2. NCBI lineage: Eukaryota > Viridiplantae > Streptophyta > Magnoliopsida > Fabales > Fabaceae > Neltuma > Neltuma alba. Next base: position 260,084 of record NW_021636269.1, on the reverse strand, counting down.
TAGATAAACACCTTCTTTCTTTTCTGCTTTTTTGTGAAAGTAAAGTGGTAATTTTGAGTTGGATAAAGTAAATGGACGAAGAGAGAAAATCGGAGTAAAATAGAGAATCCCATTATGACAATCTTTTGCTTGTTGATGTAGTGAAAAAAGAAGCATAGCAGGCAATAATTTAGAGGCCCATTCATTGAAAAACCTTGAAAAGCTCATCGTACATGTTTATACATTTCTTTCACATTTGCATGCATTTGTGGCCCATGACAAGCATCTTTCACAGCACCCATTCCAAGGCACTCCTTCCCTTTTTCATATCTCTCTTATCCTCAATTATCACTCTTACAGTTGCGTATCTACACCAGCAACTTAGGAAGCTCTATCATTTGCAAGTTCAATACTCCTCCGATCTTTAATATAAGACTCATTTAACTAATTTGATTAGATTAAAGAAGTTAGGTAAGTTAGTTAATTATAAGAAATGTGACATGTTTTTCCTAAAACACCATAATCATCTTTCATAATACTCATCTCCCTCTTCTACTTAATTATGGTTGAGGGAGTATCCATAGGGGTAATTTAGAGAAAATTGATAAATATGAGAAATAGGTCTTATATTTAGGACCAAAACTAACTCAACAATTGGGTCCTATATTAAGGATCGGAGAAGTAATATGACATTGTACGTATTACACTTTGCTGGCATTTACTCTCTTTCATCTCTAAAGTTAGAAGGTGGATAATTAATTTATATGCATTGGTAAATTTATAGTTACATTATTAGTTACTTATATAATACGTGTGATGACTTCCTTGCCTGTTCTTCATCATCACTGAAACTACCCTCATGAATAGCAACCTGGAGTCATTTGGCTCAACTAATACTTAACATTTAGAACTTATTTGGAATTGGAGCCTTTAAAAGCAATCTTTCAACTATGATAAGTAGCTCTAAACAAGCACTTTCTTGAGTGTTGCTTAAGCATGAAATTGTGTGTTGGATTTTTTGTGGGCAATAAATGCATGAGGTCCTTTCGCTAAGTGAATGGTGGCCTAAAAAAAAAATTTGTATAAAAAACCCATTTGATATATGTGAATAATTTAAAAAATTTATAATACATTTGTGAATTAAAATAGTATATTTATGACTAAAACAAGCTATTACATTTAAAACAAAGGGAGTATTTTCCATCAAAAGACAACACTTTTGAAAGCACAAAATCTATTCGACCAATTGATTATCAATCTTTTTTTTGGGGGGGGGGGGTGAACAAAGTTAGAGGACCTTTTTCTAATGCGAACGTTAACGCTTGCAAATAAAACCCTAGTTTGTTATGGACAAGAATTATTGTTATACGTGGAAATTTTATTACTTTATTAATACTTTAAAAAAGAGCATACTTGCCACCAATTCTACAATGAGAGAGTACAAAATGGTCAATATGGAGAGACTGATTGACAGTTTTATTATTTACCTGTCAGGTATTATTGTAAACTGCTTGATGGTTAATATCATAACCATCAAATAAGTAATTGTATTTTGCAAATTTTGTATATAAAGACTATTGATCATGCTCTGAGTTAGGTCGTTATTATCAATAAAATTTTTAATGGGGACTTTTCTGCAGCTTTTCTAAGAAGTTTTTGTCAATAGTATTTCTTTTTCTATTAGTATAATAGTAAATTAATTAATACTAAGAGGTTATATACAAGTTTGAAGTTTCAAAAGGATCGATTCTTAAATTATGAGGTCAAATAATAAGTTGTTGTTCAAAGTCAATGAAAATTTTGGACACTTTCAGTATCTATATTAAGTATAGAATCTATAACATATCATGATAATATTTATGATTCATTTGTTAATTTCCCGACAAGGCATAAGTTCTACCTAATTAAGCCAATAAAAACATCGGTTAAGATATTACAAATAAAATGTCATATCGTGAATTTTTTTGCTAATATTTTATACCTTAGGTTCAGTGAAATGAGTAACTCAGCGTATTGCCTGCCTCTGATTGTCATTCTAAACATTAAAATACTTGTTTTAATTTAATACTAAGGAAAAACATAATTTTTAATCCCTAGAGTTGTGGTCAATTTAAGCAAGGTCCTTGTAAATTTTTTCATCAACTAATCATTCCTTAGAATTATGGCTAAATTTAAACATAATATGAAATAATGACATATGATGTGGCAATGATATTGGGTATATATTAACAAAGGCTGACTCTAGATTTAGTCATTAGAAGACTAAATTAAAATCTTATATAAAATTATAAGATTAAAGGTGCAATTTCATCTTAATTTTCTAATGAAAAACTGGAGAAATTTTAAATAAAATGAACATATACTTCAGAAATTAAATAGATGTTGTTGCTAATAACAGTTATGCATGAAAAGTATATGAAACCAACGTAAATACTGTGAGATATTTTGGGGAAAGCACACATGGGGAGATATATATATATATATATATATAATAATATGCTGTAGTTGAATAATGTCCTTAACTTTTTCTTTTTCATTATAAAGTGAATATAATCATTTATGTCCTGTATTTTGGTGACCAAATCACAGTGATGGAAATAGAAATGAACAAGGAAGTAACAAGGAAGAAACCAGAAATGAACAGTTTCTCTTTTGGAAAAGAAGTGTAAAGAAAGAAGACAAGGGAAGAGACCATTCATTAACAGCAAATGTACTAACAAAACAAAGCCTTCCCGTTGCTCGAGAAACCTATGAAGTGTTGCTTTCCTCCTTGAAAACAAGGCACTGCAACACACAAACCAACAAAAATAATCCCCAAATAAATAAATAAATAAAATTAAGCTTCTCTTTTTCATTTGTTTAGAATATATTACCAGTTTTAATTAAAAATGTATTATCTATAACATCAGAGAGTTGGTACAATTATGCTCAGAGTGGTTATCAATATATATGAACACGTTTGCATGTAAGGGTCGTTTCATTCAATTGGTTTCTCCAAAAAGAGAGAGCATCTCATGTGAATGACCTCATCTTCTACCTCAACAGTTCAGACTCCAGAGTGTACAACACACACACACACCACACACAATCTCAATTATTTATTTTATTATTTCTATATATTATTATCAGCGTATATGGGAGGGACAGAATCAGTATCACTGATTTATCTGCCATATATCGCAAAGCTAGGTTGAAGGCACTGTATCTTCCGCTCATCATCAGAAATATATAATTCAGATCTCAGAGAGAGAGAGAGGGGGAGGGGCAGTAAGTTAGTAATATGAGTGGTGAGAAAAGAGAAGAATATTCGACATCTGAGAAAGAGGAGAAGGAAGAAGAAGATATTGAAGAGAAAGATCATGAGATGCTCAAGAGCAGAATCTCTAACCATCCTCTTTATGACCTTCTCGTTCAGCAACACCTCAACTGTTTGAAGGTATTAATTATATTCTTAATCTCTTTTCATACTCTAAGCTACCCTCTTCTCTCACTAAAATCACACAAAAACCCAAACCAGTTCCAGATTTGATGTGATGCATGCTTCACAAAACCATTTCATTGTCGATCTCTTACTTAGAAATCCCTACTTGTGCATATAAAGGGGGGTCTTAAGTTTCTTTTCTCCTGAACCGTGTTTGAAACTTAAAGCTATATAGAAATCTTGAACTGGTTTACCTGAACCATAGTGTATGAATGGTGGAGTTTGTGTTTGCGTTGTTCAGGTGGGTGAGGTTTCCAACTTTGAAAAAGTGAAGAAGAAGAAAGAGAGGAATAAGAAAGCATCAATGAAGCAAAACTTGGGCATGCTTAGTCATTCAGAGCTCGATCACTTCATGGTAAATGTTTAATTAATGCTTTTGAATCTTAATGTACTGAAAAAAGCAACTGTTCATTAAATTAATCATAAGAATTAAACAGAAGCCTAGCTAGCTTACATGTTTGAAGACTGTGTCTGACTCTGATGTTAAGTCATTTAATTCTCTTCTGCATCGTGAATGCACAAGGGTTTTTACTCTGTGAGAGTGATATGCTTAGTTTCCTGGAAATATAATTGTGATATTTATACTTTGAAAGGCGCTAAGCTAGGTTATATGCCTAGGGTTAGTAGCTTGTGTTGTGCAGATACCATCACTGTCTCTCATCAGTGAGAATCGACATTATATTTCTTTTCCTTTTTGTTTCTACCAAAAAAATAACACTATTATATATGCTTTATTTTCCAATATTATATATTATGAAGGGACTTTAATTTATTAATTTCATGTGTAGCTCCAGTTGAAAAGAAAATTAACATTATTGTTACTTCAATGATATCAATAATCCGTTAATAACTTATAATACTTATATAATGCTTTCCATCCATGATATGTATTTCCTTTTTATAGTGTATCAATATTTTTTTAAATTAGCATACCATTATGATTACTTAGGTCATGTGAAGATTAATTTAGGGCCAAATTAACAAGAAGTTTAACCTAAGGTTTTTTGGTATGGAATAATAGGAAGCATATTGTGTGGCGCTAGGGAAGCTGAAAGAAGCAATGGAGGAGCCTCAAACAGAGTCACTGGCTTTCATCAACAACATGCATTCTCAACTCAGAGACCTTGCTGGATTAACCCTCTCTCCTTCTTCCTCTTCCTCTAACCTCCAAACACATCCTTGATTTATAGCATCTAAATCCCCTGAACGTGTATGTAGCTACCTATATATCTTTCTGCAACCATATATGTGAGTCTCACACTAGAGCCTCTCTATATATCTCTCCAGTTGAACAAGTATTTAGGCCATGTTTGGGGGTCCCTTTTAGCCTTAGGGGTCCCAAAATGGACATCCAAACACGTACTTAACCTATTCGATGTCCTCAGCTCCCTCTCATTGAACTTTAATTTAGAGCTGTGTAGTCATTTATATTGATCTTCTTCTGCTTTAAGTCATCCCACACCTTCTATCTCTATTGCTGATTAATCACTCCATGGCTATACAATTATACTTTATTGTTGTCCTCTTCTTCACCTCATCACTTTAATATTATCTAGTTCCTTTTTTCTCAGTTAATTTCTGGTTCCTAATTATTAATTATCAATGCATTATCTCATATATATATATGTATCAGTATTAATAATCAATGTGTTATCTCAGCACACGTTCACATCTCCTCCAGTTTTCAGAAATTTCCATTTAATAGTATATACGGGTGTGCCTGTTATTAATTAATTACTTCTCTAATCATATGTATAGGTCCCGTTCAATATGAGTTTCACCAGCTTTCCCATAATTAATTACTTCTCTAATCATATGTATAGGTCCCGTTCAATATGAGTTTCACCAGCTTTCCCATGTTTTGATATACTTACAGTTATACAGTTTTTGAAAGAGTAACAATCCATAGTCTATACAATATTAAGGCATTGGTCTTTGTGGGAGGAGCTTTGACTGTTTAAGCACAAGGTTTTAAGTTTCAATCTATATAATAATAAATAAAAGGTAAAATAATTCATTTATATTAAAATATAATAACGTGACTTATAAATAGGAACAATAAAAATATTCTCTCTATAACAAAAAAGAAACTCTCTCCCTCTCTGTCTTGTAAATAGCAATAGAGCAGTATATCAACTGAATTAAATTTGGATGTAATTTTTTAACGTATCTATATATTATCATGTTCTTTGGGGGGAAAAAATCAGCGTAAAAAACTAATTATGTGATGGATAGAAAATCATATTTCTGGGCAACAATTTACAATTAAACTGACACATTGAGATTAAATATCGTAACACACAATTTTGGTTAAGTATGTGTAATTCAGAAGACAGGCTTTGAATGCCATCGAGGGTAATGAATCCCAGTTATTGTTCTATCGGACTTCGCATGAGAAATGGCCCACAGCATGATTATTTGGGCTCGCTGCTGGTCCAATATGATCAATTTGGGCTTATCGACGAACCCAAAGCAAATATAAAAACTATGAAAATTCAATCAAATTACTGTTATTTTTTCCTTTTTATTTATTATAATTTAAATTTAGAGACATACAAGTGTTGTCTTTGTTTAATAATTGAAAATTCAAATTAAGTATAGCAATGTTAAAATACCACCATAAATTGAATAAGTCACAACCAGCCAAGCTCGATATTATATAAAGAAATTTTTTTGGCATAATAGCAACGTGCATAGGAGAACAAGTTAATATTAGTTCTATATATAAAATTTATTTCACATATTTATCAATTTTTTTCAAATGAACCCTATTGATATTTTTTAATAATAATGGAAGAAATTAAGAAAAATACTTATGGGTTTTTTTAAAAAAATCATATTAACTAATTTAATTAACTTTTTAATCTTCTTAAATTAGTTAATTAGGTTATATGTTAAGGACCGGAAAAGTATAATTTATTAACTTATATAATATCCCCAAACAATAATGTTTATTGTTTACACGTTTAATTAGGAATCATTAGATTGTAATTTAATATGTTATACAAATATAGTTTTTTTAAAAAAAATAAATAAAAGTCCTTATCTTATTCCTAAATGAAAACTGAGTTTAGAGATCCACTTGGCACATGTCAGTCACGTTACTCTCAGCCCTTGGCTGCTCTTGTGTTTGGCACCTTGTATAGTGCGTTTTGGGGGACCCACCACCTCCCCTGCCCAACGCTGCCTCATGCTGGGCCGAAGCTTCGGATTGATATTCATGTTAAAACATAGTTCTTATTTTATTGCATAAAATTAACATACAAAATATTATTAATTATATTTTTATTTTTAGTTAACACTAATATTTTATTTAAAACATAAGTTATTTGTCATTTTGCAGATTGCTTCCCTATAAAACTTGGAATTGAGTTAGTTTGGTTTATAACAATAATTAGAAAAATATGTGTTAATTATATTCAACCAAAACTTATTAGTACTTTCTAATATCCGAGGATCATGTTTGTATTTAATTTTATTTCTAGGCCAATAAATATCATTTTCTCTCAAGAAATTAGGGCTGCTCATATTATTATACGGATACTATATATAAGCAATGATTAAACACGCCATTCATGGAATAAAAAGAAAAAAATAAGTGGAAATTCATTCATAAAAATTCGGCCAATATGAATAGATATAACTAACTTAACTTACTTCCTTAATCTCTTTAAATAGTCAACTGGGTCTTATAATTAGGATCGGAGGTAGTATTAAGATATATTCATTATACACATTCATAAAGAAAATATAAATGAAAGGAGGAGTTTGCACGTTGGACGTATACGTTGATGCTGATACACGGAGGTGGCAAAATGATTAGGACATGTTTGGCTATATTTATTATGTGCACTTCCCTTTGCCCGTTTCCTAGACGATTCCCTAAACAATATTCTATCATATTCCTGATCACGTGGGACCTCCATACCCCCACTTATTTATTTATTTATTTATTTTCTGTGTCAAATCGAAAATACATTCTAGCCAAAATCACCGAATTTATACCAATGAACTAGTCATAATTTTATATGCGTTAAGTTTAAAACAAACTGTATTATATATAATTTATAAATCATATATCTTATTTTAAATTTAATTTATAATAGGGATAATTAATATATAAGTCCTTATAGTTTCAACTGGTTTTTAATCAGGTTCCTATCATTTTTTTTCTTTTTATCAGATCCTTATACTTTCATATATTTTTAATCAAGTCCTTATATATTTTTTTTCTTTTTATCAGGTCCTTATTGTTTTACTTTGTTTTTAATTAGGTCCTTCTAGTTTCTATTCTTTATTTTATAAATAATAACATTTTACAAATAATAATTATTGTAACAATCTTATGTTAATATTCTTAAATTTTTAGTTAAACAAATATATTATTTATTTTCAATTCAAATTTATAATTATAAAATTCAAATATAATAATAATTTATCTAAAATTAAAATATGATTATAATAATTTATATTTAAGCATAATTATTATTCTGATTATTATTAATTACTAAATGATATATATTAACTATTTGTCCAATTATATAATATTAATTTAAAAATGAAATTAATTTTAAGAATAAAGTAAGGGATAATTAATATATAAGTCCTTATAGTTTCAACTGGTTTTTTATCAGGTCCCTATCATTTTTTTCTTTTTATCAGATCCTTATACTTTCATATATTTTAATCAAGTCCTTATATTTTTTTCTTTTATATCAATCCTTATTGTTTACTTTTGTTTTTAATTAGGTCCTTCTAGTTTCTATTCTATTTTACAAATAAAACATTTTACAAATAATAAATTTTTGTAACAATCTTATGTTAATTTTATTTTAGTTTAATTTTTAGTAAACAAAATATTATTATTTTCAATTGTAACAATTATGTTAATAAATTTAGTTAAACAAATATATTATTTATTTTCAATTCAAATTTTATAATTATAAAATTCAAATTATAATAATAAATTTATCTAAAATTAAAATATGATTATAAATAATTTATATTTAAGCATAATTATTATTCTGATTATTTATAATTACTAAATGATTATATTAACTATTTTGTCCAATTATATAATTATTAATTTAAAAATGAAATTAATTTTAAAGAATAAAGTTAATAAATAATTTTCAAAACTACAAAGCACCTAATTAAAAAATAAGTGAAACTATAAGGACCTGATAAAAAAAAAAAAAATAGAAGGACCTAATTAAAAACACACAAAAGTAAAAGGATCTAATAAAAAGAAAAAATTTTATAAGGACCTAATTAAAAATCAAATGAAACTATAAGGACTTGAAGATTAATTATCCCATTTAAATATTACATATGCCCAATCGGGTCTGGAACCCGCCGGTAGAAGCGGGAAAAGACCCACGTAACGTTACACCCAAGGCTCCGCGTATCAGCTGCATGCCCGTTATAATTCCCGCCATATGTAACCGGGTTGAACCGTTCCAGAGTTCATGTACGCACATATACCAACGATTGAATTACACGCGTCCAACGCCGAGATGTTGACGGGGCTTCTATTTGTACTACGCTTGGCGGGTCCATCCGTCGGAGCATGTCTATCTCTCGCAATACCCGCCGGAAAGTCACCGGATCGCAACTGCAATATGGACGACCTTCAGAGCGTGTACAGCAAAAGTTCGCTTGTTTGTGGCCAACCTTGTGTTAGGAGTGAGGTCTGCGGCGGAGGAGAAGACGGTGGAGAGGAAGCGGCGGGGATGGGGAAGCAAAGGGACGGCTCCGGCAGCCTAATGCCAATTAATGTTGCGGGTGGTGACATTGCCGTGCAACGTCAGCCATTTGTGAAGACACGATGAGGTGAGGCGAAGGGAGTACGGGCAGAGTGATTTTACGGGCAGAGTGATTTTGAGGGATTTTTTTCTTTGCTAGTTAAATTTAAATTAAGAAGCTTTCATTTCTATTCTTTTAGATTAGAGATTCGTTTTCTAGAATCATGAATTTAAAATATATTTATTAGTAAAAATGTTAACTTATTAAAGGTAGATAAAGCCAAAGAATTTAGTTAATTTAGTGTTAACTTATCCAATTGATTTTTTAGTCATTGAACTAGCAATCTCATTCTTATTTAAGGGTTCATGTTATTAACTCCCTGATTCAAAACTAATAATCAAATTAACTTCAGTGAAAAGATATATTCGCTTCCAACTTTACTCGCAATTTCATAATAGCACCGAACAAACTAAACTTGTTGAAACATGAATCTCCAAAGTCGTATAACTAATTAAAAAAACTTGAAATAATCTTTGCATCTTAACAGAATTTACAATGAGAATGATTATGAAAATTGCATGTGGGAGGGCTTATCCACCAACTTAGCAAAAGGAAAAAAGAAAAAGGACCTAATCCTGCTGACCCCAACGATGATGAATATATGCGGGCCGGATTTCGGGTTATGGTTGACATAGAAATGGGTGGGTCAAAAGCTGAGATGCTGTCCACCTCTCGTTTGATTCCTTCTTCAAGCAACACTGCACGAAGCTCTGAAACTCGTCGGACGCACTCTCTGGCAAGGTAGGTGGATCGCCAAAACAAATGGCACACATCAAGGTGGCCCAATCGGGTCTCTGACCTGCCGGAAGAAACGGAAAATGACCCACATAGAGTTCAAACAACGTGAGACCCAAGCTCCATATATCAGCCGCATACCCGTTATAATTCCCTCCATATCTATCCGGGTCGAACCTTTCCGGGCTCATGTACGCGCATGTACCGACGTATGAAGTGCACGCGTCCAACGTCCGGCACATGACCTTGCTGACTCCGAAGTCACTGATCTTCACTTCCATATTCTGATTCACTAGAAGATTCGATGGTTTGATATCGCGGTGGATGACGTTGTTCGCGTGGAGATAGCTCAGCCCATTGAGAACTTGACGCGCCACCGCCGCGAGTTGGGATTCAGAGAAGGTGCCGTTTTTCTTTAGCAGAGTGTCCAGCGTCCCCGAGTCCATGTACTCTAGCAAAATCGCAACATCGCCGGACGGCTTCTCGAAGAAACCGTGGAATTGTACTACATAAGGCGAGTCCGTCCGTCGGAGGATGTCCATCTCTCGCCGGACCTGGCGGCAGGTAATCGGGTCGGAGCCGCTGGGGACGTCCTTCAGAGCGTAGATAGCAGAAGTTCGCTTGTGGCGAACCTTGTAGACCGTACCACCATTTCCATGGCCAAGAACTTCAAGCTTTTCGATGTCGTTAGGAGTGATATCTGCAGCAGAGGAGAAGACGGTGGAAGAGGAAGCGGTGGGCAAGGGGAAGAGACGGCGACGATCGGAGGGCTCCGGCAGCACTAGGCAAAGGTTGAGTTGGCGGCGTTGACGAACGACGGCCATTTCTGAAGAAAGTGTAAGATGAAACGAAGGATCCGTTTGTGTGCATATATGTATATATGAACGAGCGAGTGGGAGGAGAGAGTGCGTTTGAGGGGCCAGGTAAATAATGCAAAGTAAAAAATTTAAAAAATTTATTTTCACAATAAATAAAGAAATGCAGGATTGGATTGCGGAGAGGGACAGATGATACTAGCTAGATGGAAGTTTAACCAAAAATAAAAAGAAGATACAGATGGAAGACGACGGCCATGAAAATGAGTGAGAGAGGAAGGAGGGAGGATATGAGAGTGGGGTCCACTGTCCCACAGAGGCTGCCAAAATATTAACGGTGTGCGTGGGGAGGACATATTAAAGTGGGATTTAAAAAAAAAAAAATTGCATGGGACTAAAATAAATTATGTCTATTTTCAGTAATACAACTTATATGATACATAATTTTTTTTAAAATTTTACTATCGACGTGTAGCTAATATATAATTTTAATGCTAATAATCCTGTACATTCTATAATTGAACATCATGATGTGATTAATTTTTTTAAATTTTTTTGTATCAATTATTATTTTCTGTCCTTAATACAACAACTAAATAATTAATTTAAAGATATTAAAAAAATTAGTTAAGTTAGTTATTTGTTACAAATATTTATTTACCTTCATAAACTACTTTTTTTGAACATGTATGTTGAAGAAGGTAAAATTTTTTTACAATCAATAAAAATATTATAAAAAAAAAAGAGAAAATAGGTTGAGGTAGCATCATCTATTTGCTTGAGATATTGTTTCCTAATGCTAAAAACAAAAGGAGTTGTATTGTCATATAAAAATCCAAAATCACTGGGACCAAGTTGATTGTATACAATTCCTCGATGCAGTTAACAAACAGTTATTTAATCTTTTCAGGATAGGCTTCGTTGTTTTATGCATAATTAAAAATTAAAAATAGCTTGATTTTTACTCACGTTTTTGTGGCTAACATTATAGTAGCATGTGCCTCCAAAAAATAAAATTAAACAAAAAAACTATTTTTTGAACTGCTAAAAAAGTTTCGTAAGCGTGCGTGGCCTATAATGATTGTAGTCGAAAAAACGAGAAATTCTAAGAAAAAGTTAAAAAAAGTTAGGGTTAACATCACGTCCGGAATTTGGATGTGACTGAAATAGCAGCCTTCTTCTTTTTTACACACATATATACTCCTTTTATTTTTAATATAAGGCCTATTTAACTAATTTGATTAGATTAAAGAAGTTAGGTAAGTTAGTTAATTATAAGAAATGTGATACGTTTTCCTAAAATACCATGATCATATTTTTTAATACCCCATCTTTCTCTTCTACTTCATTATAGTCGAGGGAGTATTCATAGGAGTAATTTAGAGAAAATTGATAAATATGAGAAATGAGTCTTATATTTAGGATCAAAACCAACTCAACAATTAAATTCTATATTAAGCACCGGAGGAGTATATATATACTTTTTCATTTCTCAATATAAGACTTTTATATTAGTGTGTATAAATATTTTATATTTACGAGGGAGGAGAGTAAAATATAACGAAGTTTTACATGAACAAGGAAACTAATAGCCCTCAAATTCCATTCACTGTAATAGTGCATGGATTTGAAATTAAAAGCAGCCAGCAAGCCGCAGTTTACTGCCAAATATAATGAGCTAAATTGCAAGGAGGAGCCAAGTGGATATATATGTGTGTGTGTGATGAAATCACGATTTTGACCCTACACGTGTAATCTAAAACTGTCGGTGCTTGTTTGTTCAATTGAAAAAAAGGTGTAAAATACTTTAACTGGCGTAATAAAATTTCTTCTCATGCTCATGTTTTCACAGTTTAGTGTCAAATTTAGAAAGATTACAAAAATATATATATTTGACTCAATTATAGTTGTAGGAATTTCACATTTATTTTCCGAAAACTTACCACGACTATATAGTAATTAGCAAATTATCTTCTATCTATTAACTTAGGAAAATTCTTACAAGGAGTTATATAAAAGCTGGTTTTCTTGTTTTTCCTCCCATTTTCTTTGAATTAACATCAAAGACACGTGGATTAACACCCACAATTGGAAAAGATTATTTACAGAAATTTAAAATAAGCATTAAGCAAGAAAGTGAAGCGAAGTATCATCTAGGTTGTATTTGTCCAGACGTCACAATTATCTACGCACTTTGGACAGAAAATTGATGAAGATTAAGATATTACAGAACATCTAATTTCAGACTGAGCAAAATGAAATGTTACATAAAATATTTAACGATTTTTTTTTCCTTTTTCCCCTCAGTAATAGTATATTCCACTCAAGTCCCTACCATTAAATAAGTAAGGCCAATATCATCATACAAACAAACATAAAAACAACACAACCCAAAAGCATGAGCAAAATAAACATATCGCCCAACAGGAACAATAAAATAAATAATATTATTAATTAATGGATAGGAAACTAGTGGATTTTGTAGGGTGGGAAGTAGCTATGAGAAGGACTTGCAAACAGAACTCTGATAGCCAATTGAAATACATAATTCAGATTAGTGTGGGGGATTAGTTGGCATAATAATTGAGTATTATATCACACCGTGCGCGCAATGCATTGTTTATGGATTTTGGAGACTTCTGGTCCCCAGAAATGAAGTTGCCCCAACCTGTACAAAAAATGACACTAGTGCTTTCAAGCTTGGAGGGTAATCACAGATGATGATGGCAACTGGTAGGGCATGGAAACCAGGAGGGCACATGACTAAGCTTATGCAATATAAAATTTAGTAACAATACTCTTGAAATATTGATCAATTCCCCAGTCCCTTGACACTGACAGATAAAATATTTATTCCCTGGACACCTAAACTGGCCTCTTTGTTAATGAATTGCCAACCATTTTAAAACAAGGGAGAATTACCATGAAGCCTCAAGGAAAGAATTTAATTACTAAGAAATCCCAATGACAAGTGACCAGTATGTACCTGTCGTAATTTGCTACCCTAAAATTTGTCATTGCATGCTCTTCAAATTGTTAGTGGACTTTACAGTAATTAAATCCTTTCCTTGGGACTTGATTGTAATTCTCTATTTAAATGATACATTAGTTAACATAAGGACTAGTTCAGTTAGAATTTGAATCAAGAGGAGCAGAAATGAGAACAAAAATGGTTAGAACCAACTTCAAAATTGGTTTGCCTGTGAGGCATCAAAATAAAAATCCTGTCAAAATTTAGATCTCATGACATCCTGCGACTGGGGTAAACCGGTAAACTTAATATTACAAGAGTGCAATACATTCTGAATGCTAATAGGCTAGTAAATAAAGAAGCAAGAAGAATCATACCCTACATAGGCGATGTAATGTTTCAGTGGACACTTTCATCTTCTCTGAATCACAAAACAAACACACCAATAGATTCCAGACACTAATTTCTGGCAGCTTACCTTGGCTTATCATCTCCTCCAACCACATTACAGCTTCATACTGGCTTCCCACAGAGCAAAGACCACCAATGAGTGAATTGTAAGTATAAGCACAAGGCCAATATGACTTGATCGACATCTGCTCCAAAAGTTGACTCGCTTCGATATATCTTCTCTCACGACACAGTGTTTCCAGTACAATGGTGTAAGATTCGTTGTCAACTTTGCAACCTGACTTCTTGGATATCTTATTTAGATACTCAAGGGCCAGCATTGATTGACCTTCATTACATAGGCTTTTCAACACAACATTGTACACGCTGGCAGATGGTAGGCAATTGGCTTTCACCATGTCCTCTTCTATGACCTTCATTGCTTCATCTACATAAGTTTCTTTACACAAGGCTTCCACTTTTGCCTCAAAAATAGGAGGTGTTGGTCTATAGCCTCTATCTTGCATTTCCGCTATGACTTTATCAGCCTCAACAATCTTACCATCTTTATATAGATCAATAGACATAGCACTGTAGGTGGCCAAACTTGGTATGGTTCCTTTGAAAAGCGCTTCATGAATCATGCACTTCATGCCTTCTATATCCTCACCGTCATTGCACCGAGTAAGATCGAGCCGGTGACAACAACGCTTCGGAGCTTTTAGTCCTTTTCTCAAAATCTTACCAAGAATTTCTGTGGCTTCTTCAATTTGACCATTATCACATAAAGCATCTAAAAGAATTCTGTATATCACAATATCCTCACTACTGCCTTTCTGTGAGATTCTCCAGAACATTGAATATAATAAATGCTTACCCTCATGCAGCCTCCCATCTTGGCACAATCCTTTCATTAAGATTGCATAACTGTCTCTATCTGGGTAGCAACCTTGATAGTCCATCTCTTGGAATATATGCAGTGCAAGATCGGATCGATTCTTCTTGCAAAGAACTTCCATAAGCAGGTTCAAGGACTGAACACGAGACTTCACTTGCCAACCATAAGAGCTCTCCCTAAAAAGATGGTAAGCAGCTTCAAGCCTGTTCTCTTTCACCAATATCTTCAGCAGGGTATTGAAAGATTCCGTCCAGTTAATACAGTTAAACCGAGGAATGCTATGATACAAAGAGATAGCCTCATCTACCATTCTAGCTTCAGCATATGTCTTAATAGCTGATACAAAGACTGAATCTTTACATTCACATGAGTCCCTCCTCATCTGCTCTATTACGTCCTTCATCTCTGTGATTCGCCCTGATTTCCCAAGGATGCTAATCATAGTGGCATATGCTGGACCATTGTGGTGGTACTTGGGGTACCTTGATTGGGCTTCTCTGAAAATTTGGAGAGCCTTTAATGGGTTTTTTTGCAATTGCAAAATCTGGGAGAGGTAGGTGGGTGTCAATACTCTGGGCCACCTTATACTCATGGCACCTGAATACGCAGCAGCGAAAATTTGACGGGAGCAGGATCCATCCAAAACTTTTATGCCATATCCATCCTAACAATATCTCAACCACTTCTACTACCAGTTATTTTACTCATGACTCCTTCAAGTACTCCCCCCAACCCAAAATTCACATAGTAACCTATTTTTTCCATGAGTCACATAGTACCGTACAAAAATACAAACAAATTGAACTATAGCTCTTCAATGCAATTCCAAGTATTGGCAGCCACCATAAATCTATGCATTAACAATTTCAACTGGTAAAACCTAATGAAAAACACACATCTAATCAGATAATAGATATCATCTATTGATAAAAACAAGACTTTTTTTTATGCCTAATGAAGAGCTAGCACAGTAAGTTTCATCATTAAGTGATTCATGGAAGAATAGGTCGGATGCATGAAGTTCATACCTTAGGTGATCTTTCATCATAGTCAGTTTTTATGGGATCATTTAACCCAATGTTTCAAGAGATAGAAATCCCCCTCATAGGCAGCACAAGTAATCCTCTTAGGCATTTATCCTCAGTTCATAACAATATGAAAGTGAATAACAAAACGGAGACGTGACGAAAGCCACTCATCCTCATAACCAAAGCCATCAACTGGATTGATAACATCATAACAGGCAAAAGAGTATGACATCTAAATTAACTAATGCCAGAAGCTCATCACAAAATCAAGAACGACTGAACATACTTATTCCTTATCTGAGTAAATTTAACACAAAACCCATGACGGCGACCCCTTGATTTGTCCAAAAATCTACTTGATGGATCTTTAACAAGTTCTATGGCAATATTCAGAGGTAAGGAAAAGAGACAACGGAGCTCACATGGGTCGAAGTCTCGAGGACGACTAGACGAGGCACACAAAGATGATGGCGGAGGCGACGATCGACTACGGTGGTTCAAGTGGCAGCGGCTGCTGCTGGAGGAGCAGTGGCGGCAACGACGACTGGAGGAAGAAAACAACGCGCGAAGGAGCGGCTGAGGGACAAAATAGGGCGAAGGGTAAAATTAGGATATTGGAAAAATGATCTGGTAATTTAGTCAGGATATGATAAATTATCTCTCTCCCCTCCAAAATTTTGGAGGGGAGAAGAAAAGAATCCCCTCCGAAAAGAACCCAACCAAACACTGCTGCTCTGTGGCCGGAAGCCTCACCATTCTAGCCTTCCATTCACACAATAGGAGGAAGAGAAGCGAATTTCTAGTCAATCCCTTGAATCTCCATATTCAGTGACCATGAAGTTTCGGTACGCTGTGGTGTGTTCTTCGAACCAGAACCGAAGCATGGAAGCTCACTCCCTCCTCAAAAGGCAGGGCTTCGATGTGTGTTCTTATGGAACTGGTGCCCACGTTAAGCTCCCTGGCCCCTCCCTCAGAGAACCCAATGTCTACGATTTTGGAACTCCCTAAAGCAGATGTTGGACGATCTTCGCAGAAAAGACCAAGAACTGTATCCTCCTTCTTTTCCAACTATTTTCCTACTCGTCCTCTTTCTTTGGCCAAAAAGATAACAGAAACTGGTGGGTTAATTGTAATACGCAGTAATCGACTCTGTGCATGCCTCAGTGTTCGGGCTAGTATGCTAAGATTGATTGATTTGTTCGAATTTTCAGAAAAATGAATTTAATTCTATTTAACATTGTTGTTCATTATTCCTGCATTAGCATCCATGGCACTTCAATTCTTGTTCATTGTACCATTAAGGTTGAACCTTAACGAAACTGCAGCTACAAGTGAAATGGAATTTGACCAATGCTTAAAAGGAATTCAACAGTAAAATTAGCACCTCAACGATGGCAAGACAATGCTGCTGATGGATCCTCTGACATTGTTTTTACATTTGAAGAAAAAGTTTTTGATATGGTTGCTGAAGGTTCGTAATTTTGCCAAGTTTCATTCTTTTTGCTCTGGATCGATTCTAAAGATAATGTATGTGGTTGTTCCCCTGGAAAAATAAGGGTTATCCTTGGATTAAATTTATATTGGTTTAAATGATAATAAAGTTAGAACTTACTTTTAGGCGGACTTTGATTTTACAGGAAATGACTTTCTTCCCTAGATGCGAGTTATATTCATTTTGAAAAGCATTCGGTAGGCAAAACCTTTTATAACAGAAGGAAGAGTGCTTTGAGGTGTCATGTATAGGTCGCTATAACCTTACAGATGAGTCTGTAGATGATTTACGGTTGTATAAAAACAGTGTGTAATGTTTAGTTTTATCGATTTCAAATAGAGTCAAAGCTTAATGGATATTGATAATAATTCTTGTTCTGTAAATAATGTTGTTCTCCAAAATTTGAAATCATCCTTTGTGTATTACTAGTTATACAAGTGCGTAGATGTGTATATTCATCTTCTAAGCTAAATGTCATCTCGATAATGCATGGTACGACAAGTTCATTCCATTTTTTCTTATTCTGTTTAATATCTCTCTATACTTTTTCATTTAAATTTTTTCAAAATGAATATGTGACGAGTTTATTAATCGAGATAGCATCGCATGGCTGAACATCTCAAAAGCATATCACTTTGTAGATAAAGAAGGGAAGATAAATGATCGTTCTCAAATTCCTTTATTATAATACAAATTGATAGTTATGGGCCCTCTAGGTATTTTCTCATCTCTATCAAGTCTCTGTCATAAAAAGAATTGTGCAACGACGATGTTTGTTTGGACCAAGAATTTGTTGGGCGATTGCATATATACCTTCTATTTGACCTTTTCTATATTATTATTGAAAACATAACTGCAATGCATCAAAGTTTGATTCTGTGTTTAATATGGTTTCTTACTGCAATAGTTGTGAGAATAGCATTATTCCATTGTAACAGGTTTCCTGGTTACCTGTGATGTGCATAGTTAATGGCCTCTGATTTTAATTTTTGCTGTTTTGACCTTGGGGCTTCACTGAGCTGTCAAGTTATTTACACTGTCCTTATTCCCTGCATATGAGATGAGTCTTAATTAAACCTGATTTGGAATTTACTTTCCTTTATAAAAATTCTTATTGCCCATCATTTTACAATCTTAAATATTGTTTGTTGTGGTGACTGGATTTGTTATCCTTCATTAGGAAAACTTTCTTAGGACATGATGATTGAAGACCAATATCGAGTCCCATGGCCCTGAGTTTAAATCTGAGTCTGACTGTTCTGTAAAAATGTGCAGATCTCCATAACAGAGATCATGTTCCGATGAAAACTGTATTATTGATTATAAACGTGGAGGTGAAAGATAACCACGATGAGGCTTTCACTGGAGCAAGGCTTACTTTAGACCCTTGCCAAGATGTCTGTTTCATTCCTGCAATTATCTCTTCTCATCAAGCATTTCTACACTATTAGCTGACTTCCTATGATGTATCTCTGTGCACAGATTGAAGCAGTTGAATCACGGGAGGAATCCATTGATGACATTTTTACGGCTTTCGAGAAACAACACCAGCGAAAGCTGTTGTACAGTGCCTCCTTCTGCTAAAGAAAGAGCCAAAGCGGGTCATCTCGTTCTCACTGTTTGGCCTTATGAAATTTTGCCGTTTTGGAGTTCCCAATTGCCTATTCATTCTCACCGATCATGACATAAACGTGAAGAGAAATTAAAATTTTACACTTCTGTAAATTTGACTTGTAGATTCATTTGGAAAGAAAAATTAATCTACTGTATGTGCACTAAAATTAAAAGGGTTACGTTGCCTACTTGTTCTGACCCCGCGCCTGTTTAGTTTATTTCTAGGAGAATTGCCAATTCTCTCATTCGCCGACAGGTAAGAAGGAACTTGAAGTCAAAAAGTTGATGGAGGTTGAATTTTGCAGACACCATGTTGATAGCTTCATAATTTCAGGAGTTGGCTAATTAGGATGTAAGCGGAACGGGATACAAAACTTAATTTTGTAGATGCAAAGTTTTTTCATCTTTAAATTGAGAAATCAAGTTGGGAGAGTTACTCTTATTTCGACAATTAATGCTATATGTTACCCACCAATGCCACCATGCTTAGATGAGGCTTCAGGCTTGATTCTTGCATTCACATGTTTGTAATTGTTTTTTTTTTAAAAAAAAAAGTAAAACTGAGAAAAAAAAAGTAGATTAATAAATTGATCGACTCATCACTCAACCTACTGGGTTGTGATTTCATATTTCCTCATTATTATTAATAAGATTTATTAATTATTAATTACATAAATTAAGACAATAAGTTAAAATTAGCTGACGCGCTTAAATTTTTAATTTTATTCTTGATGAAGTTGGTTTAATCCGAGGTGGATGTTTAACAGCTTAAAATATAATTAAAGAAAAAGGCATATATCAAAAAATAATGCTTGTCTCATGTTTTTGTGTGTTTTTATTTTCTTTCTTCCTTTCTTATATACATCCAAATATATAAACACATTGTTTTTTTTCAAAAAATATTTTTGTTATTAAATCATCCAATAAGAATAACATAACAAGATTATATAAATAGCTCGTGATTTTCAGACTCAGTATCATATGATCAGTGTTTTTTCCCAACAAAAAAAAGAATATTACACACATTACAATTACAATTTTATTAAACAAATTTTCATAATGAAAATATGAATTATATTAATAGATCTAGTTGTTAAACAAAGTTAGATTTGAAGAGTGTAGGTACCGTCCAATGTTGACTCAGAGGACCTAATATAAGAACAAAATCTGTGACCAAATTGATAAATTAATTAATTAATTAAGGGTTTCCCGAAATATGGTTAGCTATATATTATTAATTTTTTATTATTCTCATTATTATTAACAACTGATAAATCATTTTCAACAGGAATTTATTCATGTCACCACTTTCATCATCTTGCTCTCCACGCAAAGATGTCAAAAATTGGCGTGGTCTTCTCAACTTTGTATTACAGTGCCATTCTCACGATTTTTGACCCTTGAATGGTATGTATTTTTGTTTTAACTTAAAGACAACTTCTATTTTATTTCATAATTAAAAAAATTAAACATTTCACCATCCATTTTCATATATTTAAGCATTCCAATACGTATACGGTCAATAAAGATAATTTTAAAAAATAATAAATCTGAGAAATAAAATGTATTATGATATTATATTTAGAATCAAAATAAATTTTTAAATTTTTCTTACATTTAGAACTGGAGCGAACATTTCCCAAGATAAAAGGTAGACAAGCTTTCTCAAAATAATAAAATAAAGGTTGGCCAAAAAAAAAACAAACAAACAAACGAGAAGAATTGTAGATAATTATTTGGAAAGTCTTTATTCAAGGGTGCTATGAAGAATAGTAAACCCAGAGAAATATAAAATATGCAGAGATTATCGCTTTCTGTTATTAAAATTTTGATGCCATAAAAAGACTTCTATCAGTTAGGACTTCAACTTTCACTAAATAAAATTAATATTTTTTTTAATATTCCGTTTCATTGACACATTCCTCGCGAAGGACCATATGTGTACGGCCTAATAAATAATAAATTAGTATATGTGCTCATTTCCTTTGAGGGGAATTTAAGTTTTTGTCTCTTCAAGTAAAGTATTTGATACGGAGAATAATAGTTAGGTTGAAATTTTCGATTTAATTATAGTCAAATTTCAAACAAAAAATGTTGCAAATATGAAAATTTTAGTTGTAAATTAGTAAATTACTGCAAGTAACTTGTACTATTTAAATGTTTCGTTTGCCACCTAAATTTTTATATTTGCAAGTGTATTAATATATATTTACAATTTATCTATTATTATAATTTTTAGGTCTAAATATTATTTAATTATTTTTAACAACTAATTGTTATTCATTTTATTTTACGTGGCGAAAAATATTTATTATGTTTTATTTATTTATTAACTTGGTGTGTGTACATGTATAGATGAATCATGCATAAAATCAAACATATTTTTTTGGTGCATCGCATGAAGTCTAGAGTAAATGCGAATTCTACTATGATTTATAAATAGTTTGATTTGTGATAATTTTTATTTTATATTTTACGTTTTATATTTTTTTGGCAACTATTTATACGTTTTACGTCAATGGTTTATTTTTATTTTTATTATCAATGTCATTAATATTAATTATAAAATCTCATGGAATCATGTTATTTACAAGTTACGATATGAATAGACTGGTTTTCTCACACATATGTAATGTGCTAGTAGGTTTTTTTTTTCCTTGAAAAAATTTATTTGTATAATTAATATAGAGAGATGCAATCGATTAAATTTTAAAATAAACAAAATAAATAAAAAACATACCTCACAAAAAAGAGGGGCTTTATTTCAAAAGTTATAATTTATATATGCCATAAGAGAAAATAACTAAATAACATGGTAAGTATATAAACAAGGTGAGAAAAATAACGAGCTTGGCAATTAGTTATTTTAGTGGCAACGTTATCTGTCACCCTTGAATGAAATTTTGGATTCAAGTTTGGTATTGATATATGTTTATGAACATGCATATGTTTAATTATATTAAATAAATAAAAAAACAAAAAGAAAAATGATGAGTGTCCTTAATCCGCCCCACAGGTACGAACAAATGAAGATAACAAGTTGGCAACATTAAATATTAATATCAGAAAACTACAAAGCAACCTAGTAATAGTGTAGCTTACCAATTCTTCCTTTGAAGCTTGGATTTGAATTTATTTCAAATCTTCAACGGTCAATATTCAAATCCGATCATCCCCTGACATCCCTCCTTAACAAACATCTCTCTCTCTCTAGAATCATTCTTCGCCTCTCTGTTTTGAATCTACTTTGTCCCCCCAGTATTAATCAAATATAAATTCTCACCCGCTCAACACAGACCAATTCCAACTTCAGATTCTCAAGCCTTTGCGTTATCGAACCGTACAATCGTTTTCCTTCCCTCCCAGATTTCTTCTCTTCCAATCCTCGCAAATGGTGTTAGGATGGAGTCGAAGGAAGAACAAGAACAGGAAGCTCAACTTGGAGCTTGTTACTCCAAACCATTTCGTTTGTCCTGTTTCTCTTGATCTGATGAAAGACCCCGTCACGTTATCATCTGGAATCACCTACGATCGTGCCAGCATCGAGCGGTGGCTCGAAGATGGGAATTTCACGTGCCCTGTAACGAATCAGATTCTCTCCAGCTTTGATCTCCTTCCCAATCACTCGCTTAGGGCTATGATTCAGGATTGGTGCGTTGAGAATCGTCGATTTGGGATCGAGAGAATTCCGACTCCCAGAATACCTGTTACTCCAACCCAAGTCGAAGAGATTGTTCTTCATCTTCACGCCTCGGCGTCTTGTTTGGATCGGTATGGTTTTCTACAAGGTGTGCAGAGAATCAAGGTATGGGGTTCAGAGAGCGAGAGAAACAGAAGGTGCATTGTGGACAATGGTACTCCTAGCGTCTTAGCCTCTGCGTTTCGTGAATTTGCGAATGATTCCGTTGAGGAAAATGGGAGTTTGCTGGAGGAGATTTTGAATGCCCTAAATTGGATGCTTCCGCTTCAATTCGAAGCCCAGAAAATTTTGCATTCTTCAGATGCCCTGCGTTGCTTGGTTTGGTTCCTCAAGAATCAAGATCTTTCCGGAAAACAGAATGCCATCGTTGCTTTGAGAGAGATCCTTTCTTCTGGTAATGAACAGACTTTTGAGACTATGACAGAAATCGAAGGGACCATTGATCTATTAGCGGAGTTCATTAACAAGAGAATAAACCCAGCAATCACGAAAGCTTCAATGGGGATTGTTTATTACTTGGTTTCATCTTCTTATCCATCAAGTGAGAAGGTGAAGCTGGAATTTATTGGCCTGGGTTTGATCTCTTCACTTCTGGAGATCCTAATTGACGCAGACAAGAGCCTATCTGAGAAAGCCTTGGGTGTTTTTGATTCACTCTGTGACTGTCAAAAAGGAAGAGAAAGGGCTTTCAGTAATGCTCTAACAGTTCCTGTATTGGTGAAGAAGATCTTAAGAGCTTCTGCTTTGGCCACAGATCACTGTGTGTCTGCAATCTGGAAGTTATGCAGATATGGATCCAAAGATGATGATGAAGACGAAGTAGAAGAAGCTCTGGTTGAAGCACTTCAAGTTGGTGCGTTTCAGAAGCTGTTAGTAGTATTGCAGGTTGGTTGTGGTGATGAAACGAAGGAGAAAGCAACAGAGCTTCTGAAATTGTTCAATCCTTATAGGGCTGGCTTGGAATGCATGGACTCAGATTTCAAGAATGTCAAGAGATCATTTTGAAACTCAAATTCTTTTTGAGATTTTGGCACACATTAATTTACTTCCATAGAGTTAGAACTTAGAAGAGATAGGGCAAGTGTCATGCATAGGGTTAAAAGAATCCATACAAGCAGATAGGATATTCATTTTGTACATTACAGTAAAATTAAGATCATACTTGCATACAATAGTTTCTGTGTCCTTTGTGATTTTATGCACCGGTTACTTGGAAGGCAAAGAAATGTTGGAAAGAATTAAAGCTTATGGTATACTTTGGTGTTTGTGGTGTTTCTTTAAACATGGCATGAAAGTTTTCATGTAAGTTGCCAGTTGAATTAAATAAAAAGAAAAAGAAAAAGACCAATTCCTTCCCCTTGACCACTTCAAGCCAATTCCGCTCACCTACAGTTCCTTCTATTTTTTTTTTTTCTTTTTTTTTTAAATGATTTTTTGGGCCAGACTGCTCACCAATATTCACCAACACTAAATCACCAATCCATCTTCTTTCTTTCTTCTCCTCCTCCACCCCCCTCTCTTGTTTTTATTAATTCCAGGTATGAATCATTTAAATTAAATTTTAATTAATAATCTGTATGCCTTTTACATTTTGACATAGGGGGTGTTTGGCAAGTGATAAAAATGCTTTTAGAAAGCATTTTTCCGTAAATCGAGACAAATTCCTGTACATATTTATTTTGTATATCGTAAAATTACTTTTAAAAATAATTTGGTATTCATCCAAACACTGCTATAATTGTAAGATAAGTCAAAGTGAGACCAACAATATTGATAACTTTTTTTTTTTGGGGTACAACTCAAAATATATCAACTTATTTTTGTTGGATTTTATTTTTTACATCAATGAAATGAATTAATAGTGAATGTTCTACAATTTTAAATAGTATATAATATAATGATCATACAAAGATCAACAAAATCAGCTTGCTATTTATTACAAAGGATGAACTATAATATATTAGACTACCCTTTCATTTTGATATGTTAATAAGAATATTATATAATTTTTTTTTGGTAAGTAGAATATTTATATGTGTTGTTTTCCAAAAAAGCATATTATTTTAAAATTTTGATGTGTGAAATGAAATATATTATAAACGTATACTTTATTTAAAAAACTGAAAAAATAAACCCAACCTACCTAACTTCCTTTTTAAAAAGAAAGGCTGAAAACAAAAAAAATTCTTTCACATGCACTTAGACAAGTGAAAAGAAAATTATTGGGCTTATGAAAAAGCACGTTGGGCTAACATGGAGAGTAAATTGGAAACATATACAAATACAACGTCCAACAGAACCGTAATTTTAGGGGGAAAGAAAAAAAAATCACATAATAGAGTAATAGCATCATTTGGCTTTCAAGTTGAACTAAACCCATCAATACACCATGAGGCCTTATGAAAATTTTTTTTTTTTTTTTTAGTGAAAAGGAAATATATAAAATTAGGACAACTGTACAGAGTTTACAAAAGCACTAACATCTAAGCTTCAGGATTGATAGTACTAAGGAGATCCCGAGCAGAGACGGTGTGGCCTTATGAAAACTATTGAGCCTTGTATCTTTTCTCCACTTCCTCCAGACTTTGGATCTCCTTCTGGTATTTACAAATACGGTATATACACCTGCCACCACAGTCATTTAAAACCCAAACAGAAATCACAAACCAAATAAGGATAATTAATTTCATTTTATCTAAAAAGCAAGGAGCTCGTCAGTTTAGACCTGAGATCCCCTCATATATACATAACAATTGATTTTTTCCCCCCAAAAAAAAAGGTTCAGATAATGTGATACATATGATAGGCAAGGATCAAAAACCAAGCTTCCACAAGGGTGGTGTTGTTACTTACCAGTAGAGAAAGCATGCTGCAACACAAAGAATCACATTTCCCTGGGCTTTGTAGATCTAAATAACACCAATTGATTTTCAGTCAATGAGTCAATAGCATACGGCGCTTTTAAAGAAACAGGTATAGGAAAAGGCAAAAAAGCCAATTGAATTGTATCATTCCATCGGAAAATTATGAATCTAACCATATCAAGTAATAAGTTTGCTGTCAATGCACATTATATGCTTGATATTGAACATTTATTTGGAAGTTCCAGCACAAGTTTCTTCTATGCATGTATAAATCTTGTTACTTGTTAGGGATCACAAGAAGCAACAGAAAGTGGAAATATCAAAGGAACATCCCCAACCTGATTATCAATTATCATATGCTCTAGGTAAAAATTCCATCTTCAGAAATTATAACCATCTTCTTGTTTACACAACTATGGATATCTATAAGAAAGATAACCTACAACATTCTTTCTGCATCATGCACACTGCTAACAGATCATGTGGCCAAACTGAGTGAATTAGATTGCTAAATATGCTTTAGAGTGCAGCCTGCAGATGATCTCAGGAAAAGCAAACTCAACAAAAGGAACAGCATTTAAAAAGAGAAGTTCAGCCAACAGTGGCAATGAAAATTGGCCATAAAATGTGTCAACTTTTTATATTAGCAGTAAAGAGCTTCAATCAAAAGAAAGGTGAGGAGCTGAGAAAACATGTACTCCTTTCAGTTCAAAATATAAGATAAACTTGATTATTTTTATAAGATAACATTTCGTTTTGCCTAAGCATTTAGTAATTTTTTTTTTTAAAATTTTTTTTACCCTTAACATATATTCTCTTTTCTCTTTGACCCGTTTGTTGCAACTTTTATTTATTTATTTTATTAATAAGGATATGTTTGAAAAAAAAAAACCTTCATATTTATTGTTTTAAACTGATTTTAATTGATAACCGTAGATGGATAAAACTCATCTTATATCTTGAATTGGAGGGAGTATCTTAAAACGATGAGGAGCATGAATAGCATTTAAAATTGCTCTGCAGATATACAGCTCTAGTTCTAAACCAAGAACACCACATCTGTTAAATAGACGAAAGAGAATGTACAACTCAACAAAATCATGGCAAAAGAGAACCTATATGGCACGGTACAATCAGCACTAATTCAGGGTTTACGTGGTTAAACCCCAATTAACCCAGGCTTCTTGTCATTGTTTTGTTTGCAATATTCAAAGCAACGTTTTCTGAAACAATGATCAACGGCTGAAACGCAGTCAGAAATTTAAATGCTACATCCATGGTAAGACAACATCGATCTTTCACCGATAATTCTCTAAATCAGTTATTTAGCTCCTTATCGATGCCTCAATTAATTATCTCACCTTAAACTCAAATCCTGGAAGAAAGGGGGGAAAAACAATGAATATGAAAGATGCTTACAGATTTCTCATATCGGTCTCTCTCTGCAGCAGTACAGACCTCAGAAGTACACATCAACCGATGCTCCTTTTTCCAGTATATATCTGGAATCAACCACAAATCCTGCTTACTCAGTGCAAACAATTGAAAATCCCACCAGAAAAAATTCCATTTCCAAAATTGCAGAAATGCACACAGGGAAACCCTAGACAAAGTAAATTTAAATCACCCGACCCCCACCCCCAACCGAAACAGAAGATATTCGGGCAGGAAGGAGGAAGATAGAGAAACGAATACCGAGAAGCTGGAAGACAGAGAAGGGAACAATGAAAAGGGCGGGTTGAAGAATGAGGGAAATAAGAGAGACGAAATGGTTCTTGAGGAGCTTGGGAGAGGGAAGAGTGAGGAGAACAGCAATGGCTGCCTCAGCTGCAACAACATAGGTGAGAATAATCCACTGAAGCGCCATCTTCGGGTAATCGTTGGTATCACCACTCACTTGCCTCCTCCGTCTCCTTCTTCCTTGCTTTGCAGAGGGTGAGTTGTTCCTTCTTCAGTGGATTACCGACAAGGGTAATTTCACTCTTCAATGCCGCGTGAACAACAATGCCTAACGACCAAGTTTAGAACAACTTTGCCTGGAGGGAAAATGACCTGTAATGTAATTACACTTAAGAGAGAGAGAGAGAGAGGATTTCGTTTGACAATTGTAAGAATTGGTTTTAAAGAGCTTCCGAAACTTTTTAAAACTTCGTTCCAAGAAAGAGGTACAAACTAATATTAATTTCATAAAAAAAATAAAATTATTGCCTCTCATAATAAAAGTAAAGGAGTCTATTTATAAATGAGACTAGACAATTTACAACATATATATATATTTATAATTAGAATTAATCTTTTTACTACCTGAAAAAGATGTCCGTGAGCCACCTCTTACGCAACAGGAGAAGGAACTTGATGATGAGTGATAGCTCGGCCAGTTTGGTTGTATTTTTGTTATATTGAATCCATTTTTCATTTAAAAAAAAAGATGTCTGTGAGTAAATAAGTATAGAAAAACCCATTTATAAGTTTTGACTCTTCAATGCGAGCGTGGACAACAATGCTTAACAACAAAGTTTAGAACAACTTTGTCTGAAGGGAAAAAAAATCAAGGAGGGAAAATGACATGTAATGGACTAGTAATTACACTCAAAATTAAAAAATGAACCAACCGCGTCCTTCTCCTTTGTCCTTGTCTAATAAGAGGGGGGAAAAAGAGAAAATTTCGTTTGAGAATTGCAAGAATTGGTTTTAAAGAGCTTCCAAAACTTTTTAAAACTTCACTGTAGAACCAAGGTCCAAACTAATATTAATTTCACAAAAAAATGACGCTATTACCCCTCATAATAAAAGTGGGAGAGCCTACTTGTAAGCGAAACTAGACAATTTATAATATACATATATATATTTATAACTGGAATTAGTTTTTTTACTATGTGAAAAAGATGTTCGTGAGCCACCTCTTATGCAACAGGAGGAGGAGCTTGGTGACGAGTGATAGCTTGGCTAGCTTAGTTGTATTTTTGTTATATTGAATCCAGTTTTTCATTAAAAAAAATAGATATCTGTGAGTGAATAAGTATGATAGAGCCTATTTGCAAGTGAAACTAATTTCACTTTTCAACGCGAGTATGGACAACAATGCTTAACGGCGAAGATTAGAACAATTTTGTCTGGAGGGGGAGAAAAATCAAGGAGGGAAAATGACATGTAATGGACTAGTAATTACACTCAAATTAAAAAAATGAACCAACCGCGTCTTTGTCCTTGTCTAATAAGAGGGGGAAAAAAAGGAAATAGAGCTAAAAATACTCAAGATAACATTTATATTTAACATAACTGATACCAGGTATTTCTCTTTAAAATTTTTTTGGTGAATATAATTTTTGGTTATTCAAATTTGTTCTTATTTTGATTTTAGTCTCTTAAGTTTTAAATCATTGGTTTTAGTCTCTCAAGAAGTAAAATAGTTTAATCTTTTATTGAATTATAAGGATTAATGTTTTAAATGAAAAGAAACTTGAAAAATCAAAACTTATTGTTTAAAACTTAAAAGACCAAAACCAAAATGAGAATACATTTAAAGGACATGTAATGGACTAGTAATTACACTCAAAATTAAAAAATGAACCAACCGCGTCCTTGTCCTTGTCTAATAAGAGGGGGAAAAAAAGGAAATAGAACTAAAAATATTCAAGATAACATTTATATTTAACCTAGCTGATACCAGGTATTTCTCTTTAAAATTTTTTTGATGAATATAATTTTTGGTTGTTCAAGTTTGTTTTTATTTTGATTTTAGTCTCTTAAGTTTTAAATCATTGGTTTTGGTCTCTCAAAAAATAAAATAGTCTAATCTTTTATTGAATTAATGAAAAGAAACTTGAAAAATCAAAACTTATTGTTTAAAACTTGAAAGACCAAAACCAAAATGACAATATATTTAAAGGACCAAGTTTATATTAACCCAACTTTTTTAAACAAGGTTGTAAGTTTTGGCAAGAAAAAAAAAGATGACATTGTAAGTTCAAATCTCACAAAAATATATAATGAGCATGTGAATAATGAATTTTTTTTGAGATGATATAATATTAAATCCACACATTGTTGAGAACGTTGCAGTGACGAAAGAACTGAAGTCGGACTGGTTAAAATGTTAATTGAAAATAAGTTTTTGTGGCTGAGAAGAACTAGATCAGAATTAAACTATTATTGAGTTGAAATTAAGAATTTAACCAGAAATCAGAAAGATTTTTAAAATAGATAAGAAAACCTATAAAAGTTGTTCTTTTTTTTCCTCTAAAACATATTATTATTTTTCTTACTTTACAAAACATTAGTTGAACATTAATGATCAAATTTTTTTTTAAAACTTAATTTAAAAAAATAAAAATTATTTTGAAAATAGAAAATCAAACAAGGTCTAGGTTTACTTGGTTTCCAGAATTGATTAGAATTAGAGCAGCATCATGGTTAAAAAAAAATTTATGAAAATATTTACACGTTACAAACTAAAGAGCTTTTAACATCAATAATGAAATTTGAACCTGCACTACTGTGAAATAACGATCTAAGTACTTACCAATTCTACTGACCTCTATTCACATTTGATTCTTCACTGCAGCTTCTTTCTTGACGAGCGAGAGAGGAGGAAGTGAGGGGAATGAAGCCTGGTCCGAGAAACCATCTCAGTCATTAGTCGTTACACACGGCTACATCTTGAACCAAACTCCATTCCCCCCACCCTCATTCTGTCACTTTCTCATTTTATGCATAGAATCCTAGAAAATCCCAGTAAATTTTCCCACATGAAGTATATTTTTTTAGATAGAGCAATGCTTTTTTTTTTTTTTCCTGGGGAGAATCCAAATGGGCAAAGGTAGAAGCTATCTCTGTTTGTTTTTGAAGAGCTCAGGAATTAGAACTCATCATGTGACCAATTGGAGGCTCTCTTTGTCTTCAAGACTTTCCAACATTGAGTTCTACATTGCTTGCCATCAAGGTTATTGCATCCATCACTTTCAACCATCCCAATTTATCTACAACACTTCATTTTTTTATTTGTCCTTAATGAAAAATTAA
Source organism: Neltuma alba (assembly GCF_004799145.2). Lineage (NCBI taxonomy): Eukaryota > Viridiplantae > Streptophyta > Magnoliopsida > Fabales > Fabaceae > Neltuma > Neltuma alba. The sequence continues at coordinate 229,290 of NW_021636269.1, read as the reverse complement.
ATCTGAATAGTTTTTTTTTTTAATACTTCCCTGACACATGATAAGAGAGAAAAGATTTCAAAAGGGTGAAAGCAGGTCCACTGTTTTGTTCAAACCTTAGTGATATTATTGAATTTTCAGAGCTTTAGTTTTGACTCATCTGTCACTTGAGTTTTTTTCACCTTTCATATAAGAAAGAGAAAAGAAAGAAAAAGAACTGTGATGGTGAAATACGAGCTCTTTTGTCTCCGTTATCTTATCTCCTAAGGTTGGAAGGAACCAATAAAAGGTGCAAAACTTAGCCGGATAAATGTGCTACCAACCTCCCGAATCATGATTAACGCAAATTATAGGTTCCTAACATTTTCAACCGCCAAATCTTTTTATTCTCTATGCATTGTATAGAAATGTTTAAATTTTCTTGAAAGAAGTATAATTTGTAAGATTACGGTGTACATTTAGGAATAAAACGGTCCAATATATATTGATGAATTACTCCTCCGGTCCTAAATGTAAGACCCTTATACACACTAGTACAAGGGTCTTACATTTAGGACCGGAGGAGTATCAATTATTTAATTTTACACTGACATCACATCAATGAATGATAAGCAGATAAATAAATAAATCATTTTTTAGTATAATGTTTAACTAAACTATGGTTTTAATGATTTTCAACATGAAATTAAATACATAGTTAATATCAACACAGTTAACCCAATTTGGGTTTTCAGAACAGTGAGTACATCAATGCTGAATTGAAACAGTAAAATAAGCCTCAAGATCTGTCGAGATCCTACACCTTTTGTTGGGGGAGGTTCATTTCACATGATAAACTTTTTACTTTCAATAACAATTGCAGTTCATAACATACATCATTTCCACCAAATATCTTCTGCTCTAAAAGGCACCTAATGCAAATAAATCAAAATGTTGAGGCCTTAGGCAATATTCTTCCTTCCCACCTCTGTTTTTTCTCCATGATTTTTCATTCTCTGCCAGAGGGAGGGAAAAGCAGATTGGAAGAAGCTAGTTTTAACTGCATATTCCCTTCTGCTGTGCCTGGTGGTGCCTTGGGTGACTCAAACTTCTCGATAAATTTATGAACTCTCTGCTTGTTCTTCCCTCACCAGAAATAGCTTATCATCATTGCCAATCAAGTCGACGTCAAGAATTTTACCCCCATGTTCTGATAAAATACAGGAACCACTTGAAGAGTTCAGATGTTTCATTGCCACCTGCACAAGTTCTTCAATGCTTTTTGGAACCCATAAGACAACTCCCTGTCTTCTTTCCTCTTTGTGATCCCATGGATGGAAAGGAAACACAGTGCATTTCTTTCTTGGAATTTCATCTGTTGAAGGTAATAGCACTTTTGCTGCGAAGACAGATCGTAGTATATTATTATTGTTGTTGTTGTTAAAACAATCCAGTTGTAGTGGATTTTCTTTACTTCTACGGAAAAAAGGGATACAATCCAGTTAACTAGACCTGATACAGTTATAATGGAGAAATTCCATTGTAATAAAACGGGAAAAACCATTAGTCTATTGATAGGTGCTCCACTCCTCTGTAAGTGACAGCATAAGTTCTCATTAGTCTAGTGATAGATACAGTTATGAGTATTTTATGTTCCTAAGTTGAAGCACTGGAATGCTAAAGTTGGAAAGAACTGAGTGCAGTGCTTGGGAATCCTAGGCTCTTAACCTTTTAGATATCCGTGTTTATAATGAGTTCTTATTTCAATCCAAAAATAAGGATATTTATGCTCCCTACATTGAAGGTACACAGTACACGTTCTCAAGCAAAATGCTTAAATGTTCACCTCCTAAAAATCCTCCAAGAAGGCATGACATGCTTAAGAAAGGTAATCATACCTCGAGATTCTTGTATACTGTGGGATAATTCGGTCAACTGAGAAATTTTTGCAACTTGGAGCATTTTGATCATGTTCCTATTTCCACCCATATGAGCTTCATCAAGCGGCGTATTTCCCCATCTGCAAGTAGGAAGTCGTCGAGGAATTACTAAGCAAGTCAATAAACACGAGACAGGAATACCGTTATGGGAGCACCTATTGTTACCAATACTCTGATTTTACATTAGAATCATAGAAGGTGTGGAAAACATACAAAGTCGTTGTCCGACAGAGCTAATAAATATTTGATATTTAAATCATACCTGTCCTTTGATAAAACACTTGCTCCTGCTTCTAGAAGCAACTCAGCCATTTTACACAAACCTTCAGAGGCGGCTATGTGAAGAGGTGTACGCTGATCATAATTCCTGGCATTTGGATTTATACCGTAATCCAAGACCCGCCTTAGAAGGCTCAACTCCTTGTTTGCAACAGTCATGCAAAGAAAGTTCCCAGCATGATCCATGGTAAGAGTAGCCCCCGCATCCACAAGTAAAGAAGATGCTTCTTCATGTCCATTCTTGATGGCTTCAAACAAGGGGGAACTTCCAAATTTATCTAGGACAAATGGTTAATTAAAATTTAATATAATGTTATGCTTGTGTCATTTTTTATAACCAAAAAATTTGGCTGTAGTCACTGAATTCAAATTAAAGTTAAGTTTCAAAGCTAACCAGAGAAGTTGATAATCACTCCATGTGCAATAAGAAAATGAACGATTTCTACATATCCTTTTGATGCAGAAATAAGCTGAAAAACAAACACAAAAACAAGTTAATACAATGTTTTTCCCTCCCTGCATATTCTTTTTGCTAAAGTATGGGTATCCTTCTATTAGAGGCAATCCTATTTGAAGCACTGTTAAGCACTAAATGTGAGCACCTCTCCCAGCAGGGATTTAAACCTTGGTTCACCACGTTATGAGGGACTAGCCCCTTCCGCTAGACTCAACCCTCATTGGTCCTCCCTGCATATTCTATCAAGTGCTTACTTGACCATATGATTTCTCAATTAATAATATCTCTTTTTCTCCTCCTTTTACCACTTATTTTTTCATACAAAAGTAAGCATGAAGAAAATCTGACTCAGGAACTGAAGGCCTGGCATTAACTTGTGAAACTTAGACTGGTATCTGTTTAGGAGATCATTGCCTCCCACAAGTTGCCGACGTTGTCATTCCAAGGACAAGCTTCACCCACTCATATCATACAGAGAAAGTACAGGACATTTCATATGTACAATACAGTAAGTGACAGCACAGGAGGCTTCATTATCATAGAATCATGAAATAATATGTTGGGCGCACAGAATTCATACCAAGGGTGATCTACCATCATAATCAGTCTTGTTGGGATCTGCTCCTGATTCAATCAAACGTTTCAAAAAGTGAATGTCCCCTTCGTATGCAGCACAATTCATTCTCATAACCATCTCTTTTTCATGATTTTCAAGAATCAAGGAGAAGTTTGATTGCAGGAGCTTCTGCTGAATACTGGAATCTTTTCCCTGCTAGTCAAGAACAATCATGAAATAAGGAAATATCAAGAAAAGATCTGAAGCCAACGGCAAAGGCTAACACATAAATTTCTAATGCCAAGTGATGTATACTTGAATGACGCAACATTTCTGTTTTGCGATGTGCTAGTGCGCTGCTACCTACTACAGTTATAGTGGATAGATCTCAGATGTTTGGAATCAAATCATGACCTCAACATCATGCCAATCTTTCTTGATGCAGAGACAACTATGTGATGATGTTTCCTAGGGCGAGGGAAACCACAGATAGAAGAAAAATCCTGAGTTTGTAGGCACAGACATCTTCTAGGTCCCAAAAAATAGCCAATAACGAGGTGAACTACGATCAGTGTGTGTGTATCCTCCTATTGTAGACAATCCCATTTAAGGCACACTCAGACACTAAATGTGAACACTAGTACTAGCGGGGATTTAAACATTGGTTTGCCACGTTATGAGAGATTAGCGTTTTTTTATTAGACTCAATCCTTGTCAGTTACAATCAATATATTTAATCGGCAACATTTTGAAGTTATAGATGTTATTTTCAACCAAAATATGAAATGGAAAAGAGAAAGAAAAACCAATTTTCCACAGTGAACAGACCTCGAGGAGATTGTTCATGATAGCTCGACCATCTGCAAAATACACCTTCAGTGTTTCCATAAAGGAATGCTTATCAAGTCGCAAAACCTTGCAAAATTCACATGCTCGTACTGTTGAAGGTTGAGGTATATCACAAAGAAAAGAAACCTCGCCAAAGAAACAGTGGTCTTGCAAATGCCTTATGAACACTTCTTTATCAACATCTTCTCTCCTCATCTCAACCTATAAAGAAGATAGAATGCTGTCAGGCCCAATTTACAGCCAAATAAAATGCAAATTGCTGCCTTGGATGGGACTTTACACCGCTTTTGCCAATAAAGAAGCAAATTGGTCAAAAGATAAATAATTTAGCAATCATTATTATGCTTCTTTTTTTTGTTGTTTTTTTTTTTTTTGGGCATACCTCGATTTAACACAACTTCCTTGTTCAGATTGAATATTTTAATGCACGTATGGGTGAAACAAATGTTTGAATATCCTTATGTCTGAGAAATTGCAGATTGAACATTGATCAAAGCTCTGAATCAAATTTGCTCAAATGTCTCTGGTTAGTAAAATATTCTGGTATGTTCTTCATCTTCCATGACATTCTCCTTTAAACCAGGTGCAGTACTGCAGTTAAAGCTGCACACAAAGGGTAGTTCTGATGTTTTACACTAGCTCTACATTATCAATGCCTGGTCCAAACTGTAGTTACCGGAAACGATCATTGCTTTTACATAAGGTACAAAGGTAAGTGAACTTAGGTTTGAAGCTGTTTTCATAGTCTTAAAACTGTTCACAAATTCAAATTCATGCCAAATATCTTTCCTATCCAGTGCCTATCGTGCAAAACTCAAGCAGAAACGTGTTACAATACAAGAATCAACAGCTGAAAATTTGAACACATCATAAACAACTGGAACCAAGTGAGCATGAGAGTGACCATAAAGTGCACATTGCAAATAAATGCCCAAAAAAAAAAATTTCAGATAAATGTTGAAATGAGTAACTGGAAATTCATACCAGCTCACCATCGCATACAAGGTAAAGTTGATTGGCTAGATTTCCTTGCTCCATAATCACTTCTCCTGGAAGGAAAAACTCTTCATGTACTCTGATTGCCTAACCAGAATTCCAATTAGAAATTTCTGCTCAAAACAGGACAAGCTTCTACACTGTTTCTGTTAGGACACAAACTGAGATGAAATGCAAAAATGATATATTTAAAACATTGATCAGGTTTAAATGCCTTGATAGGAAATTTGCGGACAAAAAGCATGTTTTCTTGGTGCCTAAACCCCCGCATATTGTCTGAAAGCTCACCAGCTCATGCTTCTTTCTGATGACTTAGTGACCAGGAACTGGTTCCCATAAAATATTAAATCAGATAATTACGATCATTATTGTCATTAGAGTAAATTCCCCAAGTTTTGAGATTGCATCTAATGAGTCGAATGTTCAACATTGGAACTCAGATAAACATTTACATTTCTAAAGACATTAAGATGTAGGATTTGGTAGGTGTAAACAGACAAATCCAAACTTAAAAAGATAACAATTCTGATCCAAGAAGATAATGTTGAAATAATTTCTTACAATTTGCTTAATGAACCCCAAAGAGCATCCCTTGAAAAGAGAAACTTCTTGTATAAATTTCTCATACAAATTCACTGAAATCTGCAAACAAGGATAAATAGTCATAAAAGTATCAGTAAAGTACACTTCCTTCTTGAATGATGTCTAAATTACATGGCCATCTCTTCTATTTTGAAATAGATCCCTAAAATCAAAAGACGAACTACATTGACCTCCTTTAGCAAAGCTGACGTAAAATTACAACTGTTTTAAATAGCCATTCCCCAGTTTTCTAAGGCTTTTTGTATATTTTCATAAGAATGGAGAGGGTTGTCTAATTTGAGCATCTTCCAAGAGAAGGGAGAGCAATTCACTCAAAAAATATGTATATAATTCAGAAAAGCATTTCTGAAGTCAATGATTTTTTTGGGAAATAACAGTAGGGATACACTCAACCAAAAAGACGGAGAATATGACAAACTAACAACATCAAAATAATTGCAGCAAGTTTCACTGCTACAAAAACCTTTGCACGAATAGAGGCTGGAATATCCTGAAGCACAGCTGCCTCAGTGTAACTGCGATCATACTGTAAGCGTAAATGGCCTTTTATCGCTTTAGTTATCTGCTTGTCCAAATTGTTTTTATTCATGTACTTGATAATATCAGCCATTTTATCCCTAAACCTCTCTGTTTTTGATCCTTTCACAATCAGTGCTGTCATATTACCAAGAAGGTAAGCACCAAGAATCATATCAAAGGAGACATATATCATGACAAATATCATCTCCCTGACATTGACCGCATGAATGTCTCCATAGCCTGCGGAATGATAAAATAATGCATCAGAACACATCTTAACAAAAGTTAAACCGTCCTAGTATTTGGTGAAGAAAGGTTAGATTCAACTCTGAACGAGTGTCTCTAAATAAGGAACAAGCATATAAAGGAAGATCATTATTGACAGTATAAAGAAATCATTCCCAGTAAATCTAGTTATAAGAAACTAAGACAAAACGAAGTTACCGATTTCAGCATGGATTTATATCAACTCACGTCAGGCGCTCAACAAAGTGATAAAAAATAACCCATACGAGCAGGAAAGAAAGTAAGCCAGATAAAGAGAGAGTTGGTTTACTATAATGATTCCTAAGATTTAGTTAAAAGCAAGATTCTTACCAACAGTTGCCATCGTAACAATTGCAAAGTAGAGCGATGTCACATAACGCTTCCAAAGATTGATATGTCTAAAGTCTGTATAGCTATAATCACCCATCTTTAAGCTGCCTATCCATGTATAACCTTCGTTTGATGGAGGCAAAGTGGTAGCAAGATAGTAGAAGATACAGGCAGCTGTGTGGGTGCAATATAGTTCTACAACAAGAAGTTTCGCGATCCTAGTAAAGAGGTAATTGATCCTAATATCTTTCTCCAGCCTCTCAAAAAACTCTGTCACTCTACATGCTCGACTTAGCCTAATCCATAAAAAATACCTGACGGCTTCTTTCCTCCCAGTTGCCTGGCCAAGGAAATAAATTCATGTCACCTTAAACAGAAAGAAGGCCAAGTTATAGAATCAACGATAACAGAAATCAAGTGGATCTAATAAATCCATGCTCAGGAAATTAAATTAATTATGCTGTTGGACAATAAAAAACTAACGAATGGTGCGTCAATTGTTATAAGCACTAATTAAGAGGTTCAATCAAAGAAACAATATGCATTAAAAAAAATTCATTTTATAAAAATTATAAATAATCGAACTTCTGTCTAACTCTTTTTAGAAATTTCTATTTTAATATAAATAACACACAATATACCAACTTGTTCTCAATTACAGAGGTTGGCTTGTAGCCAGCCTTGTCGCATAGACAAATGAATAAATAAATACCTTGTAAATATAATCCCACGGAAGACAGCTAAGAATATCAACTGTGAACCGAGACTTCAGGTACCTACAATTGAAATCGCCAACAAAAGTATCAACAAAATAATTCGGCAAAAAAAGATTACTGAAAGGTTAAATTAGAATGGGAAGAATATGAAGGGCACCTCGTGGCAATTTGAGTGTGATCGTAGACCATGCAATAGGAATGGATGTCACGATAGGCGACGAAGAATCGGATGGCGATGTCAACAAGGAAAGCAAACTGGCCGGCGATGTCGAGCAAGAAGACTTCCTCCGGCAATCCTCTGAAGAACCCGAACTCTAGAGGAGTGAAGAAGGAAGAGTACACCGCCCATAACAGAATGAAATACTTCCACAAGATGTACCATCTGCAAATTTTTCAACAAAGTTGCCATCATTTCTGAGAAAACAGAACTTGGTAGAGAATTCGAAATTTTCACAGCTTTTTTTATTTCTGGCTAACAAATTTCACAGCTTAAACCACGACGCTGGTTGGCGCCAAAAGTCCGTTAACGACTAACTTCGCTTTTTCGGGTCGGACAGACTCAAGCCTAACTTGCCTTTGGGCCTTAATTTTGGGCTAGGTATTATTGAGACCAATCTTCGGCCTTTTGTTATAAAGATAAGTTGCTTGTCACCAAAAACATTTCAGACCCAAAATAAAACAATTAAGTTTATTTCAGAAATTGCATTCGATAAAATTTATGTTTAAAAATTTATAAATCTATGATTAATACCAAGTTCGGCATTCACTTACCATTGTATTTTAAAACATTACTCCTATTTTTTTGAGAAAAAAATCAATAAATAGCCAAATAACTCATAATGTTGAAAACTTGTTACAATGCTAATAATAGGGGAAATTATTTTCAAAATGCATAACGCAAGTCACATATTGAACACTTACCCCGTTAAATAATTACACGAAAATAATTCGCTCTCTTTTGCAACATTTTATCAACAAAATTCAGAATTTAAAGCCTCTGAGTTTTTTTAATTTTTTTTAAGAAAAAAAACCATATTGGGCCCGGTCCTAAAAAGGGAGAAGGGTCTCTCAATAGGTTTGTTTTTCCAACTGAAAATTTTAAATTCAATTTTTTGCTTTATTACCAAGACTTGTATGTAGAAAAAAAATTATCACCATGAGAGTTTTCCAAACAAATAGTCTTGAAAGAGTTACAATAAAATCCCAAAAATAAAAATACTAATAAGTCCTAATAATAAGTAAGAAATGATTATTTAGTACTATGAAACTTATCATTGCAAGCTACTCTGTTGTCATTAGGAATTTCGTATAATTATGTTCTTTATTTGAAATTTCATTGTATTTCTCCCAATAATCTTTCATAATTTGACGAAACAGGAGTCATATGGATTTTGGAAGCGGCTTTCAAATCATGATGTGGATTAAGAGTTAACGATTTAAGGAGCACCTCCCACGTGTATGCATGTCCATTATTCTATCTTATCATGGAGCTTATCATATCCTGATTAATAACATTCTCACATTTTCCCCAGTATTAATTAATTATTTGAAAATTTTAATTTAAGTTTGAAATTGGATATCTTAGCATTTAGCAACCAGCAAGAAAAGGCGAAATCGTTGGCCAAAAAAAAAAAAACAAAGAAAGAAAAGGCGAAATCGAAAATTCACAAAACAGTAGTTTCATGAAGCTATAAATAAGCTTCGGGGTGATCATTTGCGAAAAATTCATTAAATATTAAGTAATTATACATCATGCATCTAACCATAATTAAAATTTTAATCTGAAAACTCAAATAAAAAACATTTTTTTAAATTTTATTTTTTTCTCTGGACTCCTGAGCTGAACTGTAAGCAACTTCTTTAAAGAGGTTATTTTCGTAGCAATTATACTTGTGTTGAAATCATCAAATATCAATGTCATGGCAAAAATATAAACTGTTTAAATTAATAAAAGAACTTGTGTTAAAACCATTACAATTATGAAATAAAAAAGTAAGAATTGTAAAATTACCATTTATGCATGCTCTTGAAGTACACACACCCACTACTATATTGTAGCCATTGAAGTAACAAGTGACTAGCTTGGAATTGGACATGATCTATAGTTACGATATCAAACATGCAAAAAAATTTTCTTGCAAACAGAAATTAGTTTTGTGGAAGAAAAATCAAGTAAAAGTGGATTATCTTTTTTCTTTTTTCTTTTTTTTATGTTGCCAGCAAGAAAAGTGGATTATCTGGAAAAAGTAAAAAAGAAAAGCGGACCATTTATGAAACTAAATTAAGAAAAGAGATCCACTTGATCTGTCTAAATTGAAGGGAGCGGTTATGGAAAGTTGAACAGCGGTTTATCGCCGGGAGAGTGAGAGAGAGATGTACCCGTTGTCTGGACGAATCAGGAATCGGCGGTGGAGATCAGCGGTGGCGCTACCGCGCGGGGCGCTTCCGGTTCGCCAACTAGAATCGGGGTCGGCGAAACACAAATGGAGACGTGGCCGAAAGCGAAATCTTTTGCGTGGCTGCTTCCTGGCGGAGTTGAACTCTTCTTCGTCGTCGTCGTCGTCGTCGTCTCGTCTTCTCATCGCCGTCCTGGCGTCCATTGTGTGAAGCTTTTTTTAAACGGTGAGAAAAGGAGAGCAGTGGAAAGAAGGAGAGCAGCGACGAAAAGCATTTTATAGTTAATTTGTTTCCTTTATTTATGTTTTCTAATAGAATAAAAAAATATTAAACTATATAAATATTTTGTTTAATCATCCATCGTCAATCAGTATAAATATACTAAAACACTACTACCTATAATAATATAATCGTATAACTATAAAGATTATGATATGAATCCCGGAAGTGGAGGTATAATTAAATTTCATAAAGTTTGCTAATTTAGGATTTTATTTTAAAAAAAGAATATGAAAATCCAAAAAGGGAAACTTCATGATAATTTATAAATTGGGTTAATATAGTTTTAGTCTTTCAAGTTTACCCTCATTTTAATATTAGTCTCTCAAATTTCAAATAATAGGTTTTGGTTTTTCAAGTGGTAAAATGATCCAAATTTTTATTCGATTCTAAAGACTAATGTTTTAAATTAAAAAAAATTTAAAAGATCAAAACCCAAAATAAAAATAAAGTTAAAGAATTAAAGTTTGTATTAACCCTTATAAATTTGAAGTTTTAAACTTTAGAGGATCATAGGCTGAACAATGTGGTCCTCCCAGATGAATCGTTTCTTTTATTTTAATTTTCTCCTCCTATTTCGCTAAAATTATATGTACTTAATAATCAGTGAACGTGCTATCAAAAAGTTTTATATTTAAAAAATAAATCAAACAAATAAATGAATGAATTAAGAACCAAAAAAAAGATTAGAGGATATTAATTTTGACGTTACGAATAAGAACCCTGCAATAGGTGCATGTTAATGGTGACAAAGAGAATCACGAGAAGAATTTAGAATTTTAGATTTTGATTATAAGCATCGACTTTATACGCTTTCATCTCAAATTATGCCTTTGGAGAGTACAGGACAAATTAAAGCATGTTATAAAAAAATGTGTATGAAAAAAAAAAAGGACATATGATAAGCGTTCTCAAAGAACTTACATAATAATATAAAAACTTGATCTAAGTATTTTCTCTATATATATATATATATTCCAATTCTCTTAACTAATATATTTTTGTGGATTTTTAAGTTTAATGATCTAATCTAGTGGTTATAATTTACATTATTATACTATAATGGATTTTTTTTTGGGTGCATTATGAATCATATTCTCACCTATAGTAGTTTACTGTTGTGTTGTTGAATCACTAAATCATACAAAATTCTTATAACTGTAAATAATCTTGTTAATATTGAAAATTTTATAACAAATTATATCTATACAAATAACTCGCATGCTATTAATTTTGTTTATTATTTATTTGCACATTGTTAAAAGTGAAAAGAGCTTATTTGCATGTAACTTAGAATTTCAGAAGTTATATATACAAGCAAGAATATAGTTTAAGGGAGTATAAAATTGATTAGTTTTAGGTTATTTACCTAGACTTAAAAATTTAGATGAATTTATTATTAAGTTTTAAATATTAAAAAAATTATTTGTTAATATCATATCAATATGGCTGGGTGTTCACTGAAGGACTTCACCTGTCTTTAAGTTTTTCTTTATATTTCTTGCTCAATTTTGGAGTAAGACAAAAAGGATGCATCAGTTTTGCATTCAAGTGGGAAATCATAATTGGAACCAGACGAATTAATTTTGATTAATTTTTTTAAAAAAAAGTAATGAAAAATGAGAAGGGTCAATACTATTAATTTTTTAAACAAAATATTATAATAAGAGCCATTCTTCAAAAAGGAAAAGTATAAAAAGTCCATGTAAACTCTGGATAGTTAATGGCAACTTGACTTTGAATTAGTTAGTAGTAGTATCGGACATAAAATATTTTTTCAAACAAATTAAGTAACAAAACAAATGAAAAAAGTGTAAAAGTTGAAAAATCATGTAATGATTCTCTCTCTCTCGTGTTTCCAAATGCACTAAAAATATATATTCAAAATGTACTTTTTAGTTATAAAAAAAGAAATCAATATAATATAGGAGAAATTGCAAATAAAGACCCCCAAATATGTAAAATTATGATTTGGGATTCTAAATTTTGAAAATAGCAAATAAGGACCTGCCCACTTTTGCAAATATGAAAGGTTGGTGAAATGTCTGAAATACCTCTCAGTCAAGTTGTGATTTAGTCTATTAAAATTGTTATTCACTAAAGTGAACTTGTCATTTCCCATAGTCAACTCGTTATTTGATATACCCTCAGCTAAGTTGTGATTAATCTACTGAAGTTGTCATTCGCTGAAATGAACTTTGTCATTTTTCATAGTCAACTTGTCATTTTGCTGAGGGGCATTTCAGACATTTCACCGACATTTCATATTTGCAAAAGTGAGACCAGGTCCTTATTTGCTATTTTTTAAATTTAGGATCCTAAATTCTAATTTTACATATTCAGGGGTTTTTATTTGCAATTTTTCTTATAATATATATATATATGCCTTTTACATCAGCTTTCGGCCTTAATCTATGGCTGTGATTTTGCAACAAAAGAGTAATTGTTCCATGACTTTTTTATTATTTTATTTTTTGACAAAATATTCTTGAAAGCATAAGTTCCCCGCCTAAATATGAAACTTTTTAAGAGATGAGATGATTTTTCGAAGGAATTTGTGCTTACGTCTAAGTTTGTGCTCTATTATTGTTTCACTCACTTATATCAATTGCAAATTTTCACTCAATATTATTTGACTGTCACATTTAATGTTCTTCTCTTAATATTAGTTCATGCATGCTCAAAGAGCCGAACTTTTTCTTTTTGGCCATCAATCATAAATTTTATTGAACTATATCATATGATAGGCAATTTTCTTGGAGATAGTCTATTTTATGCCCTTGGTTCTATTTTCATGCTTCTTTCATTAACTATTTTACAAGTTTAATCAAAATAAATATTATTATACCTTTTTAATTGCTCTAAATCACACATATTTTAATTTATCTTTTAGTGAAAATAATGAAATAATACATATTGGGATGAATTTTCCCCCCTTCATTTCAATTAGATGTTGCCCAGACATTGATGAAACTCTTCATCTAGATTTTCTAAATAGACTTAGGAGTATTTAGATGAAAATCAAATTATGATTGTAAAAATAATTTTACGGTATATAAAATAAATATATAAAAAGAGTTTTATCTCGATTTACGTAAAAATATTTTTTTAAAATATTCCTGGAGTGTTCCAAACACTCCATACTTGAATTTGAATCCTCCAAAGATTAAAAATTAGCAAAATACTCTCTCACTCACTTTCATTTATTTCAGAGGATTCAAAGACAAACGAGTCTTTTTTTTCCACAATTCATGAAAGACTACAAATAGGTCTTTTCAATTCGAGTCATTTTTTGTTTCGAGAAATACTGAGTTCTTGAAATTATTCCTTCCGACCAATTAATGTGGGGATCCCACGTGGTTCACATAGAAAAAGCACCTTTCCTTCGTTTTCTCGCATTTATTATCACCTATAAAACTTAAGGGATTGAATCAATCCTTTTCTTATCATCACACAAAGGTATCTCTGAGTTATCATAATATCAGCTTGCTTCAATTTCAAGTTAAACAAAGCAAGCATAATTTCATAACAACCAGTCGAAGAGCCATGATAAAAATATTTAGATAAACGACAAAATATTTACATGATATATAATGTTAAAGAACAATTAACTAAGTCTTAGAAAAAGTAGGATCTGGGAACAGAGCTCAAGCCAGCAACAACTTCAAATACTACCCATTGGGGAAATTGCTTTCCTTAGTCCACCCTGCCAGTAGAATCCGTTTGCCAGACTGTTACCCAATCCCCAGTATGCCTTAAGTAAACCAAAGGAAGCTTCCTTCACTCCATCAAAATACAATCAGGTTGCTCCCCACTAAAAAAGAAATCCGGTTCAGCCGCCAGTGACAGTCACCGGCTCTAGTTCAGTCTTGATGGGTGCAGCAAATGGTTGTCACACGTCCAATTGGGAAAAAAGGGATGAATGTTCCACATTCCACAACATATTACTCAATACCCTAAAAGAATAATCTCACATTGTGGAGAAGATGATTCAGGTTATCGCTTTTTGGCAGAACCAGCGAAACAAACAAAAACCCTAACAGGACATGAACCGTATAAAATTATGGCCTAAATCGTGGTAGTTTGGAGTTCATGTTAGTAAGGACAAGGAAAGACTACTCATAGAACTAAACATGCCTTTGATGTCATCATGTAGGAGTGTAGAACTGCTCCTTTCCATATCATCTCTAAAATAGATCATGAAAAAGCAGCCGGGGTATATAGGCAAGGTAGTGAGCCTTCCTTCAATGAGAAACCAAATCTAATTTACACAGGTAAATGACAGTGTTATATTCAAATAGGCAGAAGAACTTCAAATGCATCAAGATGATACGGGTTCGTATGGGTATGATAACCATGGATGCTTAAGGGCCTCTGTAGCAGAAGGCCGCTTCTTTGGCTCAACCTCAAGCAAATAAGCAACAAAGTCAACGAAGCCTTGGTCTCCCATTGGCAATCTGTGCCTCAAAGATGTCTTCTTGGGAATCAAGTATTCTAACCTGTTGGTTTCCTGTACAAGACAGTAACTTCACTGTATAATAATCTCAAGTACAATAAAATTGAAACATGTAATAAAATTTAAATAAATTTATAAAAATGAAACAATTGTCAGTTACAAAATGACATTGGAGGGACTAAAATATTGAAAGGATGAACTTCAAAATCAATGGTCACATTATTCCTCGATTTCCTTGTGAAACTAAGTGAGACAACTATACACAAAATACCCAGTTTTATGTTTTAGTAATTTTAGCCAGCTCACCTTTCACTGCCCCCTCTGAGGATTACAAATGAGAACAAAATACTCTCAATTTCAGATATCATGGGCTAAGGTGCTCAGAATAGTTCTTATTTGGCGATCATATTAATAAAATCTTACTAAAAAAAACATTTTGAAAAGAGATCAGGCATCCTTAAGAGGATCCACTAAGGTGATTCTCTATTATATGGCCTGCTATTCCTCAATGGAATTTCAGACAATTATCCGATAATCAGTAAGATGCCGAGCAATGGCATTGACTACTGAAGTACCTATTCTTCTATTCCCTCATGCGCCCGTAATCAAAACCCAAATTTGTGGATGTCTCACCAGTTCAATTTCTTCACCGCAGATATTGAACCACTCAACATAAATTATAAGTTAGACAGGTGGCAAATCTGCCACTCAAACCTTCGTGAACTCGTGTTGGTAGGAAGTTCAGACTCTTATTATTTAAAATAAAAGTCCGATTACATAGGCATGGTCCATGAATAATTGAGGCATCAAATGTAGGTGCACTACAGCAACCCTGTACTTGGATTAACAATAATTAATGATTATTTTGATGATCAATTAGTTCAATTGTACGTATGTTTCCTGTTGTTTCGACCCAGGCCTAGTGAACAATCGTCTGGTTAGGAAATTCTGGGTTTTCATTTCACTACACTCAGAAAATCATGTTATACATTATAAAAAAACAGTTAAGTAGTTTGTTTTTTCCTTTTTTTTTTTTTTTATATATATATCCTCAATGGAATTTCAGACAATTATCCGATAATCAGTAAGATGCCGAGCAATGGCATTGACTACTGAAGTACCTATTCTTCTATTCCCTCATGCGCCCGTAATCAAAAACCAAATTTGTGGATGTCTCACCAGTTCAATTTCTTCACCGCAGATATTGAACCACTCAACATAAATTATAAGTTAGACAGGTGGCAAATCTGCCACTCAAACCTTCGTGAACTCGTGTTGGTAGGGAAGTTCAGACTCTTATTATTTAAAATAAAAGTCCGATTACATAGGCATGGTCCATGAATAATTGAGGCATCAAATGTAGGTGCACTACAGCAACCCTGTACTTGGATTAACAATAATTAATGATTATTTGATGATCAATTAGTTCAATTGTACGTATGTTTCCTGTTGTTTCGACCCAGGCCTAGTGAACAATCGTCTGGTTAGGAAATTCTCTGGGTTTTCATTTCACTACACTCAGAAAATCATGTTATACATTATAAAAAAACAGTTAAGTAGTTTGTTTTTTCCTTCCTTTTTTTTTTTTATATATATATATGAGTTGTTACATAGTTGGCAGCAAGTGGGATATGATAAATGTGCATAACAGCATCCGTGCTTATGTTTAGTGTATTTAAGTTCCTCAAATTCACACAGATCAGTTGAATGTGTATCTTTTGTCATTTTCCACTCAGGCGGTGATGCCAACGGGCTTGTCAGAAAGGGTATTCTCACGGGTTTCCTCAGAGAATATATAAAAAGAAAAAAACCTAACAGATAAAAAGCATTAGATGCATCTAACTCTCCATAGCGTGACAGATGGCAATGACTTTAACCAAACAAAAAATTAGTACAAAACTAAACCAACAAATTTGGTCCCTTCTGTCTCCCTTCCTTTTTCCCTCTCAACCAATTCCCCCCCCCTCCGTCTCTTCCTCTAAAAAATTCTGGCAAACTTTGGCGAATGGCGTCAAGACTTTTAGATTTACAATCATTCTAAAAGATAAATGGCATAAAGCTACAGCATGCTTCCTCGATGGGTTAGAGTCTCAGTTACTGTTCATTAAACACGCTGGCTTGTTGGAAAACTTTAGGAAATGACTGCTGAAGAACTTAGAGAGAACTTAAGATATATATGATTTTTGGCCATAACGAACCTGGGCAATTTTATTCATAAAAGAATATCATTATGTGGATGAAAGGAATAGGGAGAAGTTAGAACTCGCAATGAGGACTAGCTTTAGAAAGAGAAACAAAGGAGACTAGAGAGAGAGAGAGAGAGAGACTGAAGAAGCATAACGAAATCAATCAATTTTCTATCAATACAAAGGCCATCGTCATGTGTCCTGCTTCAGATAGTTGGATGCATCTAATGGTTAATATTAAATGATTGCAGCCTGCATTAAAACTCTATGAATTCAGCGGATCCCTTTTGCAAAACCAACAATTGAAATAAGACCCTTGGTCCAGGCCAGATGCCAAACGTCTAGTATATGATGCATGATGCATTCATTTGGATCAACAAAACAAAAAAAAAAAAACAAAAAATAAAAAAACACACACACACACAAAGAAAAGAAAAGGAAAAAAATATAAGATAAGCTTACAGACTGCTGGCGGTCCATTTTGTTTACAATGTAAACTGAAAATGCAATTCTAACCTGATTCCTTTCGTAAAGCATATGATTTTTGGTGAAGTACTTATATGTATCCCTTCCTTTGGTGAGCATACTTTGATCAATTAGACCAATGATGCCAATCACCCGAGCAGTAAGTAATGTTGCAGGTGAATCATTTTGAAAGAGGACCTGAACAAACAAATGTCAGCATCAAGCCACTGCAAGAACATAGAAAGACTATCCTGATTTTATCATCACACAAAAGAGAAGACGACCTT
The DNA here is from genome assembly GCF_004799145.2 of Neltuma alba. Taxonomy (NCBI): domain Eukaryota; kingdom Viridiplantae; phylum Streptophyta; class Magnoliopsida; order Fabales; family Fabaceae; genus Neltuma; species Neltuma alba. Next base: position 211,750 of record NW_021636269.1, on the reverse strand, counting down.
AATAGGAACCCTAGCCCCTGTAAAAGATGATGATGATGATTTGACCCATGGATGTCCCACATTCTAAAAAAGAACTTTAACTACAGTCTCACCAACTTTCATTACTGTCATTCTTGTTAAACACAATCACATCTTTCAAGGACCAACGTTCATTTTCCGCAACCGTGAAGATCACTAACCAAAGAAAACTAACAAAGCCCAAGGCTAAAAACACTATTCATGGTCAAAGGCTATGGGGTTAGGTCATTGCAATGTGCAGAGCTAGCTAACCTAAGTTTAACTAACAGAGACTTAAGTTTCTACAAGGAATGATTATAAAGTAAAAATAATAATCTTGCTTAGAAAGGCTTAACTAGTGACCTTAACCTCAGGAAAACTGACTTGGGAACTGAGGGAGTGGATGGCATTTTAGACCTTTATTGAGGACTCAGGTGCTTCCCTTGGTTGAAAAATTTGACGGCTTCAGATAAATCGTTGGTATTAAAAATTTCAAACAGAAGGTTAAACCCTGCCATTTTGAAGTGCATTGGCTATTTGGCCATATATTATACTTACATTGCCAGTGCAAAGTTCTGCCAAAATGCAGCCAAGTGACCATATATCAATCTCTTGTCATATGGAAGTCCCAATATAACCTCAGGAGCACGATAGGACCTGGACTGGACGTATGAGCAAAGGTGATCAGTCTCATAACAACTACTCCCAAGATCAATGACCTTCACCTCACATCTACTATAGCTTTTCACCAAAATATTCTCTGGCTTCAGGTCACAATGTATTAGTCCAAGGCTGTGCAAAAACTGAAGCGCTTCCAAACACTGAATTGTAATTGACTACACAAATAAATTTAGAAGAGTTTCAGTGATGGCAGATAAGATGAAAATAAGACATCATGATTCATGAAGAAGATGGAACACCACAAACCTGCAATCTCGGCATTGTGAAGTATACTTCGCCCCCTGATTCTCTATTATATTTATGAAACTCATATAAGTTGGCTTTAAGTAGTTCACACACTATTAACAGATGTTCCTACAGAATAACAGGAAAAAGAAAAAGAGAGTAGTCAATCAGCTGACCAAAGAAAAAGTCAACCTATCAATTATAAAGGGAATCAGTAAATAATAAAATCATGCATATATATAAAAACTTTAACTGAACTGTGCAATTCATATTTTTAAAGTTTAATCTTCTCTCATAGCTACAATTATTGCCCTCATAATTACAATTTTTATCTTTCCCAGTTCCCACTAAATTTTCTGGTCCATAAAAAAAGCATTGCCACAGTTGCTGAACATCATGCAGTAGGATCCCCCATTGCAGGGAATCCAAACTTCTCATAGATGGCAAAAGATTTGTGCTAGAGAAAAAAATCAGACCTTTTAGCTTTGAAGAAAATAACACTACTAACAAGTCTATGAACAAAAGCGGTACCCCGAATCCAAATGATGGACATAGGAAAAAGAATAGATAAACACACACCAGAAACAGCAATTAACCGAAAGTAAAGACTTAATAATACCCCCGAAAAAAAAAATCACTAGCGTATTCAACAATCACTTACTCGATAATAGAAATAATCATACAACCGAAGAATGTGATACTTGTCTGCAGGATCATATTTATTGACATACTTGAGAAGCTTAATCTCGTCAAGGCTTTGGTCAAAGAAGTCCTTGTTGTTCTTTATTATTTTAACACAAACATCCATGCCTGTATGCAAGTCATGAGCTTGTATGGCTTTGCTGAACGCAGCAGATCCCAGATACTCAGTAACATGATAGCGGCCAGCTATTACAGAATTTAAAACAACATGGAAATTCTTGTCCTCCTCAAAGCCAGTTCTGAGAAACAAAACAAGGGTCCAGAAAAATTATAGAAGAAGAAAAGAAACAAGAAAATATCAAATTTCATCAAAACCTTCTCACACATGACCAAAAAACCCATTAGATATCAGTGCATACCTTTCCAATGGAGGGGAGAATCTCACTATTTCAACAATATCTTTAAAGAAAATATCATGACAAACCTTTCTATATATTGCATCAGTACATTGCTTCTTTTTTGTTTATGTTACAAAGGATAAAACGTAATTAACAATTAACAAATGAAGCAAATTTAGGAATTTAAAGCCACAAACAGTGTGGTTCCCCACACTTTTTATATTTTGTATTTTATATCTTGACTTTAAAAGAACTTTGAACCATGCTTACTAATCTACAGTTCAGATCAGCATAAATATGAAAACGTGCCTGTTTTTCCTATGCATAATCTTTAAATTGAAGGTTTCAAACTCCTCTTCCTGAGCCTTTATTTGCTTTAATTGCTCTTGAACAGCAGCAGCATCTTCATCCTCCAGCAATGTCCCTAAATCTTCTTCCCCTGCAATGTCAACTTGTTCATCTTCTTCTAACATAACCTGCGCTTTTTCAGTATATCCATAATTTGAGACTGCTGTTGGAGAAGAGTTAGTTGATCTTACTTCATTAGCATTATTCTCATTCCTTAAACTTTTAATGGGTGAAGAATCACCGCTTTTCTGGTCCCAAGAAGTAAGCATGTCATTAGATCTCACATATGCATTAAGATAGTCATCATGTTCATCAGCATTGCTGTTATCTGACCATAGGGGCTTACTGGAACCAGCCTGGATTATCTGGCCACCTTTTGGTGATTGAGGATATGAGAAGCTTCCATCAGAATGACCATTAATCTGCAAGAATGCACCTTTATCATCCCCGGTGACATACTTACTTACCTCACTCTTGCCATTTTTCTGCTTATTTTTGTTCAATTTATTCGGATAATCAATTTCGTGTGCCAAAAACCAGGCCTCATCCTCAATAGGTTGTCTCATGTAGCCAACATCGTCATCATCTTCATATTCATCAGAGTCCCAATATCATTAGAATAGTCAACAGATTCACCCAACATCACCAATCGTGGCAAAACCAGACACAAGATCCGATGTATCCTCTGTAATCCCTTGATTTATAGATAGCCAACAGTCCCCTGCAGCTCTCCTCATTCCTGAAGCAAGTGTGAAAGTAAAAGCTAGTCCTTAGAACATAGAGATCAACCAAATAATGTAGCATGTATAATTGATGTAATAATAAGGACTAAACATAACACAGTGCCAAAGTTTGCTTCTTAGCAAGAAATTAAATTAAGTTTTGCTCAGAAAGTTTACCAAGAACCAAGATCATTTCAGACGGAAGGCACAACATGTCAAAATGCTGCACTGTATTTCATATCATTTTTATTTGGAAATAGTTTGCCATTTTTTTATTTTATTATACTGTAGATTGGACAATAAGCAAGAACCAAGAACCAATGTTTGCTAATAGCTTTCTAGGAATCAAGTTCCCTTCATCCACTATATTGCCCTCGTTCACTTCATGAATTGAGTTGTACTAACAGAATTTAAATCTGTATAAAAGCTAGCATTTAAAAATTTTGTATATAAAAAGTACAAAGTATTGTAATTTTTTTATTAAGAGAATTTTAAATAATTCAACAAATTAAAATGAAGGATAAAAAAATAAACAGAAAGGACTAATAATAACACCTGTGTCTCAAGTCTAGGAGGAGGCCAAAATCTTGTCAAGCACACAAAATAACCTATCAACCGGCCAAGAAATGCAACTACTAATTTAGACACCGATTAAAGACAGCTGATTGAAGTACAAAGAAATGTGATAGTATGTAATACAGAATATGATGAAGAAATTATTATTCATTATGATTTAGGATATAAATACGAATTCATACCAGCTCTCAGGCTTGTGCTGTTGTGAATTCATACAGCTGATTAAATTAAGGTTACATTTATAGTAAAAAATGTGGTAAATTGGAGTTTATTTGTCATTAAGGACAATAAAGATGTTTGACTTAAGAACATTTTAAAGAGGACAATATTCTCAAACCACAATCCAATTAAACATCATAATACTAGAAATTTATCATCACTTCTTCTTCCACATACTGCATTTGACTGGTGCCATTGATAATATTTATCCATGAGCTAACCTGCAAGGTTAATTTCTTGTCCAACAGGAACATCCAATATGATCCTATGAGAGATCGTTGTCAACAAAGGCAACTTTTGAAGCAGGTTCATCCTGCTCAAATTTCTCCTCCCAATTAACAGCCAAGAGCCTGTCCTCTGACTTGAGATTAACAGGAGGAAGCCTTGGTAACTCCTCCTCTTGATTCTCAGGTGCAACAGGAAATTTAAGCTGCCAATGGTCTTCTGTTCTGAATTTCCCTGTAAATCAACTGCATAAATAGCTCTTGCTACTTCATCTACCTGCATTTTCATTGCCTCCGTGGCACCAATTATTTCTGTCCTTCTTCCCTCTATTCTTTTAGAGAAAGCCGCACCATCATATCTTGTAGACATATCTCCCTTGGGGAGGGGAAAAGCAGCCTTGACAGAACAATCATTCTGCAGGTCTGAAGATGAAATTTCATTCTCATCCTTTCTTGACCAGAAATTATCTGCAAAGTTCTCTTTAAAAGATGAGTTCTTCGATTTCAGTGGGCAATCATGTTCACTAGGTTCTTTGGGTTGCTCACCATGATATCTATGTTCCGCAGAGGATGTTGTTACTTCCAGGCCATGAGAACTGTATCTCAGTAGTCACAGCATTTCCCTCTGCAGATTTTGCATTATTGTTGGCCATATCATGAACTTCACTTGTTTGATGAAAAACCATGGCCTTTGAAGTATTACTGGCACTACCACCGCCATTTTGGTGAGGCTCACACACACGACCATTGCCAGAATTTAACTTCCTTGGTATAGATCAAGCATCTTATCCTCTGAATTCTTGGTAAAGCAAAGTATTTGTCACTTGCCCCAACCACTTCATTAGTTTTTTTCCATTCCCCAATAAAAGAAATACTTTTATTTTTGCTTTCTGTTGCATTTCCACCACTCCCACACTCTATTTCCTTCACAATCAGTTCCTCAGAAACTTCAACATTGTCATGAGAATCCAGTCCTTGATTGTCTCCCACAGATTTGCCCTTATCCTTTTCTGACTTATGCAAGGCCTTTTCTTTCCAGGTTAAGCTTCTCAAGGAAGCCATTTAAGTCATGACGATTATTGAGTTCACTGAGAAGAGCTGCCTCAGCTTTCGTGAACCGATTCCTCCTAGAAAGTCCAAAATTATTCCAACTGAGCTTGTGTCTGCCATTTTTAGGCCCTGCAAACCAAAGTCAAACCAGGATTACTAAAACCTCATTTCAAATGAAGATAAAGAAGAAATACAAACATTCTCACCATACCATATTGATACATTTGAACACATAAAAGGACGAAAAAAAGGGGGAAATGTCGGATATCACCGAGTCATTCTGGCTAAAGTTCAAAAGCTTACCTCTTCTTAGGTATTACCAAATGATGGCATTTTGTCCCCTTGTATCCTAATCAAACGGGGGAAAAAAATCAGAACTTCACATGCCAGATTCATTTATAAATAAAATTTTCAGCAATCAACGACATCAAATTATCTAATCGTTTCTTGATAATGACGGAACCAACGCTCCAACATAGTCCAAAAGGAGGTACCGGCCAAGCTAAGAGTTAAGAACTAAAAATCGCCTCTTTCCGGCATCGATCCAACGCCAATGCAAACATTGTAACTCGCAAATCGCCCGAATGCCAATTCAAGCGGCATAGCATTTTCCATTCCTTCACCTCTCAACTAGACCCCGAAGGTTTCGCAAAGTAGAATTCACATTTCCACGACAGCCTCGTTCTTCAAGAGAGCGGGGACAAAAAATTCCATGGAAAATGGAAGAAAATCAAGATCTAGCATTAGGTAGAAGAGGCGAAGAAGAGAGACATTTGGGTTCGAAAATGATCGTCCAGATATTTTTCTTTTTGAAAAAATAAAAGATTTTAAAAAGAAAACAGAGATAAAAAATGAAAAATCACAAAAACGGGGAGGAAGGAGAAAGAAAAAAGGGAAAACACACCTGGTGGGAATGAATGAAGTGGGATTGTCGCAGCGTGCTTGCTTGTTGTAAAGGCTTTAGGGTAGGGTCACGTTCGTCACGTATCGTCCAGTTCTTCTTCCCTGCTAGCTCTACTGAAGTTGGGGTGGCAGACCAAAGCCTGCGACATGCTTTGTGCTATATATATATATATATATATATATATATATATATATATATTCGCTGTGAACGAGCCCCATTTCCTCCAAGTTCATCTATTGAAGTTTGTTTTGTTTTGCCAACGGTCCAATTGGGAAATAAATAGAGGTAGGGGCTAAAGAGTAAATAACTATATATTCACTCACATGCATGCACTGCTGCAATAGGATCCGATGCATCAATTTTTTGGGTTTTTTTTTTGGGCCAGATTTCCGTGTGATTACACCCATAAGCCTACAAAATTACAACTCTGTCCATAGTATGAGTCTAGATTTATTAGGCGTGCATATGGATGAAAATAATTGAAAAAATGGGAAATACATGTTGTACCTCCTGCTGTCCTGCAGTCCAAAATATAAGACTCATTTTATAATATAAATTATAATACAAAATAGGTCTTATATTTAAAACCAGAAGAGTATATACTAATTAAGAAGTTGGTTCATTAATTATATAACAATCCTTAAGTTGAAATCATATGTCACCAAAGCATAGAAATTAATATTAGATGAAATAATAGATTTCTATCATGATTTTATTACATACAGCAATTTACAAAGCCCATGAGTATATATTAATAGGTCAATAAGAACTTATTAACAAGTCATGAAGTATTGGTTGACAAGTAAATTTATAAAATAATATAACCTCTAGTAAGATAAAATTAGGAAAAATTATTGTACTCTTTGGTTATAATTTATGTGGAGGTTATATTAAATTTATATATTATCTCATAAATTTAATTGCTAACTAACACTCTCTGACTTGTCAATAGCTTTTTATTAATTTGTTAATCTGTACCCATAAACTTGTTAACAGATGTTCGCAACAAAATTATTATATAAACTCATCATTTCATCTAATAGTAGTGTGTATGCTTTGGTCATATATGATTTCAGCTTAAAGATTGTTATATAATACTTTTTGTAACAATTTGATTTTATATAGAAATTATATTATCAACTGATACTTCCTGACTTATCAATAGCTTCTCATTGACTTATTAATCTACACCCATGAGCTTATCAATCAAAACAAGAACAATAACGTAATTTCTCATTTAAAATATATTACTCTCAAGTCGCACAGAACCTCCTATTTATTTTGAGATTTTAAGAGATCTTAGATCAATAAATTGTGTTACTTGAGACATGTATGTACTTTTTCCTAAAAAAATGTAGTAACATTGTGTCAAGCATAAATTATATTTTAGGGAGGTATTCATTAGATACTCCTCAGGATGCGTTATAAAATCTGAACTATCCAAAATATGATATAGACGGACCAAAATTTAAAATTTTTAGTTTGCAATTTTCAAGATAAATTTATTTTTCAAGAAGTATTAATTATAAAATTATATGTAATTTAAATTTTGCATCTAATTGAAAAACTATTTAAAGCAAAAAAAAAATTAAGTTGAATCTAAATCATACAAAATTAATTTGAACGGTAGAACTTAGAATAAGAACCCTATGTTTATTTATTTTATCGGGCATAAAAAAGTGTTTAGATAGAAACCAAACCATAGTTTTAAAAATACTTTTATGGTATACGAAATAAATATATAGAGGAGTTTGTCTCGTTTTGCAAAAAAATACTTTTAAAAAGCATTTTTATACAATCCCAAATACTCCCAAAATGCACTCCTATTAACATAGAATGGAAGCTCAAGCGTTTAAATTTTGAAAGATATGCAGGGGACAAAGTTATCATGGAGCATTTCATTCCAAGGATACTAAGTTTATCATATTAACTTAACTTGCGGATTTTTAAAATCAAATTGTTTATATCCAAGCAAATCATATATCAAGTACTACATTAATATTACCTTCAGCCCTTAATATAAAACCTTATTTGATTTTTATTTTAGTTTTAAATATAATACTCCAATCTATTTTGTCTCTCATATTTATGTACTTTTTTTAAAATAATTCTTCTTTCTCACCAATACACTTGATTAGTAAAGATATTTTAGTAAAAATAACACCTATTTGTTACAAATAACTAACTTAATTTTTTTCTTAATCTCTTTAAATTAGTCAACTAGCTCTTATAATTAAAACGGGAAGTAGTATTAGATTAATAATACAGCATTATCCTATAAAGGATATTAATCACCTTTTCGTTCTTCTTCATCGTACTACGGAAACCAGTCAAGGCCGTTGCCCGCCAAGAAGCCTACAAATAAATTGTTCAGCCATGCAGAACCCACTTTCCGCGCATGTTTTTGGATCATCCACGTTGTTTTTAAACAGAGTCCATGTCTAAAGTGAAGAAAATGCTTAAAATGGTAATGGCAACTTGAGAAGATATTAGGTAAAGAAGTAGCTGAAAAATGAAGCTGGGAAGAGAAAATCTACACATCAAGTATTTTTAATGCACAAAGTGATGAAATTTCAAAGGATTAACTAAAGCCCCATAATGAAGAAATTTACGCTATGTTTGGTACGGGGTTTTCGGAGGGGAGGGGAGCGGTCCCCTCCCCTTGTTTGGCTGGTATAATTTTTTACAAGGGGAGGGGAGCCCCTCCCCTTCCCTCGTTTGGTTAAGATGTTTTTTAAAGAGGGGAGGGGTTTTTCTCCCCTCCCCTTCCCTTCTAGCCTCCCCTCCAAAAGTGGGGTTTTTTGGAGGGGAGACGAGAGATGATATTTTAATTCCTTATATGCCCTTTTGATTTGTTAACTTCTAATCAGTCATAAACATTTCTACATAAGAGAGTTTTTTCGAGCATCTAATAAGAGGTTATTAAGATAATTATCTCCAAAATTAGTAAGCATTTGTAAACTTTTTTTCTCTTCTTCTAATTCTAAGAGGCCGTTGGTATTTTCTTTCACCTTCAAGGTCTTTTCTCTTATTGAAATCTATCACTTGTGAGTTTTTGTCTTGATATTCTATAAGTGTGTGACTGTATCTTGTAAATCAAAATTAATGGTTATATCTTAACAAAATAAAAAGTGAGAAAATTAATTTAAATTTTATGAGGCTAAAGTAGTCAATTTTTTATTAGAACAAAATAAGGTATTATTAAAATTGCTCCCTCCCTTCCCCTCCAATCAATCCAAACAGGAGATCATTGAAATCCCTCCCCTCCCCTTCCCTTTGTAGCTACCCTCCCCTTTCCTCCCCTCCCCTTCCTTTAATTAAAATCCCTCCCCTCCCCTTCCCTCCATCGAGCCAAACATAGCGTTAGTGTCTTGATCCCTTATACAGACGGTACTATCTCCAAAAGATTCCTGCAACCACCCGGTTTGCAAAAAGGAAACCGATCTAGCTCTTAGGTGTGACAGAGTTTTGTCTTTACCAGACAAAGTGTTGAAATTAAAGCCCTCATTTAGTAAAGAAAATTCGGTTTACAACGTCAACTGGTAAAGCATAAGCTGGATCTATTGGTTTCACTCCTGCATATTCAAGTAGTGAAAGTCCTGCAAGAACAAACATAAAACAAATTGAGAATCCTGAGCAATCTTTCTAAAAGAAAAGGAATTTAAGAAATAAAATTAAAAAAAAAAAAAAAAAAAAAAAGCTGATGAATAAGAAACTGAATTAACCCAAATAGGTTAATTCTTGCCTTTCCTGAGAATTTGAGTTTGATTCCTTTTGAGAGCATGCCAGAATTAAAATCTTATGTGTGCCATAAAGGTTGTCATGCATAGAGGTTAGGTTTCACAAAGATGTCTGTGTGTGTGTGTGTGTGTGAGAGAGAGAGAGAGAGGATTTAATACCACATGCTAATTGCAGTTCACTTCCTAATTAAGTCATGTTGAACTAATATCATAAATCTTGTCTGAACTTGAAGGGACTGGCAAGATTCACTTGCATCTATAAATGAGGGCGACATTTCCCTCTTAAATGAGTTAGCCGGTAATCAAAGTTAGTGGCCGCCACTCTCATTTGTTATAACGGAAAAATCTCAACATACTACATCGGACAAGTGGGACGAGTTTTCCTACCACTCATGGCAGAAAGCCCGAGGACAATATATCAGCAGGAAAAATAATGAATATTAGCCCAAACAACTCAAGGGAAAGGTAGATACGAAAGGTGGAGCTAAATTACCAGCCACCCCAAAATATGTATGGAAGATATCCACAGCATCATCGGGTCTGTCTGAAATTCCTCCATTTTCCGTGTCCTTTAAATTCAACAGAGAATACTTAAGAAAATCTAGCACAACCAAAATTAATACTTCCAGCGAAGAATCAGTAACACACTGATTTAATATCACAATAAAGAAATTAAGCTAAAATAACCTGGCAGTTTAAGATAAACTTTATCAGCTTCTCCTTGTTAATCCAATGAACCCGATCAATCATGATCAAGCTAGAAAGAACCCACCATGAGTAGCAAACCTGATATGATCCAAATGCAGGTCAGAGGAATAAAAAATTCCACAGGAGCAAGCACAGTAATAAATCCAGCCTTTCGTAGCTTTACTCACATCAGGTAGTTTCTCAGGACGGCCGTTTAAACCTCCAGATTTGACTTGTCGCTCACATAACCACCAACCAAGCAGGTCCTTGTCAACAAGATCCAGTGAACCCGTTATAGCAAGAGCTCCAACACAACAGAAAACTGACAGAAGGCAGAGATCATACTGAGCTTCAAATCTACAAGCCATTTAAAGGGCCTGTTCATTCAGCTTTTTTCATGAAAAAAATCGTTTTCTTAAAAGGAAAGAAAAAAGCTTTTTTGGGAAATAATAGAATTTTAGGATATTTGCTTAAACTCGTAAAAATAATCAGGGTTTGAAAAAAGAAAAAGAAAACATACTTCTGATTAATCAAGTGAAGGAAGGATTTCTTAATAACAATTTAATGTTGAACTACAATGCGACGCAGAACTATTGGTTTTTCAGGGAGGGGGTGTTCTGAAAAAGGATGTGAGATCCTTGTAATTTTATCAAAATTAAGGGAAATGAAGGTAAAAATGAAGTAAAACATTTATATTCTACTCTAATTCCATGAAATAATTAATTTTTGAACTAATTCTACAGTACACACATATTTGGAAAATGATTTGTTTGCCCCAAAATAGTCTCACACCAAACATAACTTAGAAACATGCCAGATTTTATTTCAAAATTCTGATTATGTGCGAGATTCTGAGTCATTTTTCACTTCTCATTGAATTGCAATCACATTCATTTTGTAAAGAAATTGTATCAATGCGTCTAGCTGTAATTATTTATCTGCTGTAATCATTGTATATGTGCAAGATTCTGAGTCTCTCCTTTTCCCCAGTTTTGCACTAGTTCCTCAATAAATTTGTAGACAAAACAAATAAATATTAGTATCCTCCACATACTCTTTTCCTCCCTTAGCATGTGTTTAAGACTTTGCCCCCACCAAACACTAATACATCTATTATTTGCATACCACAATAATCAATCATTAATCAGACCATGACAAAGCCTATGAGAAGCACCGAGGAAAGAATTGAGCAACAATCAGGATATTAAAATAAAAGCAGCTACTGATATCTAACATACTTTGCCCAGCATGAGATTCCCCACCCGGTGTGCAACCAAAGCCACCATCCATATTTTTGCAGCTTAAAATGTACCTCACGGCCTTCTCCACATTAATTTTATCCAAACGATGTAATATTGATAGACAAGATATGGCAATATATGAGAACCTGAGAAAGAATTTGATGAGCTTAAATCAGGAAGACAAAAGGCACAAAAAGGCTTAATCTTCCAAGGTATCATAAAATGTGGATAGGTAAATTACCGTGTATCAACTTCACCCCAAATATCCCCGGAAAAGGATCCATCTTCATTTTGCAGGTTAACAATATCTAACATAATTGTTAAGAAACATAGGATCTAACATACTTTCTGGCCAAGGAAATATTTCACTGATGGGGACTAGCTTTTTGTTCACAAATTAAAACTTTCAAATAAATTTTTATAATGACAAGGGGCTAGTTTAGCGGAGAACTGGAAATAAATATATTTCCAACTAAAGATGCGCATCCTCATAAGCAAAGAAAAGCATCAAAGTTGAACTATTGACCATTAAATACTTTAAGAAACAAAAGCTTCTGCACAAGAAAGGATTTGAGAATGCAAAGCAGTTCCCAAGTCAAACAATTTATATGCTAGAGGATACATTTTGTCACCTTATCCACATCAATAATGTCAAGCTTGTTAAAGAGAGCCAAAACCTGAACAGCACTTAACGTATACAGAATGTGTGGGTCATGTCCAATGTTACCACTAAATCCCCCTAAATAACACAAGCATGTCATCAAATAAAAAAATTCACAATGTACTAAGGGTCACTAAAACAATTTAACCCTGACCCAAGAAAGTAAGAAATCAAATTAAGTTTTAATTAACCTGATTCATGCTGACAACTCATGACCCATGAAACAACCTCATTGACATCCACAGTGTCTAGCTTGCCGAGCAGATCAAGGGTAGTCAGTCCCCAATATGCCCCATTCATTCTTAGATGCTCCATCACCACAGACTCAAAGTCATCTTTCCTCTGGGATCCCAGGAAGGAAAACCATAGAAGAAAAATAAATAACACAAAAGACATGGAAATCTTAAGCATAAAGCAGCTTTGAAAGCAGACAGTAACTCAAGATTACATCTTTTCTTCAGTTGTAATGCATAAATGGGAAGCATACCTTTTCAGCAGCTAAAATATACTGAACATGTTTCTCAGTCACCAGCTCCCCCATCATTCAAGTAAGCTGCACCCACCAATTAATAATGACCCAATCAGAGATAAGTGCTTCATTAAACCCACAAGTTCCTTCTTTTATAAGAACATGAGGGAAGGTATTACAAGAGACTGACGCCACTAGTATTACAGATATTTATGTTTTGCTGAAAGGCAAATGCCCTGCACTCAATGATCTATTTGTAGCCCTAATACATTTCCATAAAATCATCAAAGTTAAATGGCAATGTTGTCAAAACAGCCCATCTCAAACCAGTCCATCTGGGCCAGGCCATTAGTAAATAGGCTGCCTGTTATGCGTTTGTATCCAGCCTAGCAGGTTAAAGAGAGACCGACCTGTTTATGTCATGGTCTGTTTCCAAAGATCAAATAAGCCGCAACTATCACACTAAAATATAGCGATGAACTCTTAAAAACCTATTCAGCCAAGCAATAGCCAAAAGAATGAAATTTGCTCCTTATAATTTCAATGCTCAAATTCATACTTGCCCTGAAAAACTTAGATGAGGACTTCAGTAATACACCCCACCCCTAATGAACTTCCACGGTTAATACGCCAAAGATACGAATAAGAGAGACCGACCTGGTGATCCTCAGTGATGAAGTCGGCGGCGCGGGCAGTGGAGGCTAATGCTTCAGAGTGCGCTTGCTGCTTCTGAGACGTGGGCACACTCGAGATTGGGGGGCAGGAAGACGCAGGCGGCTTGATTGGAACAGCAACTAAGGCGTGATTTAGGGTGTGTTTGGTAGAGCGTTTTGACAGCGGTACCGCACGTTGAGGCCTAGATTAATGTTTGCATTCATGATACACCGAATGCGCTCATGTTATGAATACGATGCAAAAGCCATGTTATCTCAAAAGCTAAAATACTCAATAATTTGGTGTTTATAAAAATATTTAAAGGAGAAAAAAAATTAAATAATAAATTTTAGAAAAAATGATAAAAAAAAGTCTCCTATTAAAAATTCAGTTCGTGAGAAAAATCAATAAATTTTTATACATATAAAGTACTATTACTCTGTAAACTTTATATATACAGAGTAATAATATTTGTACTTTGATTTAAGTCTTTCTTATCAATTAAATTTTTAACAGGGACTTTTCTCAATTTTTTATAAAAGTACAATTTTACCCCTAATCTTATGTCTTAAGTGCACCCAAAAAAATATCATGGATAAAATTGCATTAAAAAAAGTTCATGTGCAAAATTATGCAAACAAAAAAAATGATCATGGGTAAAATTGCGCCATTAAAAATATCATAATATTAGGTACACATGAGAAATGAGAGTAGGACTAAAAGTGTACCTTTACCTTTGTGATTTTAATATTTTTCTTAAAATTATCACATTATTATTTAATAAAATCCATATCTCTTTTAGTTATTTTATATCCAAACTTACTTTTTCATTGATCATCCAAACAAGTTTCAGTTTCTCAAACTAATTTTTTTTGTAAAAATCAATCTAAACATAAATCACATTACACTATTTAACTTTTATCTAATTTGACTTTTAGCAAACATGAAAATGTTCACAGCCAACTTCCAACAACTAAATTATTAACCGTCTTCTAAAAACAGTTAAAATTAATTAACAGTATTGAATATGTCAAATTTTGGATTTTTTTAATGAGAGAGATATTAATAACAAAATAGAAAATGAAAAAGAATGTAATAAAAAAAATACTAATTAAGAACAAAATTAATAAAAATACATTTAATGTTAAGACAATTTTAAATTTTTTTTAACGTTGTGGGACAACCCTAAATAAAACCTTATAAAATGTATCAAACCAATTTAAATTTTTACATAGGGATAGTATAGATTTCATTTAATGTTGAGACAACAAAATCTTGTAAAAAGGATAAAGAAAACAATCTGATGGCTCTCAATTTATATTTAACTTTGTCACAAAAAATTTATATTTAATTTGCATTTTCATATGAAAAGCTATAGACACGTCAGACGCCACCCAGACAAAGTGGCAAACTACATAACTGTGGGCAAAATTTTTATAAAAAAAAAAAAGAATGGAAAAGAGAAAAGAAAAGGCAAGAGCGAGTTACGTTGAGGCTCATGGTCAACGCAAGCATGCTCAGGTTGAACTCAAGTTGACTCTCGAGCCGGGTTTGATTATAGTTTCTTTGAATAAGATATAAATCTTGCTCTATTCTGTAACATTTTCCTCCTTTAATCACGATTTCAAAACCACCTTCTTCTCCCCACTTCCGTCCATTGAACCCCCTTTAATCTTTTTTGCCTCTGCTCAGATTTCTCCCATATCTTCCTTTCTTTCTCTTTTCTGGTGCTTCTTCTGGGAGTGGCAAAGCGACAGGTGGTCGAGAATGGCGAAGGTGATGGCCACACTATTCTTCTCCTTCGTTGTTCTTTCTGGCATCAGCCATGTGAGACCAAATGCGTCAGATCATAGTTACAAAGAAGGAGATATAGTCCCCTTTTATGTTTCAAAAGTTGGGCCATTTAACAATCCCAGGTAAGTAATTAACTCCACTTGATTCTTTCTTATCTCAAATTTTCAATTTGGTTCGAGTAGTGAGTTCTTCATGCTTCATTGTCTTTTTGCTGAGGCAGAAATCACAGAAGATATTTATAGTAATGTTGAACAGTTACTGTTTGAGTTTCCTGTAGCTTTAATAAAAACCTTGTTCTTTTCAGTGAAACATATCGTTCTCATGATCTCCTTTTCTGTATGCCAGGTTGGTTTCAGTCCTTCATGATTCGCCCTTCTTATTCATTATCCATCTTCGTTAGTACAATCACTTTCTTTGTTTTTATATGGACTGCAGATCATGCCAAAGAAAAAAAAGAAGCGTTTGGTGAATTCTTAATAGGAGATCGATTAGTCAGTGCTCCTTACCAACTTGAATTCCGAAGGAATAAAAATTCTGAAGTACTTTGCAAGGAAACACTCCAGAAGGAAGACGTGGCCAAGTTTCGATCTATGGTTCAAAAGAACTACTTCTTTGAAATGTATTATGATGACTTACCTGCCTGGTCTTTCATAGGACGAGTTCATCAGGAAGGAGAAGACCCAAGTGACAAGAAGTACTACATGTACAAGCATATTCACTTTACCATCTTCTGCAACAAGGATCGTGTTATTGAAATCAATACACGGCCAGTGCCTGATGCGTTTGTGGACCTTGCAGATGATACTGAAAGAGAGGTGGAATTTCTGTATTCTGCAGAATGGATAGATACTGACACTCCTTTTGAAAAGCGGATGGAGAAGTACTATGCATCATCCTCATGGCCCCATTTGTTCTCAATCTTAAGTTCGTGTGTGCCAATTCTCCTTCTAACTGGGATTCTCGCAACTATTTTAAAGCGGGTCCTTCAGAATGATTTCAAGTAAGAATCTTTTCTAGTTTCTGCATTATCTGTTTTAGGTTCAACCTGTCGACTTTGACAGGACTAGGACACTTCAATTTTGTGCTAAAATGTATGATGTTACACTTGTTTGTCTCCAACATAGGTATGTCCATGATGAGGAATCTGCCAAGGATGAAGAAGAGACTGGTTGGAAGGATCTCCATGGAGATGTATTTAGGTTTCCCGAGTATGGGTCTTTACTTGCGGCTGCCCTTGGAGCTGGTACCCAGCTGCTTACCCTGTAAGTTTCCTCTGAGTTCTAAACCACCGCCCCCTTATGTGTAATCTTGATTGTTCTGTCTTATAAGTAATATTTGTGCATGATTTGCAGCATAGTGTTCATATTCATTTTGGCGTTTTTTGGTGTATTCTATCCATGCAATCGAGGGGCTCTGTCTAAAGCAATTGTTGTCATATATGCACTAACTTCAGGATTTGCTGGCTATACTGCAACCTCATTTTATTGTCAGCTAGAAGGAACAAACTGGGTATGCACTTATGAGCCTTTTCTTTCATGGGATTCAGTACCCCTTGAGATTCTAATTGTCATCTCCAATCATTGATTATTGCATACTTGTACTTGCTTATTGCAGGTTAGGAATTTACTGTTGACTGGATGCCTCTCTTGGGGACCCCTATTTCTCACATGTTTCTTTCTGAATACTGTTGCAATTGCTTACAACACCACTTTTGCCATTCCATTTGGCAAAGTTATGGTGATAGTTCTCATATGGACTCTTTTAGCATTGCCCCTACTTGTGTTGGGCGGGATTGTTGGGAAGAAGAACAAAGCAGAATTCCAAGCACCTCGCTACACAAGTAAATACACAAGAGAAATCCCCCCATTGCCATGGCACCGCAGAGCAATTTCTCACATTGCAATGGCAGGGTTTTTGCCGTCTTGCGTTATATGCGCCGAACTTTACTACATATTTGTCTGTCTTTGGGGTTTCAGGATTTACGCTACCTACAGTACCTTGTTCATTGTCTTCATCATTCTCTTGATTGTTACTTCTATAACTACTATGGCTTTGACATACTTCCAGCTTGTTGCTGAGGATTATGAGTGGTGGTGGAGGTATGAAGTTACTGTGTCATTAATTTCTCATGCTAACTTTAGCTTTTGAATCAATCGCTAAATGAATATTGCTCATTGGTTACTCTTGTTTTAATGCTTCGGGAGTGACATTAAACCCACCAAAAAAAAAAACTTTTGGATACACATAGCTTCCACGTGAAAACTTCCACAGCAAAATAGATGTTAACCCTGATGAAGTATTACCCTAGACTGCCACCACACCTTGGAGAAAAGTGTCCCAAGAATGCCTGCTTTGTTGATTTATTGATGCATTCTAATCTCCATTATCATCTTCTTTTGACCTTCCGCATCGTTGCTTTGATTCTTGGGAATCTTCTGTATATTTGAGGTCTGCATGGTTTAGTCATTTCACTGATATACTTTAGCCTTGATTGTTAAATAGCAAATTTTTTATTATGTGTTCACTGGGTTTAACCTTTGTATTTCCTTTTAATGCAGACCATTTCAGTATGGTGGATCAGCAGGATTATATATCTATGCCTACTGCTTCTACTACTACTATGCTCGCTCTGATATGTCTGGGTTCTTGCAGATCTCATTCTTCTTTGGATACACGGCCTGTATATGCTACGGTTTCTTTTTGATGCTTGGAACTATTGGATTTTTTGCAGCTTCTCTCTTTGTTCATCACATTTATGGATCCATCAAGTGTGAGTAGGCAATTTCTTTTTGGGTTCTGAGGTCCAAGAACAGCTGAAATTGAATTCTTTGTATTTATCATTCATATAACTTAAAAGAGTCAAAGTGACAAAAAAGACTATATTCTTTTGGCCAGTGCATGAGATTGTATTTGGGTTTGTATTTTACCTTTAAATTTATGTTAGTTTCTAGTGATAAACATTAAATGTTTTTTGACATAAGGATGCACAGGTATGGACCATTTTCAGAAAAATCAGCCTGAACAAAAGTATTAGAGGGGGGGAGAATAAGAACCAGGTAATATCACTTGGGGGACACTAATAATTAGAAGAAAAAAGAATCAGACTAATTGGGACTTCAAGCTTTTTGTTTGTGAGTTGAATCAATTGATCCTTTATTTTTATGAAAGACGATATGTTATTATTGGGTTTTGAATGTACTTGGAGATGATCTTCGATATGTTTTTTGCCCATACGAAATATATTCCCTGATATAGATATAGACTTTTGATTGTACAACAAATGCACAGAGAGGAAGAGTTTTGGGGAGAGGTTCTTCAAAGAGAAGAGGGAGTAGTTTTTCTTTTGTAAAATTTGCTTGTGCGTATATTGTGAAATAACCGTACTCCTACTCTCAATTAACCGTTCCCACCAAAATTCAAATTGAAAATTGGGCATTCTACTAATATCTACCCCAATCTTTTGTAAATTACAACTAGACTGCAAACATTTTGGGCTTGGGCCTAACTTGATGGATTAAGTTTTATCCCAACAGTTATTGACCGTGATAAGCTTACACACCCTACATCCCAAAATATAAGTATCGGATAACTAAATCACACAATTTAAAAAGTTGATTAAAATTGATTAAAGACTAAATATGTAAAAAATATAACTTATTTTTTTAAAACACTTTTACTTATGAGGTATTTACATATCACTCATCAATAAGGCCTCACATTTGCAGAAGGCTTTGAACTCAAAATCTTGTAGATGATAAACCAATTCTATATTAATTAAATCCATATTTATGTTAACACAAACATTGATAACAAAAAGGAAGAATTAGCATAAAGTTCGAAGGAAGGAATTTAATTATTAAAAAATCCTAATAACAAGTAACTAGTGTGTGTGTATCTTATTTTTCTTATTATAAACCTTATCATTACAATTAGCTAGGGGTGAGCAACAAACCCATTACCCGCTAGCCCGGCCATGACCCATGAAATTTTTGTCCATTTAAACCCGCCCAATTAGCCCAAATAAGATATTATAAACGGGCGGGCTTAAATGGGCGGGGTAGCCCATTAAACGGGTTGGGTTATGGGCAAGGTATTGGGCTGCCCATACCCGCCCATTTAAGTTTTAAGTTTTTAAAAATATTTTTATTCTTCATTTAATTGATGATATTGTTTCTCATTCATCTTTTATCAAAAATTCATGCTTGTCTAAGCTTTTATTTTATCCTTTAGGTAAAAGTTGGAATTTTCAAAGTTTATGAGACTTTATGATTAGTGACTACTTTTATGATTTTATCAGACTTTAATTGTTTGCGAATCTAAGTGAGTTGTGTGATTGAATATGGTTGATGTTATTTCATATTTGATTTGCTATTTGGCATGTAAAATTTATTGACAGCTTCATAAGGTTACATATACAAAATAATTATACTGAAAAAAATATATAAAAAAAATAAATGGGTTACCCCGTAACCCGGTCAGCCCAAACGGGCTGCCCCGTAGCCCATTTAATATGGGCTAAATGGGCTACTACCGGGTTATGGGTTAGCCCATGCCCATTTATAAATAAATGGGCGGGCTATGGGCTAACCTTCGGGTTAGCCCACCCCGCCCATTGCTCAGCCCTAATTACAATTGTTAAACTTTAGTAATTAAATGCGTTCGGAACCTGATTGTAATTCCCTAACCAAAAAGGGTCGCCTCTCGGGCGCTCAGTCCCTCGTAAACTTCATCTCGTCGTTCTGGTTGCGAGTCCAACCTCATGCTAATGTGACCCAATTCAGCCCAAAGTGTGACCCGACCCGACAGTTGGATTTTCATTGGGCGCGGGGAATGGGTGGGCTCGACGCTGCGAGCTTTGGCTTCTCGGGGGAGCAGATGACTTCTGCCACTTCTCTGCCTCCGAACCTTTCCGTCTCCTTCCTTTCCTCCACTTCTAAACTCTCTTCCCCTGTAAGCTTCTTCGCTTTCTCATTATCTTCAACATTTCGTATATGTACTCTGTTTACCTGGGAAAATTGAAGGAAACAACCGGAAAAGAACATGCTTTTTCTGAATTTATTTCACTGAACTAAGCTGAATTATTGTTATGGATGAACATTTTCATGAGATACGTGAAATGTAGAGTATGATGCCATCAATTTGACATCTTAATTACACATCAAATTTGTTGTTACTCTGCAGATTTGTGTTCTGCCTGCGCGTATTAATAATGGTCGGGGGCCGAAAATTTATGCTCAAGCTGCAATTTCCAGCGATAGGCCAGGTGGCTTGCTTTTTCTTTTTATTGTTCTGTTTTTTGTGTCTTCCCTCCTTTGATTTCTTTTGAGGTGTTGCGGTAACTGGTCATGTTTACAGGCGCATGTGATCCGGAGCTCCGCGCAGTGCTTGAACTCGCCACGGACTCCGAGTTGTATGAGCTTGAAACAATCCTTTTTGGCCCAAGGTGGGTAGAATCTTCTGGAATGTGAAAATTGTTTGAATTTCTTGCAGAGTAATGTGTCGGGTCATAATTTAAGTAATTCTAGGTGTCTGAATAGTGATAAATGTTTTTCTTTTTACATGTATCAGCTACTTCAGCCCTTTGCTAAAATCAATCCCGAGTAGAACTGACTTTGACCGGGCAATGATTGGGGTGGACCTTCAAGAACGTGAAGAATATATAGCTGCTCTTGA
Source organism: Neltuma alba (assembly GCF_004799145.2). Taxonomy (NCBI): domain Eukaryota; kingdom Viridiplantae; phylum Streptophyta; class Magnoliopsida; order Fabales; family Fabaceae; genus Neltuma; species Neltuma alba. Next base: position 190,845 of record NW_021636269.1, on the reverse strand, counting down.
GTCGCGATTTTTATTTCTTGCAGCTGATGCCAGGTCTACGTTAAGGTTACTGATTGCATAATCTTTTTTTTTTTGGGGGGCTCTGCCAAATCTTTAGTTAAGAATTAATCGTATAGCACTGGGCCATTGATGTTGTTACCTAGCTTAAGAAGGAATGCCTAGCTGCGTTATCACTGGATCCTTTTTTTTCCCAAATTGATTGTATATGTTGTTGAATACTTGATCTGGGCAAATTGTTTAATTTGGTTAATTCTTCGTAGAGGCTGGAGGCCATCTTATAGAAATGTCTTGCTTGAAGTGAGGAAACGATTAAGCATCCCTTGCTCAAGCAAATTGTCAACTGAAGACCTTGAAGTAGAAATTTTCCTTCACTTATTGCAGGATGATTTAAGGTACCAATCTTTCAGCCCAAGCTATGTATGAATTCTTTTTGCGGATTAAATGGTGCTCAGTTTATTTTTCACCCTGCACTTTTCTCTTGTAAATTTATGGGCAATGACAAGTGTCTTTTTTATCGCAATGCTGGCACTCTTCCCCTGTTCTCCTTTGTTCCTTGCATAGAACAAAGACATATTTAACTTTACAAAGCGACATGTGAGTTTCTTGCAATAAACTTTAAGATGGCCTGCCAATTAAAGCTGCGAGAATTAGCCTATTCCTTTGACACTTGATGTGTTTTCTGCTCTCCATTTTATGCTGATACTATTAGGCAGCAGTTTATCTTTCCTGATAACCACTCCTGAGAACCATATGTTCTATGATTCATTGGATACGCATTTGTTTCCTTTTTAGATGTACAGTAATGACCTAAATCTTGCATATTTCTGTAGTGAAAAATCAGAAACTTCTGTAGACTTATTGGATCTTGGCACGGCGTCTAATGTTGAGGATGGCCAACTCAGTCAGTGGAAAGCGCAAGTTCTTGCAGCTGTAAAAGTTGGTGCCGGCGAGTTTCAGTCAATGATTTTAAAGGTATCTTAAATGGTTCATAAAGATACTTCAGATGGAACCTTTTTTTATTCATAATGATTTGATTTAATTTAAGGTGATATATCTCTTCTAATTCTTTATTTTCTCTTGTCCTCTTAAGGGTGGTGGTATATTTACATTCACAAAAATATATCAGTTGGTAAGAGAATGGTATCCTTGTTTTATTGTTGTCTTAAATTAGTTTCCAATAGAAAGCCATTTGGTCTTTCGTTTCTTTTGATGACTAGGTGGTATCTTGTAGTTAGCAAGAAAATTATCTGGGAAATTTCTTCGAGAAGCTGCTAACTACCAGATTAAGAAAGAGTTAATGAAGAAGGTATGTATTGGCAGGGACTGGGGTTTGATAACCTAAAATCTGTTTCTCCCAACCATTGACGTGCACTCTGTTCTCCATGATTTCCAGGGTGGACAGTTAGCAGTTTTAATTTAGAATCTCGGGCAGCCTTGCTTGCAGCAAAACAGGTGACAGACATTGGCTATTTTTTTGTTTGAAAATTAAGGTTTTATGATTTATTCATGGGAATGCGTTGAAGCGGTCATTGAAAGAATCTGTTAATATATTGTTGTAATTACTATGATGCATTCCATTCAAAAAGCCTAGATTTTAAAATATTTGAATGTGTATCCTGTATACTTGCTTTCTCTAATGTATCTCATTGTTACGATACTTTAAAACTTGATATTATACTTCAATTTTATACCTACACTAAACACATTTCTATGCCTTGCACAGAGTCTCAAGGAAGTTTTAATGTTTATGACTTATTAAATAATATGACTTGTTATAGATTTTATATTCATACCTTCATGATATGCAGCTCCCTGGTTCAGCCCAGCTAAATATACATTTCTGAAATAACTGGAGCATAATGCTATTACTGGAACTTTTTGCATTTGCATCTCTTTGCCGTGCATAGATTTGGTGCAAAAAAGAAGAGGATTCAAGTTTTGAATTTTAAACCATTCTTTCTTGTCCGAACTTTTAACTTTTCTAGGGTTTTCTTGGCGCTGCATCAAGATATGTGGGCATCAGAAGCATGATGACGCTACTTGGACCTGTGTATCTTCTTCACCTCATCGCATAACTAAAATTTCTTGAAGCTGTTTATTTTTGTTATAACTTGTCCTTCCTGGTTTTCCTTTTGAATTTTAATTTATATCACAGAATAATGTTTGTAAAAATCTTTTATATGATGAAAATTGTGGCTAATAATGAAACATCTATGGACATCTTGATATCAACTTCACTGCTCTCTTACATTCTGAGATGGAGTAAGCTCTCCAAGAGAGGTTTATTAGAACTTCAGTCATTAGCAGCTTCCTTAGCTTGAAGAAGGTTGTTGTCTTAAATTTGTATGAATTGTGTTTGGAGGAATATGATGATTTTCCCTAAATTTCTATATGACATATTATTGGTCTAATCCAGACGCCTTTTTCTTCCTCTCTCACTAACCTTTTATGTCAATGAAAGATGAGATCTTAATTGCTGCAAATCTGAGGAAAAATTTTATGAGCTACTGATCTGAGCTGTGGGTGTGGGCAATAAATTATATACTCCCCTGTACATTGATAACCACATCGTTATTGATGGACTAAATGATTAGATTTCTTTCACCTCAATGAGTGCTAAGTGTTAATTGTATGTCTAATTTTACATTGTGCAGGCTTTGGGGAACCTTTCTTGCAGATCTCGTCATTCAAATGCTTGGAACTGATTATGCTAGAATCTTGCGAGCAATTTATGCTCTGGCGCAGGTAATAGTGATGCTCCTGTTCTTCCTTTTTAGGCTGGTCGCTTCAGTAGATCCTAGATTGGCCATCCTGCCCATCTTGATACGATTGTTGTGCCTAACCTTGAGTTTATTCGGTACCATGTAATTAAATGGACCTGTTGTGGAATCCAACCCTGTACACATTTTTGCCTCTAAAACATCAGCTTAATGTTAGCCAACAAAGAACAAGATATAACATAACATCTGTTCACCGTTCGGTGTTCAATATGATCATAATACATCTCATACTACAGTGCTGATGATGCATGAAAAGGCTATTCTTTATATTAATTTATGGATAGTCTGATATTATTAGTGATGTAACCCTACTGGGTTTATGCAATTAATCTTTTGATAAATGACATCATAATATATCTGAGAGTTTAATGGGGCAGGCATGGCTTGTTGCATTATACAAGGGGACACAACGAGGCTTTGGCTTAATGTTGTAAATTTTATGAAGCATCAACCTGTAGTTCTCTTACACGGTTGCTTATGATGCAGATTCGAGTTACCCGAACATATAAGCTACGATCAGATGCTTCTGAAGAGTAGCGTGCATGCCAAGCTCATTCCTCTAACTTAGGGTCAGAGACTCCACTATATTGGTTTTTGGTCTGGTGAACAGTTTCAAAATTGAGATAAAAGTGTTGTAAATAAAATATATTTGTCTTTTTTGTAAATATACAAAGGTTTTATGTTTCAATATAATTCGAAGCCGAAGCAACTGATCGATTTTGTAGCGAGGCTATAAACTCCCAGACCAATATTAGGTTTTTTTTTTTGGGGGGGAAAAAAAACTATTCTGAAAATTTATCCATAGTTGTTATATATACGGAGAAAAGATACTCACTTTTAAGTAACGGTAAAAAATTTGTGGCAAAGAAAGTTATACAAAATAAAATTGAGACAATTTTAAAATGATAAAATAGTTTTAACAAAAACCAGTTTCCTAGAATAGGAAGAGGACTATTATAACCAGCAGGCTTTTGATTTATGATCACTTAAGTATGAGGTTTCAAGTTTGAGTTTCCACGTTTTCTCACAAAACTAACAACAGTAGCTTCAAATAAAAAGGTTTCATTTCAACGAAAAAAAAATAAAAAGGTTTCAATCTAATTAAAACATGGGCACTTTATAAGAACTACTAGTAATACTACATACTAGTTATTGTCAAACAAGCGGGGAAAGGGCAAAAGCCAAAAAGAAAAATCCTTTTTTTTTTTTAACAGTTCTAATGGAAATCTCATGAGAACATTGAAAGAAGACAACTTTAAATTGATAACGTTTTGGCATAAAATTTCGGTGAAAAAGATACCAATTTCACAAAGAGAATTAAAAAGGTTGAATCAGGGGCGTTGTTGCATAAAAATCAAGGAGATCTAATGAATCGTGAGGGAATTACCAAATAATCCTTGTTAAACATCTTAGGCTAGATCTTAACAACGACAGGAGTACAACAGCTATAAGCACACATAAGCCTAGGAAAAAAAAAATAGTGTTAGTAAACCCAATAAAAATTGACATATAATCTGTTCTTTTGTGGGGGGCAGTGATTGCGACATGCACAGATGTTACTAAAACTTTATTTTATATATATATATATATATTTATATATATATATCATGTGGAGAAAACGAGACTATCATGTGGACATAAAAATTGAGGGGTAAAAGGCAGAAACCCAACAAAGGAAAAGGAAAACGTGTGATGAATTGGAAGTTAACCAAACAGTGCCTTCCATTTCATTTTCTTTACTATCTCTTCCCTCCTTCTTTGTTGATCACTCCTTCCAATCACCCTAGTTTAATTCTTCTTCCCCCCAAAATTATATATTCATATTATTACAACACCTAAAACTTAATTGAAAATAATATATATATATATATATATATATATGAAACAAAATGATTTTAAAGATAACTGAACAAATGAAAAGAAAAATTAAATACTATTGAACCCCTCTTCGTTGAGCGTACCAAAAGATTGGCTCCAGTTATTAATAACTCAAGAGAGAAGGGTTTCTTAATTACAATATTACTGAATATCTTTTCTCAAACATCTAATTAAATTAAGAGTTTTTACTTCGTTTTAAAGAGAATTCGACAATAAAATTTTAGATGCAATAAGCAGATATAAGATCATATACGTACAATTATATGTTTTGCTTTTGACACAATTTGAATTCTCTGTAATTATAAAAGTGACTTTAGAATAATGCAGAGTAAAGAAAATAATGGAGAGGACAAAAAAGAAAGTGGTTGAATAAGGGGGAAAAGTGGGTCATGTAAGTAAATCGACAAACAAAAGTAAATAAAAATCACATCATCATCTTTGCATTGCTTGAAATCTATGATCCGCTGGTTTAATATAAGCTATAGAAATGAGCAAAACCTAATCGAAACTGAAAACCAAACTGAATTCATTTTGATCTTTCAGTTTTTATTTGATAGACATTTGGTGTTCAGTTTTCGATTTGATTATGCAAAAAAAATTCAGTTAAAATCGAAAGGTTCTAGTGTCTTAATGAATTCCCGTTCAAGTCCAAATAATATTACCTTTGGTTCTTAATATAAAATCTTGTTTGACTTTTATTTTGATAATAAATATAAGATCCTAATCTACTTTGTCTCTCATATTTATGTATTTTTTGAAGGTAGACTTTTTAACAATAATAATTCTAACCAATATACTTGATTAGCAAGGATATTTTAGGAAAGATAACACCTATTTATTATAAATAACTAACTTAATTTCTTTCCTTAATCTCTTCAAATTAGTTAACTAGCTCTTATAATTAGGACCAGAGATAGTATTTTCATACTCAATGAGTTTACCAAACCGAAATCATTTAGCTAATTCGATTCGGGTTTTTTTTCCCTCTTTTTTTAATTTCAGTTCAATGTTAAAAACCCAATGCTCATATCCCTAATCTAATCGAATGATTGAGAAGGGAAAAAAATAGTCCAGTGTGTGTATGAGTGAGCATTACATACATTATTGATTGGATAAAATTAAAATCTCTCTCCAAACTGTTGAGTAAAGACATTATATCAGAAATATAATCAAACATGAGATAATGGAGAACAGTATAATTCAAATGATAAGAGAGTATCCAATGTTCTGTTTTGTTTTTGACCATATAGCTTCTTCTTATAGAGAATCTGATTTCCACTTTAACTACTCAACCAATACAAAATTCACACCTTACGCATATATATTGAACTATAAATTTTGAAGATTATTGATTAATAATTATGCAGTTAAGTTAAAGGTTTGTTTGTGTGTGTGTGTTTAATGATATAACCCATGAAAATAAGAGGGGGCAAGTGAAGAAGATGAAGAAAAGGTGATACATATAAATCTCCAAACTAAGAAAGACAGTGGCATGATGAGTGAAAGCTGAGTCTTATCTTTCTTTTTTTTAACTGCTGACGCAAAATGAAGAAGGCTACAATATTTTAATTATTTAGAAATATTAGATTATAATATGAATATTAGTTTTTTTTAATATTTAAATGAACACACATCGAGCTTTTGCTTTTGCAAAAGGAAGAGAGACTTTTTTGATCTTTTAGATTTGATGCCTTTGACTTTTTGGACTTCCACAAGCGAAACTGCTCTTTTTGGATCTAAAAGATAGGCCTTCCCCACCCACATGCTTTGTTTTTCTCCACTCATCACTCTTCAATCTTTGCTTCTCAAAATTAAATTCATTGCTACTTAATTGTATTGACAGGATTGTTAATCTAAGAGTTATTTAATTAATTTAAGCAAGTTAAGAAAGATAAATAATTTAGTTAATTATAACAACTGTAACAGGACATACTTAATATTAGATTATGTATCAACTTATAATTTTTTTAATAAATCTCAATTTATAACTTATATAAATTAGTTTGAAGAAAAAACATAAATATGATAGATAAAGGTGATTAAAATTTTATATTTAACTGTGATCAAATCTAATCCCCCAGCTAACTCTTTTATTAAGTATTGGAGTGAGTAATGAGATTTATATATAGTTTGACGATGCTTGTTCTATGGGGAAGATAAATTCTTCACCATTAATAATCGAATTACATTAATTATAAACTAAACTATGCCCCCGAATTTTAAAGAGGGTCCTCCAATTTGATGATTAGGGTTTGTTGGCCACACTTTTTTTCCTCATAAATCATATCGTGTCACTTTAATTACCATATCATACCAAAATTTCTGCAAAAAAATAAATAAAGAGGAAAAGTGATCTCAATTAATTCATGCATGGACCCTTGGATCCTTCCTTGCAAAGCATATGTCAATTCATGGAAAAACTTTTGTGTTGTAATTAACACCTTCTTCGTTATCTCTCTCATCTTCTCTTTTTTCTTTTCTGTGTGACATGTTACCATTTATAACTTCTTTTTGGTCACTTTTTGTTTGTTTTACTTTAGGCAGCATGGAAATTTCGTATTATCGGACAATATTTGCATTGACTTCATAAATTATTCGTGTTTCCTACTCCTTGTCATAAATAATACTCAAAATTAGTATTACATATGCACACACAATTACCTTATTATATATCATTCTCAAATGCGCACACAACTCCCTTATATATTCTTAAATTGTAAGTTGTAATTATCAAGCTTTGTTCAATTTGGGATTCCATTTAGAACCCTCACACTGACTTCTATAACCTTAAAAGCTAGTTCGAGCTTAAAAGGAAAAAACATGTTTGGCATAATTTGGGATAAATGGCTCTGTGACAAAAGTCAAGTTAAAATTCAAAAAAAGTTTTAAAGATTTTTGTTGTTGTTGTTTATATTCAAATCTTCTAAAACTGTCTTTTTAATATAATATCCAAATTAGTTTATATTGAATTATTTTTTTATAAAAATCTATCCAAATATAAATCACATTATATAAATATATTAATTTTTACTCAAATTTTAGTTTGATAAAATAAGTTAGAATAAATGTCACTTACAAACATTAGTCCAACAAGCTCATCACCATTGAATAATATAAATCCTCTAGAGTAAGAAGGATAAATTTGAAAATTAAATACCAAAAATAATTTTTTTTGGTAGCGATTGGAGTCTTGTGGTGAATAATGATGGTTACATGAAGTTGTGGGTGAGAATAAGCCCATAGTTTTTGGGTGTTTGTCTTTCATGTGAGAGAAGATTTTATATATATATATATATATATATATTATATCTGTGTGTGTGTGTAGGGGGGGGATGGAGAGGCACATGGAGACTAATAAAATGTCATCTTCCAAAAAAAGAGAGAGAGAATACATTACAACCAAAAAGATGTAAAGAGAAAAAGGTTGAAAAGAAGAGAAGAAGAGAAATAAAAGCAAAGATCAGAGAACAACCCACGCTCCCCTGTCCTTCTTCTCTTCTACTTCCAAACACTCTCTTTCATATCTTTCTTTTCTTTCACTCGTCCTCTTTTACCTTTGATACAACTCTATACGCATTCATTCAACTAATTCAATCCCTCACCTGCCTCCCTACTGTTCACAAATTTTGTTAGTCACACATATAACAGAATTATTTACACTGTAAAATAAAATAGATCTTATATTAAGAATTAAAATGGTATTATTTTGTTCTTACGTACAGACTAATTAACTTTTACCTTTAGTCATGGGGTGAACTTTAATTCTATTAAAGTAATTAATGGAAAGTCTTATTTGGTTTGATCAGACTTTTCAAGTTGATAAGAAACCAATGGTAGACCAAAAACCAACCAGATATGGTTGGAAAGGTTGCAAGTGGGGAAAGCTTTTGGAAACAAGTGAACAAATTAACATTTCCAAGGAATTCTTTTGATCTGATTGATAGACAGACGTCTCTTTCTATTTGGCATATCTCCCATTAAGAAGAAATCATTCATGTGCATTGAATATTACTATTTCGGTTCTAACTACAAGACTTTATTTGTATACAATAAATGAGATCTTATAATTAGAACTAGAGGTGGTATATTGTTAAGCTCTTTTGGTTACTTTTATCATTTTCTTAATAACTATTTGGTATTTAGTATTTCTAATGCAATTTTAAATTGCATATTCTAAATTAACTGAAAAGAAGCTCTTTTAAGACACAAGGTCTTTTACATAACGCAACAGTTGTTGGTATGAAAATTATGTTCGCCTCTCTATACTAGTATATAGTATACTCCCACATAGACTCCTACTTTTATTTGTTGGTAAATTATTTATGATAAAAATTACAAGTTTGTTCCCTCACATTATTGAATACCCAGTTATGGAGCAAACAAGTAAAAGGACATATATACCCAGCACGAAGCCCCTCCATTCACAACCTTGTTATGGAGGATATGATGCAATGATGATTCAGACATACATGTCTGTCTCTTCTAAACTTAATTATTTCAATATTGAGATATGCTTGGCTAACATGTGTTTATCATTACTACATCCATATTTAATATAAGACTCAGCTAACTAATCAAGAAAGGTTAGTAAAGCTAATTAAATTACTTCAAATATTTTTATTTATCATTTTTCTTTAAACTAATTTGCTTAACTTATAAACTGATATATAATTTAATGATACATATAAGTATTTCAAAGAGATCATATAATATATACTATAATTAAATCATTATTTATCTTTTCAAATTAGTTAACCGTATCTTATATTAAGGAGTAGAGGTAGTGTTAGTTTATTTTAGTATGATATATGAGTTTTTAGTTACTTATATTAGTTTTGTTATCATTATGTATATTGTTGCGATAAATATATTATTATATATCAAGTCATGATTCACTATGCCGTGATTGAAATATTATTATTTTAAAACTGAAATCAAATGACATGATGGGGCAACAAGCGACAAATTAATTAGATGGTGAAATTATTTTTATAAGAATTTTCAAACAAGATCATCTGAGAAAGTGATCGAGACATGTGTATTATTAATAATATTGGGATTTGCACAAAGAAATTATTAAAAAAAAAAAAGGACAGAGAGAAGAGAGTAGTGTAGTTCATTATTTATTTTCTGAATATATGTTTGTCTTTGTATTTCAAACAAGAAAGATGAAACAAAGAAAAATAGGAAGGAAATCGATGTAGGTATTATAGATATGGCAATTTGAGAAGACATAATGGCTTCAAATCAACATATCCATCCACTAACAAGAACAATGATATAATACACACACCAAAGTTCAAAACAATATGTCATTAATTAATTAATTAATAATAAAATAATATATATGTATAGGCAACAAAAAAACAGCCTATTAAATTATTAATTAATAATGGACCCCTCTTGGAGACAAAGACAATTTAAGAATATAATGCCTTGAAAATGATCTCACCCCTTTCACTCAAATTCATTGTGAAGTACCCCACCATTTATTAATTTCCACCCATTCATTTTTGGTGATTAGTATCTTTCAACTAGCTTGATAATGACACTTCAAACTCCAAAGATAGCAATAAATAAAACATATACATATAATCAAAAGGTAAAATCTAAACAATAATTAACCAAGTTCACTCATATGCATGCATGTCTCCCTTTTTTGTTATCATATATATATCTATATATTGAAATACTTATTTGCATCAATGATGCAGAAGAGACTCGATTCTCTTTATATAATAATAAATATTTTAATCTTGTGAAAAATCACATTGAGAAGGGGTTACGACCAGTAAGACTAAAACAGTGCTTAAGTGTAAGCCAATAATATTCTATATGAGACGTTTGCGTGGTTCTTATTCCTGTATCTTTAATTTTGAAATCTTTTAACATTTTAAATTAGTTTAGATAGCTATATTCAAAATTACTGTTTATATTCAGACATTTTTATAATTATTATTTTCAAATATGATTGCTGAAACATTTTCATCCGTCAAATTGTATATTAAAAGGGAAACTATGAAAATTTAACTAGAATGGGATGTAAACTGTCTAAATTAAATTTAAATAATGCAATATTAAACTGTCTATTAAATGTACATATTCTCTTCACTAGTGAGCACAACTAAATCTCCATCATTCCGATACTAACAGAAATCAAAATATAATGTTGCCTCTTAAACTACTTTTTTTTATGCAAAACTTTTCCACCGGCAAGGACAATTGAACATTTAATTGACGCCCTAATGTGAAGTTTATTTAATGTGGTTTTTTATTTTACGTACAATACGCAAATTTGAAATCTTACTTAAAGAAGTGTTAATTAAATACGTGATCACTCAAACCCAATTACTATCATCATTATCTTGGCAAGTCAATTGAATATTTCAAGATTGGTTTTTTATTGGTAGGGTCTATTAATCAAAGTTTTCGTAGGGTTATCTGTGTTAAGTTAAACTATTTGTCTCGGCGAAATAATTATACTATATGCTACGACTAAATTGTCTTTCTCATCTGTCTTTTCCTAATTAATTGAATTTATTATAAGAGCTTACACTTATTAATGGTGAACCGAAGTATCATGACATGGTCGACCAAATCAATTATTCAATTTAATAATTAAGACAGTATTTTGGGTTTTTTTTTTTTTTTTAGTTTTCTTCTGAAATGAAGTTTGATGATCCCATGCATAATTAAATTGGGATGATTATTATTAGTTCTAAACTATTTATGTTAAAGCATCAATTCACGTGTCTCTTCTATTCTTTGATGAAATCAGACGTATATTCCTTGTCTGAATTGAATCATTGGAAATCGTGTGCAGTCTATTTTTCTTGGCAAGAAAAATATATGTGGAAAATGCCACCAACAAAAGTACAAATTGATTATTTTGATATTGATTCTAACTTCACGTCAGTTTCTTCATGACATAGGAACCTAACTATGTCAATATATATTAAAGAAAAAAAAGTAATTTTCATGTTTCTCGATTCTGAGATTTTAATGCACTTGTATTAAGTTAAATTTTACATATATACTACAACACGAAGTTGGCATTTAATTAGCTTGAAAATTAATAAAGGAAGGCGTTGGCAAACAAAATTAATAAAGGCGGGAGAGGGTAAAAATGAAGAGCAAAGGTTTAAATATTTTAAAATAAAAGAAAAAAATTTGGGTACAAGGAAGTTTTTTTTTAACACAAATTCGTTTCAAAAATTTGAAATCTTAGTAATATTATTTTTTACCATTAAAAATTTAATAGTCACTATTAAAATAATAACATTAAATATTAATATTTTTAATAATAAAAGATAATATTATTATTTTAAATTTTTAAAATAAATTCGTATAAAAAGCACTTTTAAATGCCTAGTGTTCCGAATAAAAACTTCGAGGGCATATTATTGTGCGGGAGGATGACCAGGAGGGCGATGGTGACAGCTGTAGTCCGTAGTGCAGTCGGCCAGGACCCCACCCCGTTGTGGGCGGAAACTGCCCATTTGACGGCTAATTACGTGGCATCCACCTATTGGTTCTTGTCAGTTGTCATCTTCGTCTATCCTCCTTCTGTTACCCCTCACCTTCTTTACTAGTTCCCTCGTTCTCACCAATCCATAGCCTCGATGCTGCCTGCCGACTGTGATAGCCAATCTAAATATTTTTTATAATTAACTTATAAATTAATATAAAATTTAATATTATAAGTAGGATAGTTAAGTAATAACTCTTATATTAAGAAAAAAATATTAATTCGTTAATATTATAAAAATAAACTCAATCTTGGTCCGGTTAATTTCATAATTTTACTTCCTCTCCTTATTTCTCATTTAATATCTGAAGTATTTTGGGAAAAGTAACACAATTTTTATAGGAAGTAACCAATCATAGAATCTTATTCCTTCGTATAAGTTAATTAATTATACTCCCACTTATCCTATCATTAGCCAATACGCACAAATTTCAGGAAAATACAAAAAATTGAGCTAATATTGGTGTACCTAGCCCAACACAACAATATTATTATCCATGGTCATAATTCAATCATTACTTAATATACTGCCGCTTAGGCCTAACTTGATTTTTATGGCCCCTTAAATTAAATTCAAGACTCTTATCATTGATAAAGTTCTAATTATTAACTGGGGGGAGAAGAAGATTGAGGACTAATTAATCACAAATCCAATCGGGATAAGAATTATTCATAGTCACAAATGAAGCGATGAAATCGATGTATGAAATTAATTAAATCATATATAAGAATCTGAAGAAGAAGGGAATGAGTATATATATGTATTTGTGGATGACATATATCTTGAAAGTGATTATTGTTGGCTATAATGTTGTGTTCATGGCAACATGTGGGCACGCCAATTGGATATACAAATTGTAGATTCATATGTTCGTTTGGTTTTCCAAAGACAAAAGCAACAAACAAATATCTAACAAACAAAAAGAACAAGACACATATATTAATTAACACCACATTCTATCATATTATTCACACTAAATGCAACATTAGTCTACTCGACAACTAATTCCATATATGTATGTATGTATATGAAGTGAAAACTGACACGTTTATTTTTATTATTATTGTTGTTGTTGTTTGTGTATATCAAAAGTTGATGTCTATATACTAATTCTGGTCCTTAATATAAAAGTTAATTTGATATTCAATTCGGTTATAAATATAATATTTGAATTCACTTTGTCTCTTATATTTATCTTTTTTTTCTCAAAGTGATCCTTGTAATAGTTACACATATTAAATGTTTCATTAAATGGTAAGATATATAATTAACAAGAATATTTTAGAAAAAACAACATCTATATATTATAAATAACTAACTTAACTAATTTTCTTAATTTACTCAAATTAGTTAACTATTTAACTATCATATATATTATAAATAACTAACTTAACTAATTTTCTGAATTTATTCAAATTAGTTAACTACTTCTTATATTAAGCACCAGATGTAGTATATTTTTTTCTCTCCTCCACTTCAAATCAGTAATAATTTGTCAACTTTTCGGGAAGAGAAATACTACCTCCATTCCTAATTATAAGAGTTAATTGATTAATTTGAGAAGATTAAGAAAAGAAGTTAAGTTAGTTATTTGTAATAAATATGTACTGTCTTTCCTAAAATATCCTTGCTAATTGAGTGTGTTGGTCAGAATTATTATTGTTAGAAGGACTACTTTGAAAAATATATATAAATATAAATAGATTAGGATCTTACAAAATAGATTAGGATCTTATATTTAGGACCAAAATAAAAGTCAAATAAGATTTTATATTAAGGACCGGAGGTGTATTTTATAACTCTAGGTTCCAAGTCGGACTACTATATCGTTTTGTTGATATGGACGTAACTCATTTAATCATCCTTTGGTCAAAAAAGTAATTTAAAAAACCCTTTGATTACGAAGGGTTATAATATTTAATTTAACTTTAAATATTTACATAAGCTGAAGTTGGTTGGCATGACTTGTTTAAATATTTTATCAATAACGGGAACAGATTCATCAAAATTGTTTAAAGTTGAAACTTATTTTTGGCCAGAATAAATAATTATAAAAGTTGATGCATATGTCTAAATTAAAATTACAAATATGTTCCGTGGTGTGGTTCATGGAAACCCTAATAATTCAGGGGGGGCAAAAGAGTAAACCCAAAATCAATAAATCAAAGAGATTTAAATTATCCATTACCATATATACCAGGTACTCGAAGCTATGGGTTCACATATGATAAATGAAAGTTGATTAATTAACAGGTATAATTAATTAAACACTGCATATAATAAGGATAAAGTCTGTGCATAAAGAATTATTAATTATATATACGCGATCCACGGCCGATGTTGCAGCTTTAATTAATATAGACACTGAGATAGGATCATATATTTTTGTAGAAATTTTTAGGACTCACTTTTGGATGGTAGCTAGTTACCCCATCTAAAATAATTAATTAAGCATGTTAGAAAGAAAGAGATGCCGAGCTGGAGCATGCACTCACTGGTCGAGAAAAGAGAAATCTGGGGGAAAACAATCTCCCATTAAAAAATTTAGTGACGAGTAGGAGGAATTTGATAGATTTTTATATACAGAAAATATCAGTACGTGCTTTGTAAATTTTATGAATCATTTTCACTAATAAAATTTTTAATAAGAGATTTCTTTTTTCAGTTTCTTTCGTCAGAAAATAGTTGATTTTTTTGTCTTGATCGTGTTGGATTTTCGTGGGAAGCAGGAGTATGGAGATTAGCCTGAGCCTGGGGGGTGTTGATATAATTAATTGAGTTTGGAATAACGTGATGTGATGATATGTGCAGAAGTACAAGTTAATTAGAATATAGTATTATAATTTAATTAATTTTAAAAAAAAGAAGAAGAAAAGGAATGGATTAGGATTATTGAAAGAGAAACAAAGATTATGGAAGAGCAAGTTCATGCGATCAAAGGTGGTAGTGTCGGAAACACACTCTACACTCCCACGCGTGATGTTCTCTGTGTCTCCCTTCATTCACTTTCCTATCTCTCTCCACACAAACATACCCATTGTATATATACATATGTGTGTCTACGTGTGTGTATATGTATTTATCTTTCAATTTCTATTATAAGACATTTTATAGAAATAATTATGGTTTTATCATAAATATTTAAATAGAATATTAGTTATATTTTACAAGAGTGCCATTATAAAAAATTCGATGCAATTTTCTACGTTTCAATGAATAAATTCATGATTTTATACACGGCAAACAAAATTAATGATCATGCAAAAAAAAATCTTATAAAATGAAAGGAATATATACGGTACAAGTGCAGCATATATAATAGATATGGATGAGAATAATTCAAAATGAGCATCATATAATAATGAAAGAGATAACGATGATGGAGTATATACGTACAGGTTTGATGTGTGATATGGGACAAATATACAAATACAAACAAACACAAAAAGGACAAATAGGAATGGCGCATATATACATATATATAACACATTGCAATAAGTCGTGCACATAACAATGAATATATATACATATATATATATATATATGATATATGAAAACACACACCTAATCCATTTTCAAATAAATAAAAATATTTTTATAAATATTTAAATCATCTTGTTTATTTCAGATTATGCCACATACATGTATATGGAGTCTTTACATAGTACATAATGATTATGTGTGTGTGTGTGTGCTCTATTTAATTTTTGAGCGAGGATTATGACTAAATCCAAAAAAGTTGCTGTGAATTTAATAAAAATATTAAGTACTATCTCTGGTCCATAATATAAGACAATATTTGACTTTTATTTTGACCCTAAATATAATATCCCAATCCACTTTGTTTCTCATATTTACTCAGTTTTTTCCAAAATAGCCCTTCTAATAATTATAGTTCTAGCCAATACACTTGATTAGCAAGGATATTTTAGGAAAGACAATACCTATTTAGGACAAATAACTAACTCAACTTAATTCCTTAATCTTCTCAAATTAGTCAACTTGCTCTTATAATTAGAACTGGAAGTAGTATTATTTAGAGCCTTTGATCACGTACCTGCGCACACAATAACAAGAAGCTACATTTTTCACGACGAAAGAAGAATGAAGGTCATTTGCGACCTTTGATTGTTGATAATCACACGTCCAATATATATGTTGTTAATGGTTTACTGGGAGAAAATTATTTTTAGAAATTCCGAAGGCCTGAAGTTTTCATCTAATAAAAAGAATATTTTAATTGAAATGATTAAATTTACTCGTATAATCTTTTGTTCTTTTTTTTTTACCGGGGTATAATCATTGTTCGAAGCTTAACTAAGTTGTTAATAAAAATAATTGACTGTTGCATATACTTGGATTTGCATGATTATGCATTAATGTTATTGCTGGCAGCTTCTTTGATTATATATATAATCATTTAAACCATGATTCACCAAAAGCTTGAGCCTTAATACTCTAACAAACTAATTAAACTTCAATAATTAATTAGTTGGTTCACAATGATTATTCATAGTTTACTTTACTTATTATACACGCCCCAACTTGTTCAATCAAACATTAATTATACGGCTGATGTTAATTTTGAACGTCACAAGAGAGAATTATGAATATACATGCATGGGTAAGGCATATATTATGAATAATTATGAATATTTGGCATGCATGCATGCATCCATCTTAATATATATATATATATATATATATATATAAATTAAGGCATATTTAAAGTAGCCAATAATTCAGTTGAGATAACGGTGATTTTTTTTTTGCCAACGGGTAGATAATTAATTAATCAATAACGGTGAAATTCCATAGATAGTAAATACGTTTACTGAATTATTGTAATTAATTAAGAGAATAAGTATCAAAGTCAGAGTTAAATTCTAAAAATGATAGAACAATATACTCTAAAACGTTTTCAAAATTATTGTCTACGCGATAATTCCTTGTGTGTGTGTGTGTGCGCGCGTAAAGTGACACTTTAATTTACACTCTTTTCAATTGGTAAATAGATTAACACGATTTGTTATATATTTTATACTTTATTTGATATTGTTTATAAGTATTTTTAACATGTTTTATCGCAATTAAAAAAATTCAAAACGTATTATCTATATAAAATTTTTAAAAGAAATTATCGTGTTTCTCATATAAGATGCACCATTAAAAAAATTTCTTACTTCTTACATTAACGTTGAATAGGGATAAAAAGGAAAAAAATTATGATAAATAATTAATATATATAGTGTCTTTTAAAAATAGTGACAAATTTATCTTTTAAGTGCCTTATAAATAGTATCAGATATAATATTGAAGATGATGCACATGAATTGCTTTCACTCCTTTCTCAGATTATATTTTTAATCTATATAAAAAGCATATAGAGTTAATTATAATGTGTGATACCTACGAAATGGAAAGACAAAGACAGTGATATGTGTGTCTAGAGCATATAGAATAATAATGAATTAAAGCAGAGGTACTTAATTAATTATCAAGTTGGTGTTTAAACTCAAACAAGTTTAATTAATTATTATTCTTAAGATTTTGGATTGACTGGGCTAATCATGACTGTGGGATTCTCCAACACAAGCATCTCTCTGCAATCACTTTCCTAAAATGTTCCAATCCATTCATCATCTTTATTTATTATATATATGTCTCTCTCACACACACGCAATAATTGATTTTCTTATTAAAAAAATTGAACTGGAATGTAAATATTATTCTTTGTTTAATTTGGAATTTAAGGTGATTCATATCGTCAATTATATTCTGGTAAAAAAAAATATTGTCAATTATAACTTCTGAATTGTTGTTGAAGTCTATACTAGTTTGATTTATCGGTTTAGATTCAAATATTATCGTTGATGTATATATCACATAAAATTAAAAAGGATATATTTATATGCATGTTCCTATAAATTGTATGATTGAGCTTTTTCATTTTGGATTCATCAGCTACGTTGAGATTGTTATTTTCTTCCTTTAATAAATGGGCTGTGTGACTTTTTGTTCTTGATTAATATTATTATTATTATAGTCATTTTTGTTTGGTCATATATAGCACATATTTAAACAAAGTAAATCTAAACAGGTCCCCTACTACTTTTGATGTGGAAAGTGGGCATGTTTTTTCACAATAAAAATGCAATTTTAATTTAGAGTACTGGTTTAGATACTAAGTTGGAGAGAATTTTTTTTTAAAAAAAGGAGAGTAATTTTAGACTAATTAAATTAAAATTGAATAATGAAAATTTTAAGAAGAAAATATTAAAATAAAAAAAAATCAAACCTATATCTTTTATTTGAACGATTAAGTAACTATTGAGAGGTATAAACAAAGATAACAGAAAGCATTAGAATGAACTATATATACACAATCTAGCTTGTGTATTATTTCTTCATAAATTGCCAACTAACCCCTACATTACTAAAAAATGGCCGCATGTGCCGCACTTTTCCCCGTTTCTCCTTTTCGATCAGTTTCTTTAGCATTCCGTATAGTGGTATTTACACTTGTGTAACTATTCAGCAATAAGCATTTATTTTATTCCAACTTTTCTCATACTTTGCCAAAACATTTTCTACACATTTCAACAGAGTTTAATTAAATGCTAGTAATTTAATACAGTTAAAAAATAATTAAACTATCATCTAACCCATACATTACAGGAAAACACACAAATATAGTACATGGAGAATGGTAATAGGGGATTTCTTTTTAAATTGTATCTAAAGTAATTTAGAGATATATTGTCGCTAAAATAAAAATAAAAATAGTCCCTGCTCAGGTAATTAAAATTTAAAAAACATGGATCATCGGAGCTTAACGCAAAATTGATAATTCTGTTAGTTTTAAATAAGGCCGATGGACACATACAAGCATAAATATTTTCACAAAAAAAGTTATAATCCATCAATATATGAATTTCTTATAAATCATATATCATGAGTTTTAAGTAGTAATTTTTTTTAAAAAAAATATACAATATAGTGAAAAATATGTGGGTATCAAATAAATAAATTAAACATAATAAAATTACAGGTAGATCTGATTTGTAATGTGTGCCTGTGAATAGTTTTGCACTGACTGAAAAGATTTTCAAAGGGAAAATGATAATGATGAAGACTGGCGCCGTACAGTAAATATCTAGGGGCTTTCAACAATATTGACAAGATTACGAACCTCACCTGCAAAAGACAATATTGTTGCATTTTTTATTTTCTTTGCTTTTTACCCCTCCAAAGGAAAAGAAAAGGAAAAAAGGGTGGGTGGTTTGACAATAATACCCCTTGAAGGTGACTTTACATCCTCATTATCGCCTTTATAAAAAAGCTGACTCTACTGAAATTAATTGGAGTTCCTGCCCTGCGAGACCAAGCCAAGCATGGGGTCCTTTGCTCTCTTCCTAATGATATTACCCACAGCTGAGATCAAGCATGCATCCTCATTAACACTAATCATGCATCTTATGTATTTATCTGCTACTGGGAGTATATGAGTATTGAGAACCACAGGTAATATATGAGTATTAAATTAAATAAGCAAATTTATAAATCTCCTAAAATTTATGGTAATTTTTTTTAAAGATATATAATAATGCAGTAGATGTTATATATATGTTATGTATTATTCATTCATTTATACTTTTTTTTGGTTGAGCCTAGTGGATTTTCACCACCTGATAGTAATAACTAATCTCCTTATATCGTAGACTTTTTAAAAAATTTTTAATGCTCACTATAAGACTTTCTTCATATATACAGTTAGGAATCGAATACCTAACTAAATGCTTAAAAAACTAAACTAAATGCCTGTTACACCTCATATAGGCCATTCATTCCTACTTGTTTGTGAATAAAGATCACACATGGCAACTGTGATGGATAGCTGATAGCATTTAGGCAGTGGCGGAGAAATTTCGTCCAAAAAAACATCTAATCAAAGTAAATATTTTTTTAAAAAAAATCACTTTTTTGTTGATTTTTACCAGTATAACATAAAATCATTTCAGATAAGCTAAAACAAACACAGAGGAAGAGAGAGAGAGAGAGAGAGTGATTAAATACGGAAGCTTACGTGTGTATAGATGGAGGAATTTTGTGCATGCAAATCAGAAATTTTTACTGTGGCAATGAAATAATGAGAGGGTTTTGTTTCTTAGTGTTTTTTTTTTTTTACAAGAAAATAAATTATTTTTATAAATATGTTGTGGACCCATGAGAGCAGCTTGTGGGATCAAGTCTCGAGCTTTGAGATTGGTCTCTCAGCCTCTGTATGTCCCTCTCTCATATGGAAAGTTGATTGCCAAAGAGAGAGCTATTTAGAGACATCACCCGCTCAAGATGAGCCTCGCAGTTAAGCAAACCAGAGAGAGAAGAAGAAGAAGAAGACCAAGAAGATCGATGATGATGAACCAGAAAAGCTGAAAGTCTCTCCTCCTCCTCCTTCATCACCAAAAGTAATTTCAAAAGAAAGCTGAATCCAATCCGACCCCAACCATAAGCACCCAATTTAGCTCCCTTTTATATCCCACCCTAGCTAGCTGCCGTAGACCTAGCTAGCCTTTCGTTATCATCACCACGTTCTTCTTCTTCTTCTTCTTCTTCATCATCGTCTTCTCTCTCTAAATTAAACGCTCTCTCGCTCCTCCAACCTATTTCTATCGCCAACAAAAACCAGTCACTGAAATACTCACTATTATTGTATATCATGCTAGCGAATAATTCTCTTGCTTCGGTTCCTACTTCTGAGCCGCCCTTTGCTTGCGGCGATAATGGCACTGTCACGACGAATAAGAGAAAGAGAAGACCCGCGGGAACTCCAGGTAATTCATTTAATACGCACGATTCCGATACTGTTGATTGATTTTGTGTGAGGAATTCGAATGAATCGGAGAGAATTTTGGTTGCGCCGCCTTGTAGATCCGGACGCGGAGGTGGTGTCGCTGTCGCCGAAGACGTTACTGGAATCGGACCGGTACGTGTGCGAGATCTGTAATCAGGGTTTTCAGAGGGACCAGAACCTGCAGATGCACCGGCGGAGGCACAAGGTGCCGTGGAAGCTGCTCAAGAGGGAGACGCCGGCGGCGAGGAAGCGCGTCTTTGTCTGCCCGGAGCCGACGTGCTTGCACCACGACCCGTGCCACGCGCTCGGTGATCTCGTCGGAATAAAGAAACACTTCAGAAGAAAACACAGTAACCACAAACAATGGGTCTGTGAACGATGCTCTAAAGGCTACGCAGTTCAGTCTGATTACAAAGCTCATCTCAAAACCTGTGGAACCAGAGGCCATTCTTGTGATTGTGGTCGTGTTTTCTCCAGGTACGATCAATCATATATATATATATATATATATAGATCTATATATATTCACGTCTGTTTGTGTATCAAAGTAATTAATTTTGTATTGTCCATCGGTCTGTTTGTTTGATCGATTTCATCTGGTTTGGAATCTTATGATCAGCATTGATTCTGGTTTTGACTTGAAGAAAAGGAAAATGTATTTTAGAATTTATGTACTAAAAGAAAAGTCATAACATTTGACTGATGGAACCTCAATTAATCTTAAACTTTGAAGGGAAAACTGTTCATGGGCAGTTGTAAACACATTTCCCAAAGCTGAGGTTTTTTTTTTCGTTGGTCGCATTATAACTACTGTTTGGTCTCTCAAAATTCTTTCAGATATTTGTAACTCTAATAACAATAATTGCCTTGATCACTATTCTCTTCATATGCTTATATGAGCCTTGAGTTGAGAATTGAGATTAAATAATCAAATTAACGTTGGCCTTGGTCCTTGAGTTCTTGTCCTTGTTTTAGGTAGTGGCTCTCATTTCACGTTTGAAAAACCAGTGGACATGGCCGGCTTTTTTGGAAGAAGCAACTTTTGTAAAACACTTTTTCTTCTTTTTCTCTGAAACTCCGTAACCCCTCTTCTTCTAATAATAACCCTCCATTGTTGTCCTTGCATGTCTCTGCTACCTTTTATTATAATGCTCATCCTTATCCATATATTAAAGTTATATATATATATATATATGAGTGAAGTTGTTGATCAGATCATCGTCGTTTTTGGATGTGTAGGGTAGAGAGCTTTATCGAACACCAAGATGCTTGTAACATGGGGCGGCTCCGGACGGAAACACAGCCGCAGCCACCGCCGGCGTGCTTGTCACGGACGGCTTCGAGTCCGAGTCCGTCGAGTGAAACCAATTTCAGCACCGGTCCGAACTGGAATAATGGTCTGGTGTTGCCAAAGCCTCCTGAACCGGCGGCATTATTGTTGAACCCTACCATTAATAATACTGTTGTTCATGAAACCTCATCGAACAACAAGTATAAACTGTGTCCAAACTTGGATCTTCGGCTCTCCACTTCCAGTTCTATCATTCCCACTGATACCGAATCACCTAAGAGAGACGAACCGCGGTCAAATCGCTTTCGGATTTCGATCGGTTCGTCGTCGGAAATCGGCCAGAAAAATGAATCCAACTGCTTCAATAATAATCGCAGGAATTCACCCAAGGAGAGCTGTAACAGCAGCGATAAACCACAAGGTAAGCTTTTTATGTTAAAGCTGTCACAAGTCTTTTTTCAGACTAAAGCTTCTATAAATATGTGTGTGTGTGTGTGTAGTATGGGTCGTGTATTGTAAGCAATAATGGTCTTTTTAAAATAAGTGAAGTGAATTTCCCAAAAATAAGATTAATTTTTACATGTTAATTATTCTGCTTGACATTTAAAGGCATTCAGCTGATTTTGACCAAAAAAAAAAAGGCATTCAGCTGATGGATGATTAAATTAGGCTATATTTAGCACAATCAATAACATACTTTTTTCTTAAGCCAACCCAAAAAAATATAGTCCAGAGTCTGAAGTGTGAAAAAAAATGCATATATACGCACATAAATTCGGCTGCTTTTAGTTGAATTATCATCAATTCAACTGGATTTGGATCCTCTATAGATGTACAGTTGGTTAGAGAGAATAAATGATAGATACATAAAGAGAAAAAAGTAATGTTATAGCATATACAACCGTACACTGATTATTCACTGCTCTCTCTATTTCACTCCATAATAAGTCTCCAAACCTTCCCACTGCATGATGAAGAATCATAGATAGTTTCAAAAAGCTTATCGTTTTTCAGTTGAGCTGGTTATTAACCACAGCCTGCTTTTACGTTTCTGAGAAAGTACTTCAAGAAGGATGATGAATCATTATGAAGATAACTAATGAATTAATTATGTGACAGGTTTGAGGAATATGGTTCGTAATAAAGAAGAAGGACGTGAGCAGTTGAGGTTAGCCATGGCGGAAAAGGCATATGCAGAAGAAGCAAGAAAGCAAGCAAAACGACAGATAGAAGTTGCAGAGAAGGAGTTTGCTAATGCAAAGAGAATCAGACAAGAAGCTCAAGCTGAACTTGACAAAGCCTGCGCCATTAAACAACATGCCATCAAACAGATTAACTCTCTCATGCTTCAGATCACTTGTCAAGCTTGTAAACGACAATTTGGAGCCCAAACGACACCGACAATGACGTTATTGACGGCTCCTCCACCGCCGGTGCCGGACGAGAACTCCTTGGCAGTAAGCTACATGTCGTCTGCTCTAACAACTGAGGGTGGCGAGGAAGAAAACTATAACAATAACGAGAAAAATGATGGGAAAAATAGTAACTCTTTATCATCTGTCTAGCTGCCTATCTAGCTAGTTTGTCTCTATATATTTTCAAGGTGTCTTCGATTTTCTTTTGTCTAAAATATATTTGTGAAATTATTAATGGGTATACTGAGTGGAACGTGATTATGTGAGTGGAGTGATTTTACATATAGTCGGGGGAAAAGAGTGTTATTTGTAACTTTTTCCAGTCTTCTGCCATGTTATTTTTGTTTAATTAAATTTGGTATAAATAATGCTGGCCTATCATGAAAAAGGAAAAAAAAGTTTTCTTGTTGTGGGTAACTATAATCTTCTGTAAGTTCCCTTGCTCCTTTGTTTTCTTCCTTTTTTTTTTAAGCTATAAATGAGATTAGATAGATTGCGTCGTGCATTTTACAAACTCTGTGAGAAGAGTGGCTAAACAAAGTAATTTTATTTTAATGGTCGAATCGAGTAGAAATGGTTTTATTATCAAAGTAAAAGAATATGGAGAAATAAAAATAAATATTAACACAAATTATGCAATCAAACAAATAAATTTTAACATAAATAATAATATACTACCTCCAAGTCTTATCTCGTTTATAATTTATAAACGGAGTCTTATAATTAGAATTGGAGGTAGTATTTTTTATTATTCATGAAAACAAGTCATAAAATTGAAAAGTTACCAAATTTTAAAACAAAATTAATGAGATTTAAGGTTTTTTTTATTATTGAAAATGTATATAGGGAAAGTCTCAAAGGAAAAAAAAAATTACGTCTTGAATTTTAAAATCTCAAATCGAAAAAAATTACCAAAGCCTGTTCTCATTTGTTTTTCAAGTATAATCAATTGTTATTAAAATACAGTAAATAAGACTTTTTTGAGATTTTGAAATTCTGATTTTTTTAAGACTTTTTCTAATACACATACATATATATATATATACATATATATATATATATATATGAGAGTGAAAAAGAGTAGAGTGGGAATGGGGATGAAGAGGAGGGGGCAGGAGAGTAATGAAAATGAATGATGGGGTCAGAAGAGACTGAAATGTGAGAAGCCTTGTAGTTTTAGGAGTTTGGAGGTAGTGTTTGGAGTATATGCTGTGAGGTCTCTGGTCATAGTAAAAGAGGGCATTCAAGATATACTGACACCTTTGATGACCAAAAAAGCCTACAACCTTCTAAGCATTCATCATCAATATGAGAGAGAACCCCACCACTCTCCTACAACACACACACACAAAAAAATTACTTAATTTTGTTTCTCTCTCTTTAATTTTGTTAAAAACTATAATTAATGTTTCTTTTCATGTTTTGTTGATTTCTCCGGAAAACCAAACATGCGTTTAGATTCTTTATAAGTGAACTTTGAGTTGAAACGGAAAACCAAAACAGTGATGAATAGAGGTCCTGTTTGGCATGGAGTCTTGAGAATGAAGGGTAATGATTAGTATTGAGATTGAAAAAAAATTACCACCTCCTGTCCTTAATATAAGACCTCATTTGACTTTTATTTTGGTTTTAAATATAAGACCCCAATCCACTTTTTATCTCATATTTATGCAATTTTTTAAAGCAGTCTTTCAAATAATAATAGTTCTAGCTATTATACTTGATTAACAGTGATATTTTAGGAAAGATAATACTTATTTATTACAAATAACTGACTTAATTTTTTTTCTTAATTTACTCAAATTAGCCAACCAACTCTTATATTTAAAATCGAAATAGTATTAAAAGTGTTTAATATAAGTAATTTCTTACTATACGGGGTTAAGCAATCAAATATAGGCAGGATTAAAGAATACCACCGTTATCCATAGCATTCTCCAATATCATATATATGGATTTTTTTTAATTCCAAATAATAAGTAATTTTTCATACTAAATATTTTTTTAACATATTTTTCTAATCTCAATCACAATCTTTACCTTTTATTTTTAGTGTTTTGAAACAAAAGGAACCATAAAATCCAAGCAGACAGAAAAGTAAAAAAGACTAAGAAAGGTTATGCAATTATCATATTAAGTCAAGCCCAAAAGACTAAGAAAGGTTATGCAATTATCATATTAAGTCAAGTGGGGCTGATCAACACTTTATCTCTAGTTACAATGTTATATAAGATGTGTGCATTAATGACATTATAGTCTAATTAAAGTAAAAACATTTGATCCTATTCATAATCTCCGGCTGTTAATATCTGCCTTTCTAATTAAAGTAAAAAATACAAGATGTGGGTGGTGATGAAAAATCATGGAAATGAAAAATAGTAGAAATAATTAATGGGAGTGGGTGAATGAATGGCAATGAAGAGGCAGGAGGAAGGAAGGAGAATGCATGTTTTTCAGTGCCATGAAAGTGAAGGGTGTTAGACTGTCAATGAGTGAGTTTGAGAGAGAGAGAGAGAGAGAGAAGAGAAGAGAATACGAACGAACATTCATCATTCATTCATGTGTCTCTCTCTTTCTCTGTGTGCATCAGAATCAGAGCCAAGCGGAGTAAGTAGTGGGCGCAGAGGCTGTAACCAGAGCAGACTCAGACTCAGACACACACAGCATCTTTCCAAATATTCAGACGCCGTTCAAAGCCTTTCCCCAACCACGCACTTTCCCTTTGCTCCCACGTTCATTCACCAAACCCACCCCCCCTTTTTTTTTAAATTTTCAACAGAGACATCTTCAAATTCCACCACTCTTTACTTCCATTTTTAATTGCTCAAACGACATTTATCTCTGGAATTAAATATTAAAAAAACACAAATTTTAGAAAATGGACTGTGTGTGTATATATATAAGCATATACCAGTGATGGTAACTGCAGCACTCACTCTTCAGTTGAGCTGACATACAGGCTCCTGCCATATTTTATATTAATATATTAATTCAAATTTTATCGTATCATTTTTTCAATTAGCATAACAAATATGATATCGTATAGGTACATGACTGTTGGGAAACAAACAAAAAAAGGTACGTCCTTTAGATATTTGACAGTTTCTTTTGCTAAGTATAAATATCATCATCATATTAGAAGTAATCATATTCGAGAAATGTGGTTATCATTCTCAATATGAATTTGAATCTTTACTTATTATGCTATGAAGGACTAACTCCTTCCACAATGCTTGTATTTATTAGTGGATATTTGATGGTAGTTTTACTTTCAATGTTGAGGCCCTAAAATAACTCCCCTCTGTTAGGGCCAGGGACATGCTATGATACACAAGCAGGGTTAAGACCAAATAAAAAAAAGCTTTCCTGGTGAAGATTTTCTTTGTTATGCATAGATATCCTCCTCTCTGTTTAAAATATTGTCTGGTACTAAACATAGGCATCTCTCTTAATGGGTATTCAAATTTTAATTTTTCATGTTATGAGAAACTTTTTTTTTTTTTCCTATTAGATCTAATCCTATTGGTCCCAAAAACATTGTTTGAACTTTACTAGATTGGAATGAACAAGTAATCGTCCGCTGCAAGTTCCCACTGGCCTCATGCGAACCATCAGGCCTGGATCTAAGCCCGATTTTTGAAGCCAGATGGCCCAGTGAAAATTTATTCAGTACTGCTCAGGCACTGAACACCTTAATCTCTTTCGTGCTCGGGACCAAACCAGGATTTGCTGGTTTACTTTTGTGCATTTTAGGGTTTCATGGAGGAGAAGCAACAGCATTTGGGGCTAAAAACAATAAAAATTGCCTATGTGATCGATCGTGGTCAAAATCGGATATTAATTTGCTGCATGAGAAAAGTGAGCTAGATACAGAGATATAAATATTAATAACAATTAACGATATATTCTTCGCATCTTCATGGTTTGATTAGGAGTTTGGGTGGCACGAGAGTGAATTCAAGCCTAATTAAATTAAATCAGGGACTAAATGACCAAAAGATAATTAAGATATTATATGAACAGCTGTCATTATAATTGTAAAGAAGAATTAACTCGGTGAAGTTTAGCCATTCTATAGCTAGAAGGTGAAATATAACCCCCTAATATTCTATTGGATTAACCCTTATTTCTTTCATTGTTCTCTTTTTATAAATCTTTGTTCTCCTTTAATTGTTATATTGCATTAGAACTATATATAATTAGATTAGTAAAACTAAACTCATTGTGGGTTTGACCTTTGAAATATTGTAAATGATTTTAGTATTACAGTTTTGACTTTCCTTTGGGTCAAGCGATATTACTCCTAGTAGCGGTGACTAATTTCTTTCTACCGTAGGCTTTCTGAAAGAACTTTAAATCTAGCCACGAGCCCCTTAGAACCCCTTAGAACTTGAAACGTAAAATCCGCACTACAGTAGCAGATCTTTTCTTTTGCTTTTTTTTTTTTTTTTTCCTTTTGTTGTGGGGTGTTTTGGGGGTTGGGGGGGTGAAAGACTGAAAGTTGAATTGTGACGGGGAACAAATTCATTATAGGAACCTGTCAATCCAGTATCCACATGGTGTTAATAAGTGGTTTCTACAAAAACAGGCGGAAGATGCTCTACAAAAATTCCTCAGCAGTACTTAAATCCAACAAGATTTCAGACTTAACTTCTTCTGGTAATGGGGCTGATGGCCCTGCCCTTGAGTAAAAGCTTGCCAACGATCTGATCGCTCTCTCCAGCTCAACGTATGATTCCTGCATGTAACCCACGCAAAGCACAATCATATTTGTAACGAAATGCAAGCACACGCAAAATAGTCATAGCATTTAATTTTCATTACATGTCAATCAAGAAAATTTCATAACAATCGTCTGCATAAGAAAAAGTGTAGTAAGTTAAGCTGATTATTAATAAACATGTAATTCCTTAAGTAAATTTTTTTGATTGCTTACACCTTCATTCATAATTTGTCAAGTCTACTCACTTTGTAAATCATGTCTATACAAGAGTTCTAGTTTGGTCATGAATACATACTTCTTCAACAACAGCTTTTTGCCCCTTCCAATTGCTCAAATACTCCCGAATTGATTCCTTCGCTGCATCGGCGGTCCTTCTGAATTTGGTAATATCATTAGGATCTTCATTTAGAGAATCACGCAGTGTTTTCACTACCTCCCTTGCTGACTTTAAGTAAGCCTTTGGCAACACCTTCCCAGACTTAGTTTTCTCATTAGGATCAAATAATGATTTGACGGCATCTATAAATCCTTTATCCTCTTCTTTTTGTGCAGTTTCCTTCTCTTCAGCCCATGCCAGAAATGGTGATAATAATGTGACGGTAACCAATGAAGTGCCAGTACTTACTAAAGCATGCCTGCGACTTGATGAAGCTTTGGGGGAGGGTACTGCAGTATAAGACCTGGATTGCAGTTTATCTGTTATGTATTGCAGAAGACGTCAAGAAAGAAAAGGTGTTGATACTGGGAATATCAAAATCAGAAGCACGACATGTCACATTACTGCATCACCATTAAGCAGAAAACACAATTGTTAAAATGCTAAGGCATGCTTGTTTGAATATATGACTCGATGGGAGAGTTTCAATAAAAATTTTATGAACATTTAGACAGCAGCAGCGAGGTAAGTCCAGTCAACCATGATTAGATAACTATATATATAAGCATAGCACAAGTGGATTCGAAGAAAAGTATTATCTAACATGGTTACATGAAACCTGGATTGTCAACAATGAATAATTTCAGCGGTTGATTTAATTCTTCCATTTACAATATGCCACACCATTTGAAAAGAAATGTGAACCCCGAAAAAGTGTGATCGGTTATATATATTAAGTACCCTTACTCTCCAATCTTTCGACTCCTTTAATTGTATGGGTACTTAGAAAGGAGCACATATTTGTTGCAAGAGTGGCCATTCTCTTCCAGGAACCTAAACGATGCTGAGTTGCATTCAGTGAGTGCACAATGGGGCGAGAATCTCTTCAATCTTACGTAGAATACAGCATTTCACCTTCATAACAATGATGCAGTCACAGTTGAGAATAATTACACATGCCAAGGGATCAAATTACTCACTTAAATAATAAGAAAGACATCCCAAATTTTGAAAAGTAACCCATATGTCTAGAGATTGAAGAATAGTCCTTTTTGCAGGATATAACTCTCCAGTAATCATTTCGCATCAGATGGTAAGGAGAATGCATCACCCATTGAAAAAGGTCAATCCCAAAGGCCATCAAAAGTCCCAAGAAGTTACCAAAGGACATTACAGACTGTAAAACTAGAGAGATGTAGAGTAAAATCGTCTTATTAGTGTGCCTACTTCTCATCGATTAAAACTACATATTTCAGCCAACCCGCGAAGAAGAAGAGATTGTTAGCAAATTTCAGCAAACCGACCAACAATCTGGAAAATAAAGATCAAGTAGGTCAACCTGATTCAACAATTTGGCAAAATCCACACAGCAGAGAAAAGCTAGTGTTTACTTCCAACTATACTATCTCTGCAGATAGAGTAGGCAATGCCGGGTTGCTATCCTAGCGGGCTGGCTGGAAAAGCCCGTCTCAAGGTGGGCCAACCCGGGCCTTCCAAGAGATGGGCTGGTGGCCGGCCTCCTTTTAAACAAAAAATCATAATTTACAAAAAAAAAAAGGGATAGTAATAGCCATTTCACATTGTTTCATAGTCAAATTACAAGCCAAATAAACAAAACAGCCAGCTAACTTCCGGAGTGACGAGCAGTGCCAAAGAGTTTTCCAACGAGTCTACATATCTTACAATACAGCAATTTCACGCATAGAGTGATAAAAGATAGGGCAAAAAAACCAAAAAAAAAAAGGGGAAAGAAAACAGATTCATGCAAGAAGACGGCGAGAAAGAAGCGCGTACGAGTCGCAAGCAACACAACACCTGTTCAGAACTCAGATTACCTGCGAAGAACCAAAAATGGATTGCTGAAGAGCTAAGACCAGAGCGAGAGACAGCGTCGAGTGGATCAGTGAAGTGAGTGAGAAGAGCGACGGACTAGCGGTGCTGCGAGCGACACACTGATGACGCTGCGACTGCGAACGACGGAGGAGACGACGAGAGAAGACGTTTGCTTGCTTATCTTTCGGACGGTGGAGAGATTGCAAAATCTGATGAGGTTTTGTGTCAAGTGTCTTGAGATATTATCGTGGGCTGGGCTGCATCAGAAAATGGAAAGATGAATGATATTGGGCCATTTGTCTAAATGACCCGTTTCCGTGTAACATAACCCGCAATCCAACCCGTAAGAGGCTCTTCAATGTGCAAATTTGGGAATCATTCTTTGCAAAGAATCTTCCTCCATATTCATATTACAAAAATTGACTTCTATATTTCTATTTATAAGGCAGAAAAATATTTTTTTAATTTATAAGTTACCTCATTAAATTTTTTATATTATTATATTATTTTATCTTTTATTTATTATAATACAAAACCGCAAATAGTTTTTTTTAAAGGCATATATTAAATATAAATAAAGTTGAGATTTAATACAGTTTAAAATTTTTCTTAATATGAATAAAATATGTTGAGAGTATCCTATAAATAAAAACTTATAGAACCGTAGGAGTAAATGCTATTAGGAAATTTTGTGATTAAGATTTTTAACATGTTTATATTATTGTACTTTGATTAGTGTGTAGAAGAATCAAATTGAATCTTGGCAAAATAAAAAATAAAAAAAAAGAATCGAATTGAATCGTTACTGATAGTTTGTGCACTTATCATTGTAAGTTTGACTTGTTCAACCTTTAAAACTGACTTAGAAAAATTAGTCACACATTAATTCAGCAAATAAAAAATTAAAAGTAGTTAGGTGATCAGTTAACACTAGATTAACTAAACTCAATTTTTGGCTTTATCTCGCTTAAAAGTTAAGATTCGACACTTTAATTTGTAGTAAATATTCATTAATCAAAAAATAAAAAGTTAAAATGTATTTTGTCTAACTTATATTGCATATAGATTTAACTTAAATGATATATCAGTCTCAAGTATGCAATTTAAGTGCATTTACCATAAATTCGACCTTGCTTGTTTGACCTTTGAAAGCGACATAACATATTAGTCAACTGCAACACATTCATAGAACAAAATATAAAATTAATAAAAATAGGATAAGTTAACACCAGATCAATCAAATTTAATTTTAATTCAGCTCTGTCAAACAGAAAAATGTTTTTGGTGTATATATTTAATTTATATATAGATTCATAATTTAAGTCATCAAACGTAAAAAATATAGAATACAAAGAATAAAATTTAGATTCACTTGCGTATATTTATTAAATTCAATTTTTCAATCAAATCTTATCATAATTAATTTTTGTTATTAATTATGGTCTAACAGAATGTTAAAATTTTATTTATATGAATTTTTATTATTAATAAAGTCATGTACATGGGATAATTTGACTTATCAAATATACGTAAATGGGTTATACAAATATAAAATCTTATGCAAGTTGCA
Source organism: Neltuma alba (assembly GCF_004799145.2). Classification (NCBI taxonomy): domain Eukaryota; kingdom Viridiplantae; phylum Streptophyta; class Magnoliopsida; order Fabales; family Fabaceae; genus Neltuma; species Neltuma alba. Next base: position 158,596 of record NW_021636269.1, on the reverse strand, counting down.
GTTTTGTTGCTGGATATAAATATTGCGATTTACATCTCATCTCAATGCAAAAATGTTTCAAGTACAATATAGAATATAAATTGAGATTTAAAACGAAAATATCAGTTTCTCTCAAATAAATACATAAAGATTTGTAAGTGATCTGTTTAGAAGATCTATTGCAATTATCTCCATGTTATAAAGTTAAAGTTAATTCTATCTCGTAGTAATTAGATTTTACTCTTATAAAGTTAAACTTAAAATGTTACCTTTAATCTGAAATTTTTAAACTTTCTAATTAAAAAGTGTAATATCAAAATTTACTTCAGTCTATTCTTAAAATTTTAATTTTTAATTCAATAGGACTAAAAGATATAATAAGAATACTTCTAGCTACTATATTTTTAATACGTCAATCTTGACTTATTTTTTAAAAAGATAAATGTCAAAAATAAATTTTTTATCAAAAAATTTTTTCTAAGAAAATTTATCTTTCCGCATCCTTCGCTTCCAAAAAAACGAATCTCTAATCTGAAAGTTTAGAAGTAAAAATATCTGAATTTATATATATATATATATTCATTTACTGTTCATGAATTCGTTCACGCTCGCGCAGTAATACTCTTCTACCACCCATCATTCACATATCCACGGACCCTTCACGTCATACCTTACCTTTCTCTTTCACAAATGGCTGACGTCGTACGTCAACGCCGGCCTCCCAACCTCCGCCTTAAGCTGCCGGAGCCCTCCCCTTGCTTCCCCATCCCCACCATCTCCTCCGCCACAGACCTCACTCCTAACGACGTTGAAAAGCTTCAAGTTCTTGGCCACGGAAATAGTGGCACAGTCTACAAGGTTCGCCACAACCGCACTTCTAACATCCACGCTCTGAAGGTCGTCCATGGCAGTTCCGACACAATGATTTCCCGCCAGGTCCAGCGGGAGATAGACATCCTCCGACGGACGGACTCCCCAAATGTAGTAAAGTTCCACGGTTTCTTTGAGACGCCGTCCGGCGATGTGGGGATATTGCTAGAGTACATGGACTTGGGAACGTTGGACACGCTGCTGAAGAACAACGGCACCTTCTCTGAGTCTCAACTCGCAGCGGTGGCGCGTCAAGTTCTCTCTGGGCTGAGCTATCTCCACGATAAAAAGATCATCCACCGCGATATCAAGCCATCAAATCTCCTAGTGAATCAAAAGATGGAAGTAAAGATCAGCGATTTCGGAGTCAGCAAGGTTTTGTCTAGGACGTTGGACACGTGCAATTCATACGTTGGTACATGCGCGTACATGAGCCCGGAACGGTTCGACCCGAATAGTTATGGCGGGAATTATAACGGGTATGCGGCTGATATATGGAGCTTAGGGCTCACCTTATTTGAACTCTATGTGGGTCACTTTCCCCTTCTAGAGGAGGGTCAGAGACCCGATTGGGCTCAATTGATGTCTGCCATTTGTTTCAACGAACCACCAACCTTGCCGGAGAGTGCGTCCGACGACTTTCGGAGCTTCATGGAGTGCTGCTTGAAGAAGGAATCAAGTGAGAGATGGACAGCGTCTCAGCTTTTGGCCCACCCGTTTCTATGTCCACAATAACCCGAAATATATTCTTTTTTCCCTTCCATTTTTGTTTCAGAATATTCTTTCTTTGTAATTAAACTATGTTCAGATGCAAAGATTCAAATTCTTTTTATTGATTCATATGTTGCACAAATTGATTCGATGATGTTCAGTAATGCTGTGAATACAATTCTGAATGTTTATATCTCTATTGTGTTTTTCCTTCTCAAAATATCTCTAGTCTCTATATATTGTGATTTAATTATTGTTTAAAAGAATCAAATTCAAGAATCAATACCAATAATCCGTGAATTTTCGTTGGCACGCCAAAAAAAAAACGTGCATTTATCATAAATTGGATTTGTTTGATCTTTCAGAATCACTGAAAAAAAAAGTCATACATGAACTGAACAAATCGAATCCAAAAATTAATCAAATTGGATAAGTTAACCACAAATCGATCAATTAAATTTAATTTTTAAGTTTATCTAGTTAATAACTCAAAAGTAAAAATAAAGATACTTTGCAATAAATATTCACTGTTTTTCGATCTTATTTAACTTATTATGTGTGTATGTGTGTGAAATTTAAATATTCAGTATGAAATATAAAACTTGATACAGGCTGCATTATTTATAAAAAAAATAAAATAATGAAACTTATTTTAAATTTTGAGACATATAAAAATTGTGCCAAATAATTAAAATAGAACTATAATTAAGTATTTCTTGGGCCAACCAACAATTACCAAGGATTCAAATTGCATGTGGTATGCTTATTTTTTTTAAAAAAATTAAGATATAAGATTTATCAGTTAGAAATATGGATGTATACAAAAAATGAATAAAATTGATTTTGAACACATATATATAAATATATGTCTATATGTATATAGATGTTGGCCAAAATCTATTTAGTTCGGATATAAACAATTGATTATAAACAAATTATTACGTTTTTTCCCCTATTGGGAAGGAACGCTTTATTACGATACTTCTCCTAATTAGATAGAAAATAAATCAAAACTCCAAGCATGATACCTGAAATATCAGTTCATACGCTAAGACCCAATCGTGCCAATGTGAACACATGATTTATTATTAACTATACAACTTACAAATTATAAACAATGTCACTCGTCTTTCAAACTATAATAATAATAATAATAATAATAATAATAATAATAATAATAATAATAATAATATAATCACATCCAGGACAAGGCATAACATTCTTCCTGGGCCATCCCATTATTATCTTCTATTTTGATAAGGGAGGGAGGATCATTTAAGTGCTAGCTGGTGTTGTGGTTTGGAAGTTAAGGTGTGGTGCAACCGTGCAAGTGAACTCCCAAGTCTTACGTGGTAGAGTGGAATATCCACCTAAGTGCAGGTGGATTTTTATTAACTACGTACTTAAGTAATTAATACTCAATAAATCGTTTTTTTTTTTTTGGGGTTCATGCCTTTTAAACGCGCGTGTGCAGAGCATGATAATGCTGGGCTTAAATCTGATTCTTTTTTTTTTTTGCTAAGCACAGGTATCTTTGCATTAAAGGTAATTTTGTTTGACATACTGTTAGACACCAAATGTGGGCATATTTTTCAGTAGGGATTTGAATCTTGATTCGTCACAACATAATAGATTAACTCCTTCTGTTAGACTAAACTCATGTTAGTTAAAATCCGATAACATGATGAGTGATAGTGTTATTGGCAAGGAACAAAAAACCGGACCGGATATTAAACTGGTTGAGGTAGTGGTTCAAGGGTTAATGGGTCAGACCGGGGTCAACTCGGGATCAAACCGGTCATATTAAAATAATATAATTTAATTAAAAATGACAAAATATAACAATAATAATAATTACTAATAACAAAATATAAAGAAATACAATAAGAATTTGATTGTAATAATAATAAAGTACAACAATATTGAGAATTTTGATCTTTATAATTTTTTCAATAACTAAAATTAATAGTTATTGATGCCAAACTCATCATCAAAATTCATTTAAATCTATAATAATTGAGATATTAGGAGTTAAATAAGAAAAAATAAGATAAATATCAATATATTTATTTAAACCGGTTCATTACCGGTTCATACCAGTTTTTACCGGTTTTCACTGGTTCACACCGGTTTGACCGGTTCAATCCGGTTTGAACCGGTCCCCGGTTTAACTTATGAACCGGACCGGACCACTGACCGGTTCACCGGTTTACCGGTTGAACCGGCCGGTCCGGTCCGGTTTTTTTTACATTGGTTATTGGGTTAGCTTCCCATTGAACAATTATTAAATGATAAGAAAAAAGTAAATGAAATTTAAGATTTGGTAATTATGATGAAACATATTCAAAATGTCTTATAGTAAATAAGAATAATAGTGTATTGCTTCCGATTCTTAATATAAGATTTATTTTAAAAAATCAATTTAGTCCAATACACTTTATTTCTAGTAATTATTCATTTTGCTCTAAATAATCCCTACATGTTTTTTGATACAAAAGTAATCCCTAAGTTGATTGTACGTGTTAAAGAGTTACTATTAATGGATAATTCAAATACACATTATGAATAGAGATATTTTAAGAAAGACATCTTTTTACTATAAATAGCTAACTTAAATAATTTTACTAATATTTACAAATTAGTTATCTAACTTTTTTTTTTGGCTATGTATATGTATTCTCTCATTAAAGACAATTATATTCGAGGTATTGTGAAACACTACGTCTAGGCATATTTTTTAGAGAATATTCAAATTTTGATTTACCATATTATAAAAGATTAATTTTTTTTATTAGACTTAATTTTTCTTGGTATCTAACTTTTATATTAATGAGTTGGGATAATATATTACAATCCCCAACCCAAACCCCAACACAGGAGAAATGTGCTGGCCAGCGCTTCTTGGGAGTAACTATGACCGGCCACGATGAAGCGGACCGGAACAAAAAGAGCCCAATAATAAGGGAGCGTGGACCTTACTTCAGCAGCTTACCGCATGCGCCCTAGCACTTTTATCTTCTCAAATAAATAATTTCCAAAAACTATATAATTTTTCATTTACTTCCATTTTTTGGGTTTTTAAGTTCAATTTTTGCCACCAAACCGTCATAAATGATAAATTACTTTTATTTCGATCATCCTATGAAATTAGAAAATTTTTTTAAAAAATACTTCTAAAATTCTAAGATTTCAAATTAAAGATGACTATAAAAATATGTTATTATTTTTTTTAATGTTTTTAATTGTTATTAAAATATAGTGAACAATGATCTGAAATTTTAAAATTTAACAATATTTTTTTAGATTTTTCCATAACAATTTAAATTTTTTGGAAATGAGATTTCAGAACCTACCTCCCATCATTCCTACGTGTTATATTAGAAAATAAAAAAATAAAAAAAGTTTGCATTGAAACTTGAGCCTTGGAAGGGGGGAGTCGGGCTGGGCATATTTTGAACTTAAAAAGTAAATAAAATAATTATTAAAATCATAAATGCATTTCAGATTAGAATTTAAGTTGGCGTGCAGGCATTTTCCTTTTGCTTTCTTCGTTCTCCCACCGTAGACGGCAAGAACCCTAACTACAGGTACTGTTTTCTCTGGCTGCTTGAAGATGCCATGCTGTTCTTCTTCCTTTTAATGTTAATATGCGTTCTCTTGCCATCGAAATTTTTGATATGCCCACTTCCATTTCGGTCTTCTATTTGATCTATTCCTTTTTTGCTCAGAGATCTAATATGTTTGCATTTGCCTCTGTTCTGTCTTGGTCAGAGTGAACTCAGATCAAAACCCAAAAGTTGAAATCTTCGTTGAATGAGGTTTTGCCTATGTACATTTATGTGGTCTCTCTAGTCCGAGTGGGAATAAAGGTCGGTTTGTGGGTACCCATACGCATTTTTTTAAAAAATATTTTCCCCTTTGTTTCTTTAATCACATTGAATTTATTTTTCTTTTTGATACTGTAGGCTTGCTTGGAGAACTGAATGACCTGTTTAACTTGGCTGAAAATTTGAGAAGAACTACTCTGTTGTCCTGCATTACTCGTTTCTTGTTCTAATGGATGGGGATAATGGCCTTGACATCCGAAATTGGGGTTACTATGAACCCACAACTTCCTTTAAGAATCATCTCGGACTCCAGCTTATGTCTTCCATGCCTGAAAAACCCATGCTTGGAGGGCGCAATGCTGCAGTTTTGTCCGGAAACAATGTGGCATTTCACCATAGGACCATTGGGTTGCCACAAGCAACTTACCCTATGGACTACATGAGGGAAGCTTGGATTAGTCAAAGAGAGAAGTTTTTGAACATGATTCCAACAAACCCGGCAAACTATGCGGTTCTTCCAGAGACATCTTCAGCCCATCACATGCAGTTGGCTCAACCTCCTGACTTGACGAAGGAAGAAAGACCGGTGGAAGAGGCACCTGTTGAGAAGACTAATGGCACTAGTAAGAAAAGGCAGGGTCCCAAGGTACCCAAATCTCCCAAGGCAAAGAAGCCCAAGAGAGGACCTCGTACGCCGAAGGATGAGAATAATCTTTCTGTTCAACGAGCAAGGTCTGCAAAGAAAACTACTGAAATCGTAATAAATGGGATTGATATGGATATCTCGAGTATTCCTATTCCAGTTTGTTCATGCACTGGGACGCCTCAACAGTGTTACAGATGGGGTTCTGGTGGGTGGCAATCTGCTTGTTGCACAACAAATATGTCAATGTATCCATTGCCTATGAGTACAAAGCGGCGGGGTGCTAGGATAGCTGGGAGGAAAATGAGTATAGGAGCATTTAAGAAAGTCTTAGAGAAGCTTGCAGCTGAGGGTTATAACTTCTCTAATCCAATCGATTTGAGGACTTATTGGGCAAAACATGGCACTAACAAGTTTGTCACTATCAGGTAGAGTCGTAGATGTATGCTATGGCATATGTGGCCTCTTATTCCAGTCAGCCTGTTGATCATGTATATATTTGTATTCGGCTTGAGATGGAGGCATTTTAGATTATTTGTAGTACAAGAATTTCCAAAGTCATGCTACATTTTATTTTCATTTTAAATTTTTAATATCTTGTTTTGTTTAGTTCTTTTGGATTTAATTCATGGGAATTCAATCTTGTGGCTGTTGGTCCTGATCCGAAAGTACCTGATCCAGAAATAGCAGATGGGACCTTATTAAATTATATTTGGCAAGAAAGTTTTATCTATTCTTAAACTGTTGCTTACGGTGAATGAATGCTGCTTCCAAGCATGCCCTTCCTTTTCTGTAGATCACTGTTGGCTAAATGTGAGAATATAGTCAAGTATTGTTGGTGTGGGAAAGAGGGAGGGGGTAGGGTTTCTGTGGTGAAATTGAGGGTAGAATCTTATGTTCTGTGTATGAAATAACAACTTCTTATATGGAAGATCCATTTATCAAGTCCTGGTTGCTCGGGTGTTGTGAATAATAGGGGATTTGACTGGGTGATGATTTAGCATTGTTTTCCAAGGAAATCAGGACTGGATAGGATAGCAAGCTGAAGAAGCAAAATAGCAGTTGAGGGTGAGAGAATGAGCATAGGCATTAGCTACCAAGTAGATAGCAACATGCTAAAATTTCATCAAACTAAACATCAAGACCCCAAGAAAACATTATAACTGTTTTGAACTTTGAACAGACCTTCTATCCTGTAAGTGTACCCTGCAAGTACAGGCCAATTTACAGCCAATATTGTTAGAGGAACCAGATTCCCATTGGCTTTATGCTTTTGGCAAAACCTCCATCAGAATATCCCTGGGTTTGAATGGTTTTCTAGATGGTCCATTCGCGTACAGGAAGGGTTACTTTCTCTAAAGGGGTATGTGTGGCGAAACATGAAGTAGCTTTGTAGGCACGAATTAAAGCAGTCTTCTCTCAACTAATGTTGGCTGCAACAAAATGATAGCCAAATCATCTTAAAATATCTTGGCAAGTTCAATTCATGTAGCTTTTTATGTGGAGTTATCAGTTTGATTGACAAAAGTGTTTTTATTAGAATTATCAATAGCAGAACACCTTGAAAACTTCATTACATTGTCGCTTTTATCTACCAATGCCTAATAGACCGGTGGACAATGAGGGATGTCACTGTCTCACTGTTGTGGACTCGTCGAGCTGCATACCAGTTACCTATACCAGTGTCATACACACAAGTGGTGGTTGCTTAATCCATGGTTTGCAAATTGACATAACCTTTACTTCTGACCAGTAGCTCAGTAATCTTATTTAGCAAGTTATTCACACTTATTTTATGGGTGAATTTTTTTTTTTTAATGAGAATATTGGTTTGGTAGTCGGCACTCTGCAGATGCATTGTTTTCTTTGGCGGCAAGCAAGTCACAAGTTTTCAGTGCAATAATTATTTGAGAAATGGGGGAGTTGAGAGCATATCTCTTGTTGGAAAAGCCATAAATTCTGGGTGAGTTATTATTGGTGAGTCTGGATAAAGGCTTCTTTCTGAATTTATAATGTCACACCCACACATGCACGTTTGCGCACACAGGCAATTCTACAGCTTGAAGGTTTTCAAACTTGGACCATATTCTATCTAATTGCATATAAATGGAAGAGTTGATCTTGGGTAGCATACATACCTTAATTGCTAATATGGATTAAGGTTGTTTTCCCTGCAGGTGTTGAATTCGGTTCCTCTTAAATTCCCAATTAAATTATTCCGTTGAAATTATAACCTCAATTTTTACAAATTTATACATATCTCTTTTTAAGGTTTTTTTCCTTTAAAAAAAATCTTTTTGGGCGCCCCCCGGGGGGGGATGTAAAGGAACTTGAAATGGTTTGGTCCTATGCAGATGGAACATGTAGTGTTTGAGAGTACTGAATCTTTTGGTTGACTTATTTCTGTAGATGGCATTATATGAAAACTTAAGCTATGATATTTGAGACTCAGAGAAATAGAAGCTAATCAGGATAGATGATACCGTATGGAGAAACTTGGGGAGAGCAGAATCATTTTTGGAAGCTTGCGTATTTAAATGAGGGAATGAGGTCTAATCTCGAACGTGTTGTGGATTCCTTGTTAATCTTAAGACATCTTTAATTTGGATTGTTTAAATCAAAATTGAATGATCCGAATTTTTTTCAATTGTATTAAAATTTTAATTTTTTTTTATTTTGATGGGTGCAAAATGTAAAATAAAGATAATATTTTGGATTTTCACAGGATATTTTAATCGTCATTTAAAAAAATAATTTTAACTTCAGAAATTAAAAATAAGAAACTTCATATTTGTCCAAGTTAAATTTAAACCATCTAGATCTCAGTTTAAAAATCAGCGGAGGCTTAATTAGATCTGAACTCTTTTACTAAGCCTTCTTTTTTAACGGATGGCATTCAATTCATGAATAGAGCTATTGAATATACCATATCTTTCGTATTAATAAGCTGATAGAAAATTAATTCATGAGTACTATTACCAACATATCTTAAAATTGAAACTATCTGTGGCATTCATGACAGCAATATAACAATCCCAACATACTATGTTGATGGCTAGAAAACAAATGAACCTTTAGAATTAATTCCATTAGCGTGTTTAGAGAAGACAATTGTCAATATGCCAAAGAAACTCTGAAATTCATCCTTATCATGCAGTGTGTATGTACAAGACTAACACAGGGAAAATTACCATAAAGACCTGTTCGCAGAATTAATTATCCAATGATACCTGGTATCTTTTCTTATACACTCAGTTCAGAGAATTTCAGGGTGTCTGAATATATAGTTTTAAAAGTAATCTTAAGGAATATGAAATAAGTATATGAAAAGAATTTTATTTCAATTTAAGTGCTTTTTAAAGTAATTAAAAAAATACTGATGCTCAAATTCGGGTAGCAATGGACGATTCTCCAAACAGGTATTTGTGAACAATCTTCCTAAACCCAAAAAGGCAACTCACCAAGATATTCAAATCAGATTAAGCTAAATCACCAGACTAACCTCGGCTCACATAGTTTAGTTGCATCAAAGAATCACATTCTAATGCTGTTACCCACACCCTTGAGTTGCTGAGCCTCCTCTGATGGATTATAAAAACATCAAAACTAAAGCAAGTCCAATAAAACATTTTCAATTTTAATCGGGGAAAAATCAATAGTTGAGGAGCAGCTGAAAGCCCTCAATAAGACAATGAATCAAATTAGCAAAGCATGGCTGCTACACAGGGAAAAGGAACAGAGTATTGTTCAGAGTCTTCTTTTTTTTAAGTGCAAAGGAGGAAATTCATTAATCAATGAAAGAATACAACAGAATTGCATCCAAAAGGGACTGTTCAGACTTCAGGGTCTTTTTAACTGAAGCTATCATTAAACAATGAGGTAAAAAATTACAAGGAAAGAAAAAATCTATGACCTTTCTTCATCTTCACCTCTCCAAATTGACGTGGAAGTTGATCAAAGGTGCAAAAAATGACATCTAAGTCATGGGACAGTTTTGCTAACTTATCAGCCTCCAAAATGTATTTCCTATATATAAATCTATATATTACACCCCAAATTTTATCAATAAGCTTCCCAGCTTCCTGTATAACATCACGATAAGATTGATCACTAATATATTCTCCAGTCAACAAGTTCCAGGTTTGAGCACTGTCAGTAATGATTTCAACTTTGTGCATTCCTCTATTCTAGCAAATTTCCAGACCTTTACTAATTCTATTTACTTCAGTTAACAGTTGGTGGGCACACCATTTTGCATCTAAAACTCAACGCCCACTCATTGTTACTGCTTTTGATAATCCCACCACAAGCATTTTCAACTCCTGAGATGACTGAACCATCAGCCTGCAATCCGAAGTGTACTGGTGGGGCTCCATCCTCTTGTTTAGCACCCCTGCTTCAGCAGCCTGTTCAGTCTTTGAACTCAAAATATTAACTGCTAGAGCACTGGGAAGAGTATAATATCAAAATAAGTTTTTTACAATGAATTGATCACAACTTCCTCCACAACTTAAAGGCTGTTGTGTAGCACAACTTTTTGAGGCCAAAAGAAACAAGGATTTGCAAACCACTTGGCAAATTCACCATTAAAGTAAGTATGAACTCAAAACTAAAGTATCTGACCTTGTTAGCCTTGTCATCCTCCATTTTGTAAGAAGACATCAGACTTCGACAATCATACGCCAAGGGACAATCATATGCCAAGGACTTTTATTAGCCTTTTCATCCTTCATTCTTTTCTAAGACAGTTTGAGCAACTGAGTGAAAAGTTGTGGCATCCAAGAGGCAGAGGCATTCGCTTTTATTTTTTAAACCAAGACCATCTTTCTCCCAAACAAGCCTCTCACAAAGCCCATCGACCATAATAATATATGTCAAGGCCATTGCTTTGGTACAGCATGAATGTCTTGAACGAACTGTGCAATAAACAAATAACCAAGTTTTACAAATAAGCTCAAAGGTTATTTTCATTGAATTTGGTATTACCTAAGATAGAAATGTAACCAGTATTTTAAAACATAAGTAATAGGTCCATGAACTGACAAAACCATTTTCTACAAATGTCAGGTTATTACTTCATTCAAGATAAGCATACAGACAATCATTAGAGATTCAAGGACTCAACACATATTAGTGATAATTAGCCTCCCATTCTCGTGAAAACAGGAGGTGTCCTCTAGAACTTTGAAGTGGACCAAAATCAAAATCTTTATTCAGACTGCCAAAACGAAAAAGCATTGAACCATTTATGTAAATTCAACAATAAATCTAGCATAACAAACGCTCTTGAAATTTTATTTGTGCTCGTACTCCCACCTAAGTTCTCCAGACATAATTTTTCTTGGTTGTAAGACAACATAATGAACCTTTTACTGGCTCCACCATACTCTGCAGGAGATTACCATTTAGATTCTGAAGTCAAAGAAGACTTAATTATAGCTACTTTTTAAATAAATGAAATGTCATGAACATTCAACAACAACCAAGACAAACCAAGTGATAAACAGAAATTAAAGAAGGAAGAAAGTGAAGCTAAAACAATTAAAAAATCAACGTTAACATCCACAATCAAAATTAAAATAAATATAAAAAGCATGACTTGAACAAAACTCCTGCAGCATCTTTCACACAATTGAATAATCCTACAATTTTAAACAGAAAGAAATGCATTTCCAAACTATTAAAGGCAAATTTTAACATTGGAAGAAGCATGACATAAATTACGAGTATAATGTCTTACGTTTTATCGTTCTCGTAAACCACTGTTGATCATTTCATAAATGAGCTTCTCTGCCTCATCATTCTCGCTTATTTTCAAAAGAGCTCGAATAAGTGTTTCATATGTTCTTGAATCAGGGAGGCAGCCATTCTCTTTCATTTTTTGAAGCAATGCCATAGCCTCATCAAGTAAACCTTCTATACAAAGGCCATTGATCATAATGTTGTAAGTGCAGATATCCAAATGATGGCCTTTGATTAAAAGGTACTTAAAAATTCCTTGTGCATCATTTAGTCTACCACATTTACACAATCCATCAATCAGTATATTGTATGTGTACACACTAGGCCAAATTCCTTGGTCAACAGCTTCCTTGACTAATGCAATCCCCTTGTCAATATTCTGACTTTTGCAAAATCCATCTAACATAATATTATAAGTGATTATGTCAGGAGTATGGCCGCTATTATGCATATGAAGAAAAAGATCTTGCGCATATGACATTCTCCCTAATTTGCACAAGCCATCAATAAGAGAATTATAAGTTACATCATCGGGAACCAAGTTTTTGTGATGCATTTCTCTAAACATATCTAAAGCTTCATCAACCATTTTAATCTTACATAATCCATTAATCAAGATATTGTAAGTAAATACATCAGGTGTCAACCCTCTTTGGACCATCCTGGTGAATACTTCCTTTGACTCATTAATGTTATCCATCAAACAACACCCATCCATTAAGGCATTGAAAGTAACAACATCAGGTCTCTCATCACATTTCATCATCCTAGCAAACACAGCTTGGGCTTCTGTAATCTTTCTTTTTTTACAAAATGCATCAACCAATATATTATAGACATAAATATTTGGTTTGATGTCCTTTAATATCATTTCATGAAGCAACTCAGTAGCTTCCTGCCATTGCCCCATGCTATAGAAACCATGGATTAGGGAACTGTAAGTGACAATATTTGGAATAATTCCATGATCACTCATTTTAAAACAAAAATCACGTGCTTCAGTTACATGTCCCTCTTTGCAGAGGCCATCAATGATTGTATTGTAGATAACTACATCAGGCTTAATTCCCTGATCCTCCATCTTCTTAAGTAACTTAATGACATACCTTGTTTTTCCTCTTTTACACAACCCATCAAATAAAATGGCATAACTAACCTCATCTAACTGAAATCCTTTTGCCATTAGCTCATCATAGAAGTGCAGTGCTTTCTCAACCTTGTTATTAAAACAGAGTCCTTTCAATAGCGCAGTCAAAGTTATAATATTGGGTTGAAGACCCATCTTCAGAATCTTCCCCAATATTGAGAAAGCCGAATACATCTGACCTACATGGCAGTAACAGTTGATCAAGATGCTCAGTGTAAACAAACAAGGTGTAAATCCCTTCAACTCTACTTGTGCATACAGAGAGATAGCAGTGCGATAATGTTTAGCCTTTGCAATTGATCCCAAAAGCTTATTAATTTGGATTATGGAGGGTGGGGGACGCATATGAAGTAACCGATGGAATGAAGCGACGGCGTCGTCGATGTTATTTGCAATAGGGGTTCGGGTATGAGTATGGAACTTGAGATTGAGGGAGTAAGAGGAAGAGAAAAGGATAGAAGAGAGAAGAAAGTGAGGAAATTTGGGGGAGGCATACCTTGTAGATGCACATAACATGTTAATCTGAACAACGAGATACCCAAACAAAGGCTAAGAACAAGTTCCTTCCACCGGCAAACGCAAGAACCTAAGCCCTCGTGAACCAGAGCGATTCTAACAAAAAATTTAACCCTATTCTGTGCGCCGAACTTCAAAATGGAATTAGATTTTCCCCCGCCTCCTTCCTCCCCCTCGCCCTCCTCCTTTTCTCCTTAATGCCTTTTTAAGCGGCAAATGGCAATCTAACGAGATTTTTTTTTTTTCATTCTTAATTTTTTTAAAATAATTATTTATTTTGTAAACATTCCAAATCTATCAATGCTATTATCAAAAAACATGTAGATATTGATATATTTTTATCAAATTCATTCAATAATATTTTAGAATATCATAGTTTAAGTGCTCTATTCATAATATATAACTGTTCAAGTTAAAATGTCTCGCAAATAAAATATAAGACTTCCCAATAAATAACATTTGAAATGGGATCCCTACAATTTGTATAAAAAAAATTTCCCTAAAAATACTTGTTTAATAATTTGTTGAAAAGGTGATTCTGTACGAGACTATTCTCGCGTTAGCATCATCATCAAAATCACGTTTTGATCCATGCAGGGGACAATTGCAATAAGATTCTTTAAAAAAAAATTATAATACAAATCTTAAAAATTATTTTTTATTTTCAAACTTGTTATTATAAGTTGTTTGGGTTGTTATTAAAAAATTTTAGTAATTATTTATCTTTTTTAAGATTTGATTGTAATTCTCCTTTATTTATTTTGAGATCATATGCATGAAATTTGAGCTAATTGCTCCTTATGTATATTTTTTATATAATAAAGTGAGACTTGTTTTTATAAACTTCATGCAATGTACTATTATATTAATTGATGACAAACCTAAGCCTCGCGTTATGTTTTATCAAATAGAGGGAAATTCCGGATATCTCCTTCGTAAATAATTTGATATTTGAAACAATTCTTATTTCTTTGGCCTTCACAGTACATAAGTGGATAAAAATATTCACACAATCATTTTGCATGTACCCATATTTTTTCTCAATTTTTAATTTGATGCCTATGTAATTTTTTCTCTTAATGAAATGTTTTAATTTTGTTATATTAGTACTAGTTCCTGTAAGTTTACTCTTGTTACCACCGTTGATTTCCTAACAGAGCAAAATTAAAAATTTAATTAAAAGAAAAAACACAGTTACTAAATTAAAAGTGAGGACAAATATAAGTGCCTCCAAAATGATTTTTCCTTAACTTTTTTGTTTAAGAAAATTATACACATCTTTGTTCTTAAATTTGAAATTGTAAATATAACAAGTAAAAAATGTTAAACAGAAAAGTAATTCTTAGATATATTCATTTTTGTCACTCTTCAAGAGCCTGTTTTTTTTTGACCGAAGGATAATTCCATTAAAAGAAACTAATACAGACACGATAATCAAAATCAAACAACGCACAAACCAACAGACTATAAGGAACATCAAGAACCAAAAAACAGCCAGGACCACACCAACCGAAGCCTAACCTTATGGATTGAGAATGGGAAGACCAAACTTTCCTTCCACCATGATTCACTGAAAGAGCAATAGAGGGTGGTTGTCCAAAGACTTGCTCTTCAAGAGCCTGTTAACATGTTAACCGTGCATCCTTTTTTATAAATTTTCTATAACAAAAAAATACATAGGAAAAATGAACTTGAATAAAGTGCTACCCTCCAAAACCTTTACTCCTCTAGAAGCCATCAGAAATTCACCAATAAAGCGCTGTCATAACGTGCAATGCAATTAAATTTCGTAGACTTCTACAGAGTAGTTTATTGGAAGATCCCTCATCAAACAAGGTCCACAAACTTGAACTCATCATTTTGAAACATCTAAATCTGTTGGATTTACCAATTGCAGCAAATCGGATTCTTCTATCTGTTTGCTCTCGTAATACCACTGATATGGCAGCAATGCTTTATACAATGATGAGAAACTTGTAACCATCCATATGGTTCATTTTTTAATGGAAATAAGCTATTATGCATAAAGGCTATGCTTTTAGATTTTCTAAGCACCATAGATAAACCAACGTTCACCTACCACAATACCCAGTACTAGCCCTTCATTTTAGTGTTGAGCAACAGGGAAGTACCCACAAAAATAAGCACAAGAATCTCAAACACCAATTTCTTGGATTCATTAGCCTCTTTGGAGAAGACTAGACTCCTGACTACAAAATCCCTAGGGAACCCCGAAATACATAATCTAGAGCAACAGATGCATGACACTAAGCAGCAACTATAAATCAGGCCACACTTAAGATGGTGAACGTAGTGGACATATCTGTACCTTCAGCATAGTCTCATTTCATTGAGTTGCGCTCTTTCAGCTTTTATGGATTTAAAGAATCTAGCTTTCGGCATGCTATTTGTCATAACTGCAAACACTCACCATTTTTATCTTTATGTTTTCTTCAGCAATATCTCCAGCTAATGGAAGACAAATGAGAAACTTCAAAGACTCCACCGACAGCTTGCGGAGGAGTGCTCAGAAACTCTAATGGGGACTGAATAATGGGATTCAAAAGGAACCTTGGCTTCACCCAACAACAGCGGCACAAAATGCTGGCCATCCAGTCATATGGGGAAGTGTGTAAACATCATCCAAACTCACTAGAAGGAATAAACATACTGCTGAGGGATACAAGTATGGAACCCCACTAAGGGCAGGGACCGATGAAACCAGGGACCTTGTCCACTCTCACTGGGATGTGGAAACTATATATGCCCACAGAGAAACAATACACTACTGATTTCATGGCTCGCGAGGCCCATGATGAAAATTTTGACTTGATCTTGGCGCCAGGCATACCTTCCCTTAGGTTGCGTCTCTTTTGGCATTTGTTCTGGTCACTCTAGTTTTCCCATTTCTTTTCTTTTCTTTTCTCCAACCGCGAGGTTGCCACTTGTATTCCAAAATAAGAGGCCTCATATCAGTAGCAAACACAACAGAAGTCAAAATAAATCTTTTACTTGAACTGATCAAAAACCACTTTTAACAACGGAAAAGCTGCTGTGTAGTACAAATGTTCAAGCCTAAAATAAACAATCATATACTAACTATTTAAGAAACTTTACATTTATATAACTATGAAGTCATAACTGAAGTATTTCACCTTGTTTTATAATCTAATAAGGCTTTTAGAATCCTACGGCATATTCCTGTATTTAACAGAAAAACTAAGAACAAAAACATCGAGTCCTTCACTTTCTTACAATTTAGTTGGTACGGATAAAAAATCTGCATACTGCATGGTATGGTGTATCTGTAATGAACAAATAGTGAATAGGAAAATAAGAAAGTATTACAGCATTGCAAATTAACTCAAAAGTTTAAGTCCATTCAAATTTGGGGCATATAATATTCCATATAGCTAGAAAAGTAATGAATTGAGAGACTTATAGGTCCACTCGCTGACAATCATATTCTAACATATGATGATTTACCACTTCATCGATGTTAAGTATGAGCATCGGAGATTCAAAAACTCAAGAAAGAATCGCAAGTTTAAGATAGTTAACCTTGCCTTCTCTTGAAAACAAATGAAGGCGTCCTCTAGAACCTTTTTTTTTGGGGTAAATAACACGTTTATTAAATGAAAACAGAGGTTACAAACTGGAGGCCACCCTTCTAAAGAATAATTAGAAAGGCTGCCACATTGAGAGTAGGAATATAAACACTACCACATAAAAAACTCCCCTGCATAGGCAATGTCGTTGTTGAGCGGATCTTTGGCACACTTCCCAGTGAAGATCGATAATTTTTCCTGCAGTATTGAATAAATAGAATACATCCTATAGGTTTGGTGGCAGGATATGCAGAAGCAGAAATTATCCATTTAAGAGCTATTCTTAGCACAGCTTTGATGCCGCTTCCAGCAATCCCAGGGAGCTTGAGACGCCACTTGAAATGTCTGATGAGCCTTTTGTCTTGGAAGGCTTGAATTCAGATAAAGGAAGCATGTTCGGATTTTTTCCCCTATGGATTCTTAATGTCCAATCTTGAGACGAAGCTGATGTATGGCAGACTACACTTTGAGTATCTGATTCAAGGAGCATTGAAGAGCCAAAAAATGGGTGGAGATGTAATTGATGGTATATATGAGATAGAATTACAAAGATGGGATGGGGACTCCTTTTCTTCCACGGACTCTGAAGAATGATAATGATAATGATAGCTTTGAGAAGCTCTTCATTTGAGGCAGAAAGAAGTAGTATCATTTCCCTGAGCCACCAAAAAATATCATCAGGAACAAGTTCATCAGAGCACAAGGAGAGAAGACAAAACCAAATGACCCTAGCAAAGCTGCATTGACGAAACATATGATTAAGAGAATCTGGGGCATTACAGCTGAAGGCACGTGAGGAATCGTTGGAAGATGGTGAGAGATTAAAATATCTCCTGCTGGTAGGCATTTGTTACTTAACTTCTACGCAGAGAGAAGAAATTTTGGAGGAAGTTTGAGTTTCCAGAACAGATTCCAGGTTTGATCATTAGGTCCAAAATGAACATTTTCCTGAAAAATAAGGAGCAGCAAAAAAATTTTTGGCAGTGTTTTGTGAGTAGAGTTAATGAACACAAAAATTATACTTATCAGTTCACTAGAATAAACAATTATTAGGAAACTGTTGCAGCAAATATAACGTCTACCAATACAATACAAACTCCTAAACCCTTAGTTATGTTTGTATACCAAATAAATTCGATGTAAAATAACCTAATGAATTTTTTACATGGTCCATAATATTTTGAAAAGGGATTGACAGTTTAGATGATGAAATCCAAGGGAAAATTATTTTAGATACAACTTCAACAAAATATTACTTCATGAGCAACAACTGAGACACATATTAGAGTTAAAAAACTAAAAAAGATATCAACCGCAAAGGAAGAAGGAACAGATTCATGCTAATACTTAAGAGGGAAAAAGAATAAACAATGGGAGCAAACACAAAGTCCACATAGATATATTAAACGTATGCCTTGGGCGATACTTCTTCATCACCATTCAAGCCACCAGATAGTCCAACAATTTAAACCAAAAGGAAACATGCACTTGCTAACTACTAAATGATAACTTTGATATGTGTACAGCATGAATTAAAACTGGAGTGACTGACCTTGTTTATCGTATGAGAAGACCATTACTAATCATTTCATGAATAAACTTTTCTGCCTCCCCATTCTCACTTTTTTCCAAAAGAGCTTGCATGAGTATATTACATGTAATTTTATCAGGGAGACAGCCAATCTCTTTCATTTCTGGAAGCAATGCCATAGCTTCATCAAGCAAGCCTTCTCTACAAAGGCCATTGATCATAATGTTATAAGTGCAGACATTTAGAAGATGGCCTTTCATTGAAAGGTACTGAAAAATCTCTCGTGCAGTATTTAGTCTACCACCTTTACACAAACCATCAATAAGTATACTGAATGTGTATACACAAGGCCAAATTCCTCTGCCGACACCTTTCTTGATTAACGCAATCCCCATGTCAAGATTCTGGTTTTTGCAAAATGCATCTAATAAAATATTATAGGTGATTATATCAGGAGCATGACCATGGTCAAGCATATCCGAAAACAGATCCTGCGCAGCTAGCATTCTCCCTGATTTGGACAAACCATCAATAAGAGAACTGTAAATAACTTCATTGGGAACAATATTCTTGCGACGCATCTCTTCAAAGAAATCCATGGCTTCATCAACCATTTTAACCTTACATAATCCATTGATCAAGATTCCATAACAAACTACATCAGGAGTCCAGCCACTCTGAACCACCTTATTGAACACCTCCTTTGTCTCACTAATTTTATTCATCAAACAATAGCCATTCATTAAACTATTAAAAGTTACAATGTCAGGTCTCCCACCACATTTCATCATCATACCAAACACAGTTTCGGCTTCTATGATTCTTCCTTCTTTACCATATGCATCAACCAATATGTTATATGTATAAACATCAAATTTGATGTCTTGAAATGCCATCTCATGGAGAACTTGTGTGGCCTCTTGCCACTTGCCCGTGCTCAAGAAGCCATGAACAAGAGAGTTGTAAGTGATAAGATCTGGCAAGACCCCACGCTCAATCATTTGAAAATATAAATCATATGCCTCTGTTACATCTCCATCTTTACAAAGGCCATCAATGACTGTATTATACATGATTAAATTAGGCTTAATTACCCCTTTCTCCATCTGTTTGAGCAAGTTGATGGCGCACCTTGTTTTCCCAGTTTTATGTAACCCATTGATCAAGGTCCCATAACTCATTCCATCTAACTGAAATCCTTTGGCCCTTAGTATGTCAAGTAAGTCCAGCGCTTCCTCAATCTTTTTCCTAATACAAAGTCCTTTCATTAGGGATGTCCAAGTTATGGTATCCGGTTGAATACCCATCTTGAAAATCTTCCCTAATACTGAAAATGCCGAATGCATCTCACCCATCTGGCAGTAACAATTGATCAAGATGTTCAGGGTAACTAAATCAGGTGTGAATACCATGAGATCCACATGTGCCAAAAGTGAGATGGCAGTGCGATAACGTTTCGTCTTAGCAATCGATCCTAAAAGCTTATTAATTTGAAATATGGAAGGTAAAGGTCGCATATGGAGCAACTGATAAAATGAAGTGACGGCTTCGTCAACGTTATTTGCGTTTAGGGCTCGAGAAGAAGCAGAGAAATTGAGATGGAGGGAATTAGGGAAGGAGAGAAGGAAAGAAGATGGAAGAAAGGGATGAAGTCTGGAGAAGGCATACCCTGTAGCTGTGCGCAACATGTTAAGTAGTGAGATCCTCAAAGGCCGAGAAGATAGTTTCTTCCGACTGAGAAAAGGGCAGTTCTTTGCGATGTGCTTTCTGAAGATAGTCTCCGCCCCAGACCCTCAGGAAGCTTAGCCGGCGGAAATGAAGAAGCGAAGGAATCTTTTGATCACACCATCTGATAAAAGGGAAAATTAAAAAACGAATTCTTGACATCAATAACATTAAATTACTTAACATCTAATAAAACGTACTCCTCCGGTCCTAATTATAAGACTCAATTGACTTATTTGAGGAGATTAAGGAAGTAAGTTAAGTTGGTTATTTATAATAAATAAGTGTTGTCATTCCTAAAATATCCTTGCTAATTAAGTATATTGGCTAAAACTATTATTATTAGAAGGATTATCTTGGAAAAAAATACATAAATATAAGAGACAAAATGGATTGGGATCTTATAATTAGGATCAAATAAAAAGTCAAATGGGGTCTTATAATAAGGATCGGAGGAGTATATAGTTATTTATAAATCATACATTTATTATATATCATAATTAAAAGTTCACATTGAGGTCAAAAAATATAAATAACAATTCATGTTGTTATAATATTTTATTGAAAATTTCAATCATAAAAATATGAAAAATAGAAAAATTGCCAAAAGGTCTTCATTTCAATTATGCACAAATATTTTTTTTGTTTTGCACATAATTAAAAATATGCTGCACATGATTAAAGAAAAAAAAAATGCACTTACTACAAATAAGTTGTAATTTTTTTTAGCAATTTCTGCTATAAAAGTTGTGCATAAACCTTTTATTTTGGCACTATTAATTGTATGTATTAGTCGTTGCACAATTTAAAATCCTTCAGGTGTGTAGCTTTGTTGCCCTTCACTGGCTGTTTGAATGCGTAAAGCAAGCCTAGTACTGTGTAACTAACTTTTTTAGCCATAATGTATCAAAACTATTGTTCATTGGAGCTCTAACGCAATGTAATGAACACACAAGTTAAAGTTGCGTTTGGATGGATTTTTAGTAATTCTAATTACATATCTACATTTTTAGGTTTGACTGCACAAAGTATGTTTACGACAGCGTAAATAACTTCTGTTTACCCGTAATCCATCAATAACATTGTTTATTGGAGCCTCATGACAGCTCAATGAACACAAAAAACATTAAGTATCCTCCCTAAACTGTTCCTACTGTACAATAATTGCCACTGATTAGCAAGGTGGTAATAAAGTTATGAAGTAATACAGGAGCTAAAGTCCCAATTCTCCAAACAGAAAAAATAAGAGTACAAAATTTCCAGCCCCATGCACTGCCCTGCATTCACTTGCGGAAGAATGGTTAAATCACTTGTCGCTGTGATGCCGAGGTTAGAGGCCGATGGACTGAAGGAAAATTTTCCGATGCTTACAAGGCTGACAATTCTACTTCCTGAGAGCATGGCCGGTATGCCACAAAGGTGCTGTCAATTGAGAAGGAACCGGTATTAAAACAAGTGATTCCTGTGTATTTGAAGGCTTTTTGCTCACTTCTGTCTCCCAAAATTATCTGCATCGGAGGATAACAATGGAACAAACGTCTAGTCACTTTCCAGTATTTGAATTCAATGGAAATGCTCCTCTTTCTCGCAGACCATCCAGTTTATAACTTTATTTACTACACATGACCCACTTGTAGAAGGAAAAATCACTGTCACCCCACCCTTGTTTGGGCAATAACAAGAAAATTACCAGCTGTTAAGATTTACATATGAAATAAAACATCGTATTCCTTCGATTTTGGACCACTAAAGGTGCCTATAAATATCCTGTCGAATCGTAAGTTTGATCCACAACATTCCAAAGAGTTTGGAGGGTAATGAATTAAATATGTAAATTATCAACTGATAGAGTCAGAAAAAGGAGTATAGATGCGAAGTGGGGTGTTATCATCTACTCGCCAAAGTCATTTTTCAACAAACTGCAATTTGCAATTTCACCAAGGATAAGATAGACACAAGTAAATACATTGGAGATTCTAGCATTTAAGAACCACAAGTTCATGATAGCTAGCAATCCATTTTCCAAAAAGGCATCCCCAGAAAATTGAAGTACGATAACATCAACTTAGTTCGCAAAGCAACATTTGATATCGTTAAACAAGACTGGACTATTAGTACCGTATGTGGAGTGGGATAAAGATATAGGCAGTGATCATAGTTCCAGATGATGGGTTGTACTGTTAGAGGCAATGGACAGAGATGGCTCTGATGGGTTATGGTAGCAACAAGCTGCATTATTATAAATTCAAAATCTTGGGGTTAGTGGATGTTATCCAAAAAGTCAGTTTAATCAATGAAAAATGGTAGAAAACGCTCAGTAAAGGAATAAATTACATGCTGAAAGGGATCATCAGTTTCTTCCATAGAAGGTGGCATTAAACATGATCGGCGCATTCTATACAGCAAATCCTGGCGGAAAAATACAATCTCTTGAGTGTAAAATTTGATCCTGCGGCCACAAAATTCTTATGTAGTAAGAATACTCAAACGCTTTATCAGCTCCTATAGCAAGCACAAACATGCAAAGCTGCAGAAAACATCTCAAAAAAATCTAATTTAGACAAACACTAACCTGCAAGGATTGCTTGAAAATATGGCATTGGGAACATGCTTCCGGAGTTCCTCAGTTAAATATTTTGGCAGAGCACATCTAGGTAGAACTGTTGAAGGACCTGAAAAAACACGGCATAGTGATATGATGCAAGGAAAAAGAAGTAAGAGATACTTATTACAAATGAAATCAAATACCTGGATCATCAGGACCTGGGATGAACAAAAATCGACTTTTCTCTATTAGCCGTGGATGGGCAGCAATCGTTTCCCCTAGCTTACCAAACTGCAACCTGCAGGTAGATGCATATGACAAGTGTTATTCTCACGACAAATTAACATTTTTTACATAATTAATTAAGCCAAAGTAGTTAGGACTAATTGTTCTCTAAGTACAAGACCAATTCTACCGCATCACAGTTATGTGTTTCTAATTTGTTGCTTTTCCTATCATAGTTCACATGAAATAAAAAAATCAACCCAAAGCTGCACTCACCGGAGGTTTGAGTAAGAATGAAAAGAAAGGTTACATGGATGAGAAGAAAAGTTTCCCATGAAAACAAACAAGGAAGGGACCACTTCCACACTCTCAAAACCATCCAGGACAATCTTCAGCTTTCCCATAGCCTTCTCTACGGAGAAACAGCATCAAGATTATATGAAGCCACTTCTAAAAAGCAAGGTGATAAAGGACATAAAAGAAAAGAGAAGATATTGAAGATTCCAATCACCTCTTCACTGTCTAGCCAGATATCAGACACTATAACAAACATGTCATTGACTGCTCTCTTTTCCATCTCTGCTAGTCTGATCTATTGAAATGGTATAGGTCAAGTACAAATTCATTGGTGAATCTAACAGATGCTAGGCAGAACATTAGGAAAGGAATAAATATCAGTGGCAACCAAGTGAGGATAAGGTGAGTAGTGAGTTCAGGATACAGTTTCCTCTTTAGTATAAGTGCCACCTCCAAAAAAGTCATGTCCCCCGCTTAATTTTAGTGACTTGCCTCTATCCTCCAATGGGGGGAATCCACATGTTAAGACCTGATAAAAAAGGAGAATATGCCCATAATTCAAAACTCAAAATGACAATATTAATGAATTCTTCAAGGAAAAGTATGACGATGCAAATGCAATCATTATTAAATGAACTTGAACACTCCAAATGACTTAACGTTGCCCATTAGCTATGAGTCCAATACGCATTCATGATTTCAGCCTTATTTTTTAAGGTCATGCACTACAGTTGTACTGGGAAGAGATATTGCGAAGGGCAACCAGAAGCTGTACAGGGTCTGTAGTGATTCTTCATCTTAAATACATTTGAGGGCTGAATAAAAGCTTATACAAAACCAAATAATTGGTTTAACAAATATTGTGAAATAAAGGACAAGTAAAGCTGCTGAAGAAGGACATGTAAGCAACCTGAAAGACACCGCTCACCAGCATCTCACCTTCTGCCACAATTATGGTGTTCTCTGTAAAGAATCCTGTAGTTATCTTGTATTGATTGTCAAAGAAACTAATACTGCTACACAATCCTTTTAGTGGAGTATTGAATTGTTGTGCAAGTTTCAGCGTAAGAAAAGATAAAAGATTATGAATATACATAATTCCATCTCGATCGCCTGTTACCAAAGTTCTCCAATCACTTAGCACAATCTAACAATACATAAGCTACACTCACTCTTTGGATCGACCAATATAAAGCGGGTTATCAAACGTTAATGTTCCTCAACCATGTCAGTCAAGTGTCAAGAACTAGAGAGTAACAAGAATTGAATTGGGAAATGAAATAGGGAAAAACATTGATTGGGAGAGTGAGAAAAACGCTCATGTTCTTATTTTAAAAAAAGTGACAAAAGGAGAGGATAAAAATTATTGAGTAATATCTGCAAATGTAAAAATAGATATTGCAAAAAGGAAAAGGAAAAAGATCCCATTCCCCCCTTAGTAACAAATGGGATATTTATGCAACAATTTAATTCACTGAAGTAGGACGCAATTTAAACTATCAATTGTAATATTTTGCTCCCAAGAAAACCTACTTAATGTACTTTAAGCAATTATAGAGCTCTTCCAATAAAGTACCATTCTCAAATAACAAAAGGATATAGCAGTAGATAAATTGATTTCAACCGAAGCAGTTAGGTCTTCTAAATAAAAATGCCCATCCTCCAGCTGTGATATCACTCCCATGATCCATCTTCTACCAGTTTGCCCAACCAGAGATTGGATGGGAGATATCTGCCAAACACAGCATTGCATTTTAAGATCATATTTATCCTCTCTAAGAACATATTCACCATGTTAAATGCATCAAAGACAGTTGTCACATTTTTACAAAAGTAAAGAGTCCCTGGAAATTATACCCAGTTGGTGCATCGAGTAATACCTCACAGCTTCCAAAATACGAAGACTCAGAATCAAAAGCAGGCTTTGCAAAATGCTGGTCACGAGAGAGCCTCTGGAACAGCAACAGAAATCTGTCCCTGTACAGAGCCGCTTTTGCCGATGCTTCCCCATGAATAGGTAAGCTGTTTGTATGCCTAGAATAAAAGACATGAGTCACAATACATTAAGCATTGGCCTAAACTTTGACTTATGATATACAAGTCTTATCGCAATCCTCAAACTTCTTTATAGCATGCTTTTATCGGATCATTTATACAGTTAAGAGTCCCGATCAGAGTCACAGGCTTTGAAATTAAGTCCAGTTCAATAGTCTTCGTAGATAAGGCATTGAAATTCCCAGCAATTCTTCAGCACAAAAAGTAAATTATTTAACAGAAACCACCCAGAATGGGACCTACTCGTAGAATTGCTTTTTGATAGGGTCGTATCGAAATTTAGGGACTAAGAATGCATCGACGACACGAAAGACTGAACCAATGCCAACAGCATCAGAGCTCTCCTCAACCGCTGCTTCCGCTTCTAACAGCAGGCTCACCACACGATGCACCGGTTCTTTGTCGATTATTGTAGATTTCACTGCCATTTCGAAGAAATTAGAAGCGGAAAGGATTAGTTGGGGGCTGAAATCGAAAACACAAGTAGAAAACTTTCAATATTAAAGCTCACATGATTCGTGTTCGAGCTGATCGAGGAGGAGATCGATAGCTTCATCTTCATCAGCGGCATCAAATCGACTTACGAAGGAAAGGATCTCATCAAGAGCGTCTACTTTGAGAGTGTAGCCTCTGATCTTACACTTACGCTGAACCTTCTTCCTCGTCGTCGATGCGCTCATCTCTCTGTCTCTGTCTCTCTCTCTGTCTGTCTGTGTGTGTGTGTGTCTGCGGACTGGAGGATTCGGCGGGAAAAATCTATTTTGCCGAGAGACCAGTGGCGGGAAGAATGATGGAAAAGGGCAATCCCGCCCCGTATTGGAACTCGGGAACGAATTTCGAGATCCGGCCGTTCATTTTTTGTACGGTTACAATTCCACAAGTACTTTTTGAAAAAATTATAAAGAAAGACTCCTAATATGTAAAATTACGCTTTAGGATTCTAAACTTAAAAAATAGCAAATAAAGACAGAGTTTCACTTTTGTAAATATGAAATGTGAATGAAATATCTAAAATGTCCCTCAATTAAATTGTGATTTGGTTTACTGAAGTTGTCATTCGCTAAAGTGAACTTATAATTTCCAATAGTCAACTCGTTATTTGACATACTCTCAGCCAAGTTGTGATTTGATCTACTGAAATTATCGCTCACTAAAATGAACTTGTCATTTTTTATAGTCAACTTGTCATTTAGTTGAGAGGTATTTTAGAAATTCATCACGATTTTATATTTATAAAAGTAAGATCGGGTATTTTTTACTATTTTTCAAATTAAGAATCTCAAATCATAATTTTACATATTAGGAGATCTTTGTTTGCAATTTTTTCTATTTTTTTCTTCATTGATGATTAATGCAACAATTAAAAAAAAAAAAGTCATTTAAAAATTTACTTCCTGCGGATTCGTGCGAGCCGGGTGGGGGCAATGGAGTTATATTGTAGGTTCGGCCTCCACCCGCTTCAAAGTTACCATTTTTAATCAATTTTTACAATCGCATTGCTTTTTCTTCCCCTTCGTTCGACCATGTCGTAGTTCTTGATTCATGTAAACAAGAAGAGATCAAATTATACCCCTGCTACTGCTGAATTCTTCCTTCCTGTAGTTCTTACTAAAGCGTTCGCTGAGAATAAAAAGCAGTTCTCAGTGAAGAATAATAAAAACTTCCCATATGTTTTATAGCATATACCAAACCGTCCTCAACTGCGTCAGTTCAGCCTCTGCTTCTCTATCGCAGGTCCGACAGGCTCACGCTCACATTCTCAAAGCTGGACTCTTTGGCAATGTCCAGCTTACGACCAGGCTCCTTTCTGTCTATGCTAATAATCTATGCTTTTACGATGTCAATCTTGTCCTCGATTCTATTCCCGAACCGGATTTGTTTTCCTTCTCCACTCTCATTCATGCTTTTGCGAAATTGAATCATTTTGACCATGTGTTGCGTGTATTCTCTCAAATGTTGTCTCGGGGTTTGGTGCCGGATAGTTATGTCCTTCCTAGCGCCATAAAGGCTTGCGCTGGACTACAGGCTCTGAAAGCAGGGCGACAGGTTCATGGGGCTGCTTATGTATCGGGCTTGGCTTCGGATTCAATAGTAGAATCATCTTTAGTGCATATGTATTTGAAATGTCACCAGATTGGAGATGCACAGATATTGTTTGATAGAATGCCTGAGAAAGACGTTGTTATTTGGAGTGCTATGATTGCTGGCTGCTCTCGTCAGGGACTTGGGGACAAGGCGAAGGAACTATTTTATGAGATGAGAAATAAGGGCGTGGGACCAAATTTGGTGTCATGGAATGGTATGATAGCTGGGCTCTGTAATAGCGGGTCACATGTTGAGGGGTTGATGTTTTTTCAAATGATGTTCTCTGAAGGCTTTCGCCCGGATGGCTCTACTATCTCCTGTGTTCTTCCTGCTGTAGGACACTTGGAGGACTTGACAATGGGCACCCAGGTTCATGGTTATGTGAACAAACAGGGCATTGGATCAGACAAGTTTGTGGTCAGTGCGCTTATAGACATGTATGGAAGATGTGCCTGTGCACTCGAGATGTCACAGTTGTTTGATGAATCTGACCAGACGGAAATAGGTTTGTGCAATGCTTTTCTTACAGGGTTGTCACGTAATGGTCTTGTTGACACTGCATTGGAGGTATTCAGGCGATTCAAAGCCCAAGGAATGGGATTGAATGTTGTGACATGGACATCAATGATAGCAAGTTGCTCCCAGAATGGGAAAGACTTGGAAGCCTTGGAGTTCTTTAGAGAGATGCAGGAATCAGGCTTGGAGCCTAACTTTATCACAATCCCAAGCCTGATTCCTGCTTGTGGAAATATTGCAGCATTGACGCACGGAAAGGCAATCCATTGCTTCTCTATCAGAAAAGGAATAGTTGACGATGTATATGTAGGTAGTGCTCTAATAGATATGTATGCCAAGTGTGGAAGGATCCGGTTATCTCGGCGTTGTTTTGATAGAATGCCAGCCAGAAATTTGGTTTCTTGGAATGCGATAATGAGAGGATATGCTATGCATGGAAATGCGAGGGAAACAATAGAGATGTTTCATATGATGCAGCAGAGTGGCCAGACATCTGACGTTATTACCTTCATTTGCCTGTTATCTGCCTGCAGCCAGAATGGCTTAACAGAAGAAGGATGGCATTATTTTAACAGCATGTCCACTGAACATGGCGTTGAAGCCAAATTGGAGCATTATGCATGCATGGTGACACTGCTAAGTCGTGTAGGAAAACTTGAAGAAGCTTATTCTCTTATCAAGAAAATGCCATTTCAACCCGATGCTTGTATTTGGGGAGCATTGTTAAGCTCTTGCAAAGTTCACCATAACCTGAGGTTAGGTGAGATTGCTGCAAAGAAGCTTTTTGAGTTGGAACCAGACAATCCTGGGAGTTATATTCTTCTGTCCAATATCTATGCCTCAAAGGGTATGTGGGGTGAGGTGAATAGAATACGAGGTGTGATGAAGAGTATGGGACTTAGGAAAAACCCGGGCTGCAGTTGGATTGAGTTAGGACGCAGAGTTCATATGCTTCTAGCTGGGGACAACTCACATCCACAAATGGGACTGATCCTGGAAAAGTTGGATAAACTGAATATTGAAATGAATAAGTTTGGCTACTATCCTGATACTAATAATGTTCTGCAAGATGTTGAAGAGCAAGATAAGGCACAGATATTGTGTGGGCACAGCGAGAAGTTGGCTGTAGTATTAGGATTACTGAACACAAGTCCTGGGCAACCTCTTCAAGTGATTAAGAACCTGCGAATCTGTGATGACTGCCATGCTGTTATAAAATTCATATCCAGCTTTGAACAAAGGGAAATATATGTCAGAGATACAAATCGTTTTCATCATTTCAAAGATGGTATTTGCTCATGTGGGGAACATTGGTGAATTATTTTTGGTTAGCCTTTGAATTCCTCTCCAAGAGGAGTTCATTCTGTGCCATTGGTTCTTTCGGCTGATCAACAAACAGAAGCACATTAACCATGATGACGTGTGCTTACATTAAGTTAACTCGATCGATTAACATCTTCAGAATAAGGATTTGTGTATCATATTTTTGTTACTTTATAAAATGCTAAATCCTTTCCAATTTTTAGTACTCGTATTGTTTGGCTAGAATGTAGAAACTTATGCAAAAATCAAAATATCCAAAATATATTACACTTGGATGACAATTGTTCGATAAAAATTGTATTTTTTTAATTAATTTTTTAATCCAGGAATGGGAGATGCAATTTTAAGTCCAAAGTCGTTTTTTCAATATGTTTTCTTTTTTATTCCATGCTATTCTCTATTTTTATTTTATTTCATTTGATGTATCAAATAGGCCTAGCGTTTACTTGCCTAAGTTTCATTAAACACCAAAATATCATGAAGTTGAAACAACTTTGTTTATTAAAATTTATCCTGTTACTGCATATTGCAAGTTTCACGAATTAAAGGACGATGTCACAGAAAGAAATAGCCAAAAAGTTTTTATGTTTCCAACTACTTGAAAAATGAAACGCACACGCACACCCTTCCACATCTGGGTGTTCCTCTGGCCTTCCCAGAAATTGAAATGCCTTTGGTGGAAAGAACAAGTACCATTTTCTTGATGGGTTTATATGAGGCTAGAAATCATAGAAATAAAATAAAATAAAAGGCTTGCAATAAATTACAATTCAAAAAATCGCATAAGAAACTACACACAAATTCTCTTTTTCTTTTTCCCTTTCTTTGGTAGTATCTGTCTCATTCAGCTGAGTTAGTGGCTATCATAGTCAGTCCTTGAAAATGCCAAAGTTCTCTGGTGATCTCATCCAAAAGTCCATTAAGAAGATGCTTTTCCATGTTTCTTATAGCCTCATATGTTTCAATAAAGGCAAACGTATCATCATTCCAACCCAACTCCCACATACAGTCGATATCTGGATCCTTATTGTACACGTCATTTTCTAGCATTTTAGGAAGGTAGTCCTCAATTTCAACTTGGGAAATCCTGCTTCTTCCGTATAATGTTAGCTTCTCTATGTCTTCATTCAGCTGCCTAACCAAGTCATCTAAGGATCTAATTCTAATGGTACTGGTTGATGCCTTTGAGCAAGGATGAACTTTGAACTCTTGTCTTATCCCTTTTCGTTTCATGACTTCATATCCACAGTCTAACATGAGTTTGCTGCTTAAGTCTTGATTATCCCAACCACTGCCAAGGGGAGTGCTATATGGCATGTCAAATCTGAAAATTGTTTCTGCAGTGTTGAGGAATAACTGACTCTTGATCAAGTTCCACTTTAGACGGTTTTCGCTTTCTGTGAGTGGTTTAGGGCAAAAAATCTTGCCTTGCACTTGTACGTGAGAGTTCATGCTCATCCTGTCTTCATGCATTCCTGTATATTAAAAATGTTAACTAAAATCTGTAAATTTGCTTTGACATTATTTTATACCGAAAATCATGGTAACCAAAAAAAGAAAAAAGGGTCAATGTCATGAGACAGAAAAAGTAGTAAATAAATGAGATACGTAATCTCTGGATTTGTGTAATATATGAGCATAGTAATTGAGGCTTTTCCCTCCGTTTGTGGGCCACCGTTCCGCTCTGATGAGCAGGAAGGAAAATAATAATTTGTGGATGCTGTGAAAAGTATAATGACCTCACGGAATATGAATGAAGATAGTGAATGACAGCTAACCCAAAATTACTGTCATTCCTTAACATGCACTATAACTGGAGGTACTGTGATATTCATGAAAGAGAAGTTTCACTGAAATTCAGAGTTATACTCACCATTCATGGTGCATGGTGCAATTTGGCCTGACTCCAATCCTTCATCTGCTGTCACAAGAGCAGCTTGATCTTGCAAATCTCTGATTGTCACTGACTTCACGCCTTGATGCTGCAAAATATACAACAAGGATTTGGAAGAAAGGTTATCAGTACTTGAGTTATATATATTTATATACTTGCTTTGCTCCCATGAGACAATTAATGCTTACCAAATAGTTGGAAATTAAAGCTTCTGATTCCTGTGAGCATCTCACTTCCGATGGTTCAGTGGTAGCTACTGGTCTATTGGAGCTAATGATACATGTGTCTGCTTCTTTGGAGGAGCCCACCCTTTCTTGCTCAGCTTCTTTTGAGACATTAAACTTGTCAGATGTTCTTTGCATCACTTGTTGCATAATGGGACTCTGTTGCTTTATTTGTTTCGGGATTTGGAGAATTTTTCCATTTCTTCGGGTCAGCACCTCATCAATCTTTCCTGGCATATCACTTTTATGCTTTTTAGTATTCTTTACCTTCTTGTCAGCTATTTTGTGGACACTTCTTTCAACCATCACTTTCAGGACGCCCTGCCTTCCCTTGACTTGATCTCTTGGAGAGGAAAGCTGAGTTGACTCCTTATTCATCTCGTTGATTTGCATATGTAAGCCATTGGAGACTTCATCTCTGACTAGATTATCATAGTAGCTAATTGAAGACCGGTCCGAATTCACAGCACCGGAATTTTCTGCTAAATTGTGCTCAAGTGATACAACATGGTTTACGAATAGCTGCTTCTTCTGAGAACTGAACAACTCATGCGGGGGTTTGGATAAATTACTGGATGGAGGTTCACTCCCTCTTTGTGATCTTCCCTTTAACATTTGCTTTTCACTCAGCTGGGGCCGCTGTTCTTTATTATGCTTCTCTTCCCGAGGCCCGTACTTCAAGACCAAGCTTGACTCCTGAATTCCAAGATGATTCTGAGACATTTCTTGATTTGCTAAGATGTGCATGTTTGTGTGTCTCTTTTCAGATTGATGAAGGCTTCCATTGGTTTCCTTTTGCTCCTGCAATAAAGATTTAACTTCCGATCTTCGATTCACTTGTTCCATCTGATTCAGCATGTTATTTAGAACTAGATCATTGGTTCTGCCTTTCACTGTGCCTTTCTGTTCTCTGTTAGTTGTGTGATCCTGTCTTCTTCCTTTCTCCTGAACCCCTATTCGACTCTCTCTGATAAAATTGACCCTCATAGTACTGTCATTTTGCTTGTTCTTTTTTATGCTGCCCGTATCTGAGCTTTTCAATGATTTTATTCCATTATCAGCGACCGCCCCAGATTTGGCCTTCCGCATATTCAAACTTTTATCAACACCAAGCTCCTTATGCTGGGTTGCAGGCATGGTAGAAGCTTCTATCACTTTTTGCTTTTTCTGGGGTAACAAATTCTCTGTTTGTCTGCTCTTCAGTTCCATCTTCTTCTCACTTCCTTTTGAAGTATGCTTGAATGTCATTCCTTCTATCTTTTGTGCAGAACTGGAATCCCTCTGTTGGGTGTATTTCCCTTCCACTTTCTCTGGCGGATTATCCAAACCCATCAGCTTGGCTATTACATTTGGTATCATACTCATGTCTGGATCAGATTGCACTGAGGCCAACTGATTATTTTGTTCAGAAAGAGCATTGAGACTCTTCATGTTAGAGCCATAGCTAGATGATCGCTTATGATGAGGAAGCAATTTAGATGTGTTGACATCTTGCTTTCCGTTATTTAATTTTTTTCCTTTGGAGTAATTTGTCTGCATGAGACTTGTGTTTTGATTTCCTTGAAGGTTTTGAGAGTGTTTAGGGCGCTTGTCAAAGGAGAAAACTGGTGGTGCCAGTTGCTTTTGCTCCGAAGTGTTGGTTTTTTCATCATCTTCATTACCATCATCATCATCATCCTCTAATAATATGATCCGAGTTTTCTTCTGTGGCGTCACGATGAACTCTGAATTTTTCTGCTGGTTTACTATGATCCTGAGGGACTCCTCCAAATTTATAGCACCTTGCAATAATTCCTTTGCAAATTCTATTGACTGTCTATCTATGGTAAGACCATTGGAGTTGGAGGCACTTAATATCTGGTTTAATTTCTGTGCACCTTTGTATATCTCATTTATCTGCACAGGAGAGAGAGCAGGGAACTGACTAGCTGAAGCTAATTCTCGACCCGAATTGCCTCGTCGTTCCATCTTGCCAAAGCTCAATGTTCCCTTTTTAAGCTGGCTAAAGAAACTCATGATTGAACCAGTGAAAGAATCAGTTCCTCTTATTTTCCCTCCATTCTCAAATGGAAAAGCCAGGGCTAAGGACATATCACCACTTTGCTCCAACCTCTGAACTGTCCCATATGGAACAATCTGATTTGAAACTTCTCCGGTTTTTGTTGATCTATGGCTTCTGCTGGCCCTATTTGGCATGTTCCCAGTTCTGGAACTAACCTGCAGCGCATGAAAGAAATCTCAGTGACAGTTTCATAATATTTGCTTTCATGGACACAGAAAGTATCATAGCATACTTACACTTTCGCTTCCTTTATAACTCCTGGATCCCCTTTGCGTTTGCTTGGAATATGCATATGCATCTGCATGAGCATGTTTGGCACAATTAGATCACATGGGGTTTATTACATGCAAGGGAGAAAATATGTTCACTTCCTTCGTGTATGTGCAAGGATGTTAATTAGTTGCCAAAGTTTGACGTTAAAGCTGATTGTAAATAATGAATTGTGGTTGTCTACAGTAAATAAATTATTGCCTATAGTGACATGGAAAGATGAAAAGAAGATAAAGAATGAGCGTTTTTTAAAAAAAAACATAAATAAAGTGGATCCCATATATATTCTCATCTTTTGTGCCACTCTCTCTTACCATATTATGGTAGTATTACAAAGGATCCCAAACTCGTACGGTTATAGCTCTCTTTTACTGGGTTTTCTTGGAATTCTTTTTAAGAATTTGAATCTAAGGGGCGCTGATTTTGTCTTCGACTAAATACAATAAACTTTCTTGCTGAGTAGCTAGAAGGGGACTCCTGAACTGTTCAACTTGTTTCTTGCTAATAGTAAATTGCAGGAAAAACAATCCTAATACAAAAAAAATATTTGAAGACAAAAAGAAGCAAGCGATCCCCATCCCATCTGGAGACAAGAAAATCTGGAATCATACTGAATAAGTTAATAATATCAATACATCTGTTCAAAATTTGATTTCCAGATTCCAAAATAGTCTAACAAATGGGGAAAACGTCAAAAGATTTATATATTTTTAAATTCCATCCTACAAGGATGTTATTATTTATATATCTCATGCTGAGATGTTTCATATACAGATTAGAATACTCAATTATGCATGATATTTCATATGTAGATTAGAATACTCAATTACGTGCTTTCTGCCTGAATACAACGCATTGCATCATTAACACAGGTCTAAATGAAGAGTCATACACAATTCTGTTCCAGCTCCACTGGGCAAAAGAAGTGGTATTTCACAGACTCGAAAGAAAGAAAGAAGAAAAGAAAGTGAGAATCACCAGCCACAATGAACTTACCTACAGGAGGCTGTTTGGATTGGCTTGATTTCTGAGATGCATTCATTCGTTCTTTCCTTAAACGCAAATCATCAAGCAGTTTCTGTGCAAAATCTGATCTCTTGGCCATCTTCTTCTGGTTGAAACTAGAGCCGTTTGCCTTCTGACACTGCAAGCTTTGCAATATGGAAGAATGGATTGCTTTACAATGTGTGTGGCTTACATTTTTCAGGTACGAAAAAGAAGGGAATGTTCTGCTTCTTTAATGGGTAAGAGGGTGCTATCAGAGTTGGGTGAAGTGTTAATTCTGTCATCAAGAAGCAAACACAATGGGGTGAGGTTTCTGTGAGTTTGAAAATCATGTGTATCCTAAAATTCTATCATGATATAAATTCTTTTCTCAAATGGGTAAGACTTTATTCTTTCAATTAACTACAGGCAAAAGGGATGCCTCTTGTGTAAGGTCTCAAATGGATAGAAAAATCCATGCTAAAAGAGTTACTCCCATTTTAGTTTGGATTTAACAATACTCAAATCTAAATTTGATTTACTGTGGCACATTTGGGTGAGGGGCAATAACACCCCTAACCTAAGGAAAATCACGAAAAGTTTTTATATTGTGTACTCACAATAATTATAATTTTGAACCTCAACAATTTGTATGTCAAGAAAATCTCAATATTTGAAGCTCATTTGTTTCTCACTTATCGGAGAGGTCAAAATATGATTTGATAATGAGATCTTATTCAAGAGAAACAGTGCAGTCATTCAGGGGAAAAAAGAAGGGGAACCATTTTCATGCATTCATTATTCTTTCATTTAAGCAATCACGCCAGCTTAATTGAAAAAGCAAATGCCTTCTTAGAAAGCAATTAAGTTCTGCTTTGATGTTGTTCATATAATTTTTTATACCCTTTTTTATGTCGGATCTGGCATAATCTTCTTTAACATCTCTTTCTTTCTTTGAAGGAGATGCTTCAAGATTTAGTCGACTTGCATATTCTGTTTTTCTTTTATTTCGAGTCTTTTACTCTAACTCGAGATATTTTTCTGTATTCACACGACAATCTCAACAAACCTGTATTCACACGTTCATTAACTGCCTCATAAATTCTTGCCAAGTGATGAAAATTTTTTTTGTTGCATTGAAGTCTCGGGTGCTTTTTTTTTTTCATATCGATACCAAATGATTGTCATAAAAGAGAACTAAATCAGAATTAATGGGAAAAGTGAAACTGTGTGAAGTTGGGGTGTGAATTTGTGTGACAAAGGATGGGTGTGTATGAAAATGATGGGTGTGTACTGCCAAATGAGTCTCAGTCACTGAGTGCGTGGAAGTGGGTATAAGCATCTAACTTTTATTGTAATGCAAGCAATGACTAAGACTTGAAGTTGAGCTTCCTCCCTAAGCTTTTCCTTCTTTTTCCCTCTTCTGTGAATATATTCCCTCAAAAAACTATTCCTTGGCCCTCACATTCCACTCAGCTCCAATTCCTCAAGAATTTATAATCTCATACAGAGAGACACAAATATATACATATATATATTTATATGTATGTATATACTACCTCCGGTCCTTAATATAAGACTTTGTTTGATTTTTATTTTGGTTCTAAATATAAGACTCCAATTCATTTTGTCTCTCATATTTATGCATTTTTTCCCAATATACTCCTTCCAGCAATAGTAATTCTAGCCAATATACTTGATTAGTAAGGATATTTTAGGAAAAATAACACCTATTTATTATACCAGAGGTGGTATATTGCAAAAGCTAAATACTCTTTATTCATGTGTCCACACATTCCCAAAAGCAATAATATCCTAGAGCGTAATTATGCATGGGGCTTAAATTTTATCATTTCACTCATCATTGTCTCTTTTCTCTGTTTTTCCGCAGATGTTCTGTGTGTGTGTGTATGAATTTAAAGGATATAAACCCAATGATTTCATGTATATTCCTAGATACTCCTCATGTTGTAAATATAGGACATAGGATCTAGTTTGACAGCAAATTTTGATGTTAACACGAATGAGTTTAATTTATTTTATCTATCATACTTATCACCTTTTTTAAACTAATTGATGTAAATTTGAAGGACAATTTCGCCGCTTTGTGTAAAATTAGTTAGGTTGAGAAATACCTAAAAGAAAATGATCAAATGAAAGAGGCTGCAACGTGTTTTCAAGGCCAAAAATACAACATGCAAAATGACCAAATTGTCCTTCAGATTTATATCACTAGTTTTCCTAACTTATACTCCTCCGATCCTTAATATAAGACCCATTTAACTAATTTGATTACATTAAGGAAGTTAGATAAGTTAGTTAATTACAAAAAATGTGACACTTTTTTCCTAAAATACCATAATTATCTTTCTTAATACCTCATCTTCCTCTCCTACTTGATTATGGTTGAGGAAGTATCTATAAGGATAATTTAGAGAAAATTGATAAATATAAGAAATGGTTCTTACATTTAGAACCAAAACCAACTCAATAATTGGGTCTTATATTAAGGACCGGAGGAGTAAAATAATATATGAACTAATGTTTTAAAAGATTATGTTAGAAGAATTATGTTACACATAATTAAGTAATCTAACTAACTTCTTTATTCTACCTAAATTAGATAAATAATTAGTACATCAAGGATTGGACGGGTGATTCTCAAATTTTGGCTTCATTTTAAATATGAGGTCTTGTTCTCTTATCTCCTATATTAAATTTTTTTAATAATACTTCTATTTATTGTAGCATTTGTTTATCGTATGATTTTTTTGCCAACTACTTATTGTATAATATGGTCCTTCCGTGATTATTATTCTCTGCCAACATGAACATCCCAACTAACCGTTGTTACCCATGCGGTACCTTGAATTTGGTGGAGGAGATTATTGTAATGGGCATTTTTCTTTTGTTATCTTAAAAATGCATTAATTTTTCAAATTTTCTGCCAAAAAAATATAATTTGATTGCTAGCCTCAGAAGTTGGGAGTCAAATCAGAGCTTTGATGAAGTTGCCGCAGCATAATCACAATGGCGACTCATATGGTTCAAGTAGGTGTCACACTATATTTTCGGTTTATTAATAAAACCAAAATAATTCCCAGATTATATAATTTTATATTAAGGATTGAAATAATACCTCCGGTCTAATTATAAGAGATAGTTGACTAATTTGAAGAGATTAAGAAAGTAAGTTGAGTCAGTTATTTGTCTTAAATAGATTGTTTTTCTTAAAATATCATTACTAATCAAGTGTATTGGTTAGAATTACCATTGTTAAAAGGACTATTTTAGAAGAAAAAATATATAAATATGAGAGACAAAGTGGGTTGGAGTCTTATATTTAGTACCAAAATAAAAGTCAAATAAGGTCTTATATTAAAGATCGGAGGTAGTAGTATAAGAGAAAATTTGAAAGAGAGATGGAAATACAAAAATAAGAATCATATGCTCGGAGAAATTGACACCATAAAAATAGAGGTACACTCAATTTTTTTTTAAGAAAAATATATTTCTTCCGCCTAATCATTTGATTTATCTGTTTTTTTTTTTTTTCGTTTAGGACATGTACTAGGAAAGAACGTAATTTTCAATATATACAAGCCATGAAGAAAGTGAGACATTGGTAATAGAAATATAGAGTACATATATATAGTTCACTTATTTTTGTATTAATTTTTATGTTTTTATCATCTTTAATACACTCATTTACTAAATACAGGTAATTCAAATTCAAAATGGATGATTTCATCAAGTTTAAAAAATAATAAAATCGTACAAGTCTCTCACTTATAGGAATCACACAACTTATTCTACAGCTCACTTGAATCTCCAGAAACAGTTTTGTGGGTCTATAGTCACGGCAGCAGTTTCAGAATCTAGTTCTGTATGTCTTTATAACATAAACCAATTTTTTTAAAAAGAAGATTCCGGTTAACATAAATTTTGGTCCTTCAAGTTTATTTTTATTTTAGTTTTAATATCTAAAATTTCAAATCATAGATTTTAGTCTCTCGAGTTTCTTTTCATTTAAAATATCGGTCCTTTAATCTAACAAAAAATTAGCCTATTTTACCATTTGAGGAATCAAAACCTATAGTTTGAAACTTAAAAAACTAAAATTAAAATGAAAGCAAAATTGATAGACCAAAAATTATAATAACCCTAAAAATTAAGAAACCCATTCCTTAACACAATGCATGAAACTAACTTCTTGCTTCTGTAACCCATACATTTTGTCGGGAGAAAAAAAACTCAGATTTTATAAGAGTTTTTACCAGCCTATCCTTGAAATTGTAGCTTTGTCCACGGTCTAACCTGTATGCCTTTTTTTGGGTACGGTTTTCCCTTTTTTTTGGGACTTCAACTTTTTTTTTTGGCTAAAGCATAGGTATCCTCCTATTATATGCAATTCTAATTCCTATTGAGGTACTGTCAAGCACTAAATGTGAGCACCTCTCCCAGTGAGAATTCGAATCTTAATTTGTCACGTTGTGAAGAACTAGCCTCTTCTGCTAAACCCAACTCTTATTAGTAGGACTTCAACTTTGTTTACGTTTAGGTTTGCTTTGTTCGACCCATGGGCCTAATATGGTTTATTTGAAATGGCCTTTGACATTCCTGGGAAGCTCCTATTTCATCGTCATCGGCCCAGCCTGTCAGATACCCACCTGTTTTTCTTCTTTCGTTATGGGAGATAAACACATGTTCTATCTTATTCTATTCACGAAGAACGGAATATAAATAATTAATTAAAAATGAGTGGGATTAATATCAACACAAAATATTCAAAAAAAAATAAGGAGCCACTGTTGAAAGGTTGAATATATAGATTTATTTAAATTTATCAGATAATTTTATTAAATTATACTGTTGAGAAGATGTCAAATATTGCACTTTTTTTTTTTTAAACCCTAAACGAGACCATTAACACGAAGAAACGCCCCCTCCCCTCCCCTTGAGTAAGGAAGGGAGATTGGCGTCGAAGTCCCAATGATGAGACAGGCTAGCTCCTAAAATTTGGTAGGACTCCCCCATAAGTAGGTTAGCCCCACAACTCGAAATTGGAAGAGAAAATGAGAACCCTTATATTATACTCCTCCGGTCCTTAATATAAAACCCATTTAACTAATTTGATTAGATCAAGAAAGTTAGGTAAATTGGTTAATTATAAAAAAAAGTGACACATTTTTCTTAAAACACCATAATCATCTTTCTTAATACCCCATCTCCCTCTTCTATTTGATTATGGTTGAGAGAGTATCCATAGGGGTAATTTAGATAAAATTAATAAATATGAGAAATGGGTCTTATATTAGGACCAAAACCAACTCACAATTGGGTCCTATATTAAGGATCGGAGGAGTAAGATACTTCTAATATATTTTACATAGACTAAAAAAAATTTTAAATTTTATTAACTCTCATTTAAAATTTAATAACTTTCTAACTTTATTTTTATTTAATATACATTACACCTCATACAAAGTTAACACAATAATAAATAAGAGGTAAAACTTTATATCCATGCAAAAAATTTCTCTCAATATCCTATAAATAAGACAAAAAAATACATTATCTGTCTGTCCTATAAATAGGACCAGAGGAGTATTTTATAAAAATCGAAACTTTGGATAGACTTATTTTATATGATTTTGTATTATCTAGTTAGATTTAATTTGATAGACGAGATTAGTCCTCGTAACATAGTAAATTAATATTTAAATTTTTGTTGGGAGATGTGTCCACACATAATACTTAGTAGTACTTTAAACATGAGGATATTTGCGTTTGGCAAAAAAAAAAAAAAAAAGACACACTTGGAAGTAACTCTTTGAAAGACATTTTCTGTACTTACACAGACTCAAACTTAAGATTTTATACTTAAGAAGGCAAACTCCACTAAGAGAAACCAACGCATGTTGTTGATGGTTTGATGTTAATTAATATTCAATGTTACTCAACAATGGAGAGTATCAAAATCATGGTGAGGATTAAATTCTAAAATTTGGGCACACCACGAATGAGACTCCATGAAAATAAAGTGCAATAAGTCCAGTTAAAGGCAAAAGCATGTTCATTCACTACATTAATTTAATATAATACTACATTGAGTGTTAAATATAAAAATTAGGTTGTAATACAATTTAAACTATAAATTAATTCTTATATTTAAAATCAGAATTAACTCTTATATTTAGAATCCACCGCAGTGATATTATGTTATTCATAGATGACACTGCTCGCACAACACATAGGTGCATAGTACCACGTACATGTGAATTCTCGTTGGTTGTTCCATCTCTATCACGACTAACATATCATTTCTTAGGCTCTTAAATTTAGTCATAACCTTTATACTCACTCTGCTCCACATTAAACACAAGGATTGGAGGATTTAATTAGGTAACTCCATTAATTATCCAATTTCCCTTAGCTCACCATCATTTTGAGTTTTATTTAAGGAGTGTTTGATTTAATAAAAATCACTTTTAAAAAGTATTTTTATGTAAATTGACACAAAATTCCTCTCGTATATTTATTTTATATATTGTAAATTCGCAAGCAAAAGTAAGTGATGATTCATTAGCTGGAAAAAAGTCACTGAAATGAAAAGTTAACTAATTATTTCATTACAATAATTATTTAAAAAGTCACGTATCTTTTATGGAGGTAAGGAAAAAAAAAAGTTAGCTTGAAATACATTATCGAAGAGGGACAAAGAGGGGAATAGAATTATACGCAAAAAAACAAAAATATCTTTTTAATTTTGTCTGATAAAATCTGCTCAATTATTTGCTCACTTCTGATGTCCTCCCCAGAATAAAACTACGATTCTGAATAAAAACAGGCAATAAACAAAACACAGGTAATAGCCGATCGCCACGTGTGATGGCCCACTGCGTTCTCACTTCTTGGCCACAAGCCTCTCTCCTCTCCCGTCTTCTAGAACCCTCCATTGGGATTTTCTCCTTTTTCGGGTATCTACAAAATATTTCTTGCCACACGTGGCACTCTCTCCTTTTTCTCACTTTTTTTTATTCACTTCATTTTTATGGCTCTCTCTCTCTGATCGTCTTCTTCGTCCTCTGTTCTTACGTGCTTTCTGCTTTCTCACTCTGTGCTCTCCCAAATTCTCGAGAATACTCTGCTTTTCCAGGAAAATTTAGTTTCTCCACCAAAATCCCAAGGTACAGTTATCTCGCTCTCATGGTTCCGTTTTATACCTTTTTTTCCCAGGAAAAAAAAATCAGAGATTTGATTTTGTTTAAACCAGTTGATGATGCAAAGCAAATAACTTCATGAAGCCCTGGGATTTTGTTTAATCGAATCTATTGCTTTTCAAGTCGTGGTTTAATTAATGGTAATTATATGTTGTAAGTTGCTGGATTTGCTGTCTATGAAATAAGACAGAAAAGGACTAAACTAAAAAAATTTTCCCTGTGCATTGTAAAACAAATCTATTTTGATATGAACTGCCTAATGACTCGTCTATTGTTTAATTACCTTAGTTCAATTAAATTGGGACAAGTAAATTTCCTTTTCGTACTGTATGGATCACTTATTTTGCCACTAACTTTTTATTATGAGCTTTTTAATTTACTTTAATGCAAGTCTTGACTATATTTTGTCCCAATTTTAAAAAAAAAAACATGATATGTATCATTTAATTGTCTCATATATTTAATTACTCAATCCAATTTCAAGAAAAATAGGGGGACGTGACGAAGCCTAGTTATCAATATGTTCATGAATAATATGATTTTTTTTTTTAGGTACTCAATTGGCATCCAACACATAAAGGTTGTTTATATTAGCTCTTTAAAAGTGATTTTATAATATTTAT
Source organism: Neltuma alba (assembly GCF_004799145.2). Taxonomy (NCBI): domain Eukaryota; kingdom Viridiplantae; phylum Streptophyta; class Magnoliopsida; order Fabales; family Fabaceae; genus Neltuma; species Neltuma alba. The sequence goes on along the minus strand of NW_021636269.1, from coordinate 115,971 downwards.
GTATTAAAAAAATTATCTTGACTTGTGTAAAAATATTTTTTTTCAGTACTTTTGGGAGTTACCAAATACTCCCTAAATAGGAGGTTGTAACTTGTAAGTTTAATTTTTTTGAATGATAGGTGTTTGAGTTCCTTTCATTAGGCGTGCATGATAATGGAAAAAAATTATAGATATGTCTAAGATTTGGTATGTAATTGTATGTTTTATTATAATCACGGTCTTTTGGGAAATATAAATGCAAGAATAGAGATAATTTATATTTTCCAAATTAAAGGATACTTAACAATCTTCAGAACTTAAAGGAGGGAAAAAGGAGCAGAGCAAACCAACATAACACGCGGATGGATTTTCTTGAATTAATGAGTGCACAGTAAAATAAATAAATAAAGCAAGGGACGATCATGGGAAAATAGTGAAAGAATAACACGATTGAATAATATATATTAATATATGATTATATATATATACTACCTTCTATCTTAATTATAAGATTTCGTTTATAAATTACAAATAATGTATGATAATTAGAATTGGAAGCAGTATATTATACTACTTCTGATTCTAATTATAAGACCCAATTAACTAATTTGGAGAGATTAAGAAAATTAGTTGAGTTAGTTATTTGTAATGAATAAGTATTGTTTTTCTTAAGATATCCTTGCTAATCAAATTTGTTATCTAGAACTATCATTGTTAGAAGGATTATTTTAGAAAAAAATATAAAAATATGAGAGACAAAGTGGATTTAGATCTTATATTTAAGATCGAAATAAAAATCATGCTTATATTAAGGATCGGAAGTAGTACTAAACAGTATTGAAGCCCCCACCACACAGAAGCAGAGCAGAGTGTGAGAAGAAGCTTTTGTAATAACAATGGCCGACTCAGAAGAAGGACACGCAGCTCAGCTCACTAAGCTCTTGGGTGGCTGATCCTTATATTACTGAAAGCGCTTTTCCTGACTCTGACTCGCGCAGTATCACAGCAAATGCGCTCATAATCGGCGAGTCAGCTGCTGAGTTGCATCTAGTTGAGAAAGACCTATGCCAAGTTTTGAGTTGGGTTCAACTCGATAAGCGAGTTTAGGCGAATTGAGCAGGTAAATTAGACAAGTTGACTCGCGGGTTTGGAAATAATGACTTTTAGCATCATAGTACTTGAGTTTATTACACACCTGCATCATAATTTTTTTGGGGTGTAATTGCATCATAATTTTTGAATTAAAGAAAAAAAACACGTATGCCAGATTTTATTTCTTATTTGTTAAATTTTATGGATGCAAATTGCAAAGTGACCTAACGTCTAAAAAGATATGTTGTCATCAACATATATCATGATTTTCTGATAAAATAAAAGATTAATTAATGATATGACGATTAATTATCTATGCAAATTTTAAAAATTAAGGGCTGCTTTTTTGTCAACTTTTATAGGCCAAAAAGGGTATTTTGAATAGGAATGTTTTATACAATTCAGCCTTTATGATTTAAATAGAAACTAAATGATGTTCAATTTTTGGTTTGTGAAGATTGTGTTAGGCAAGTGGTCTTCGTGAAGACCATAGAAAAGTGCATGTGTTTAGGTTTTATGCCCAACCCAGCAAAAAATTAGATGTCATACTGGGACCATATTAATTAGGAATATGCCTGACAATCAAAATATATTTTGGAATATTTATTGTGATGTATTTCTATTTATTTTGGAATTAATTTCTCCAGATTTTAGCACATAAACGATTCATTTCTGAACCAATCTTCACAGCTCTATATATCAATCCAGGTGTTCCGTATTTATTCTGTTGACAAATATTGAAAAAAAAAAACCAATTTCGAGTAAATTTGGACCATATAAATTAATTTAACCAAAAAAGTTTACTCAAAATTAAGACAAAAAAACATGCTTTTTTTTTTCGGGAGTTAAGAATAAACTGTACTCTCTTCAGTAGGTTCTAAGAATGTTAGAATTAGCTGAGGAATTTACTTTGATCGTAGTTATAATATCTTAAGAAATTTTATTTCTCGAATTTATAATTTTTTATATTTGGAATCAAAGTAAATAAAATTACTTAAAACTTATGAACAATTTTACTTCGTATATGCTATATTACCAATAAAATGGATTCATATCTTCTAAGTACTAAAAAATAAACCACGCTTTAAGGATTATGAAGATTTATGTTAGGCCAGGGGCACGTGAAGTTGATTGAACGACACGTGTTTGGGTTTTATGCCCAACTCAACAAAAAGTAGAGGCCACTCTTCACTCTTGGGATCCTGGCCCTGGGTCACTCAGCATCTAACCTTAACGTTCTCAAAGATCTTATATATTCTCCTGTCTGTACGGTTCTTAATATAAAATTCTATTTAATTTTTATTTTGGTTTTAAATATAATACTTTAATTTATTTTGTCTCTATATTTATATATATATATTTTTAAAGTAGTCCTTCTAACAATGATAGTTCTAGTCAATACACTTGATTAGTAAGGATATTTTGGGAAAGACAACACCTATTTAAGATAAATAACTAACTCAACTTACTTTCTTAATTTCCTCAAATTAGTCAACTAACTCTTATAATTAGGACCGAAGGTAGTATCTATTTCTTAATATAAGATTTTGTTTATAATTTAATCTAAATTATAAATTAGATACAAATTATATCTTATATTAATGATTAGCGATAATAATTTCTCAACGAGTCTCTCACACGCACATATATGCTTGTTTTAGGCACAATAATCCTCAATTAGTGAGAGAGCTATTGTGATTTGAGTGTATGCTCGAATGTACCCTTATGATGCCTAATTTCAGATTTCATGTGAAAAAATCCAGGCCTATGAAAAAACTTAAGTTATAATATTTTCACCCTAAAGTTTGTGCTAAAAATAGCTCACTAAAGATGAGATACCATCTCCTTTCTTAATTATATCGTTAAATATTATCAATGTTTTAAATCAGGGAAAATGGTTAAAAAATCTCTCATTGCAAAATTTATTTTTTAAATGTACCTAAAGTTTGTTTAGAAAGTTATGTGTATCCTCTCTTCGTGGCTAAAAATGAGTAGTAACAGCTAAAGGACAAGGACTTTAAGTACATTTGGGCTAAAAATTCTGCAGTAAAGAATTTTTTTAAAAAACAATTTTCTCTTCAAATTATGTGTTAAAAAAATAAATTTAAGTGCTTATAAAAAAAAAAAAACTAAAGAGAAAGGATGAAAATGGTACTATGATGTATACCCATGTGATTTCCTTAAAAGCAGATGAATCTTGTGATGTGAAGTTTTAAAAAATAAAATAAATTAAATGTCAGTTATAGATATTCTTTAGCCAAACTGATCACTAACTTTCCCGAGACGTTAATGACAATGTGTGGCTCACGAATATATGAGGTTTTAATAATCGAGGGGTTCTACATTAATGGCAAGTGAGACCTAATTCAATAGATCTATCACGCAACTATTTTATTCTTTATTTGGCAAAATAAATCTTGAAGGCAACCTAATGAAAGTTAACTAATTATTATTTTAATGAGAATAATCATTTTAAATGTTAATATCTTTTATGAAGGAAAGCAACTAAAGTTGGCATGAAACTATGTTTAGTTGCTTACAAGTGAGAAAAGCCAAAAGGGGATTGAAAATTATACTTTTTTGGTCATTTTTTATGATTTAATTTTGTCATCGAACTACATGCATTTTAATTAAAAAAATTTCACTTTCATAAATAATCTAAAAATTATTATTATATAACTGTGCATTGAATATTTTTTCAAAAAAGATGCGTAAAATAATAATTTCGTGCAAAAAATAATTCTTTGTTAAAAATGAAAATTTTACTATACACTCCGCTGATCTTATTTATAAGCCATTCTTAATATGTTTTATGCAAATCAGGAAAAATCTTAAATTTATTAACTCTCATTTAAAATTTAACAACTTTTCAATTTATCCGTATTTAATATACATTATTCCTCATGTAAACAAAGCCAACACAATAATAAATAAAAAGTAAAATTGTATATCATACAAAAAATTTCTCTCATACCCATAAATAGGACCAAAAGATATATTTTTTTCTGCCCTACAAATAGGACCAGAGGAGTATTTCTTTGTACAAAATGCCTAATTTGTTATCGTAAAAGGAGAAATAGAAGATACTCTAACTAGAATAATCCTCATGCATTTGCAAGAGATATTCAAAAATCCTTCCATTGATACGTACAAGCAAAAAAAATTAAAACATAAAAAGAAGATCCAATAAAAAAAATAAAAAGAAGATGATATTAAAGAAGCATGAAATTTAATAGTACACGAACAAATTAAAAGATAAAAACGGCGCCAGGGATTTATTCAAATAATTAAGACAGAGTGGTGGGAAATGGTGACGTGGCCAAGGAAAAGCGCAAGGTGGGGGACCACCGTAAAGGATCCACCGCACGGCACCCACAAGTCCCACCAACTTGGCCTGCTCGTGTCCCTATCTAATCTGCCTCGTGTTTTTAGTGGCCACAGATATTTCCAGATCTTTTTCTCATATTTATATTAACACCCAATAAATTTGTCTATTTCATGTTAGTACCCGCTTTTATATGAAATAAAAGAAAATATTTTTAAATCAAGTTTTTTATATCCATTATATCAAAATTTTCAATTACATATAATGTATTCTAATTTTTTTAAGAAGGTTTATAATTAAATACTAATATTTGAAAAATAATTTAATGGTCATGTATGATTGAAAATTTTGAAATAATAAATATAAATAATTTGATGTAAATATGGATCTAAAATAAAATAGACATAATATTAACATTTAAAAATATAAAAAACTTGTATTTCAAAGCCATAAAAGTTAAACTAAATATCAACATCACAGTCAGCACAAAGAAATATTTAAAAATACGCTATTTCCGTTGAGGGCCGCATGTTTAATGGTAAACTTTACACTAAAATTTGAAATTTGAAGTATAATGCATGGAGGGTAGAAAAACTTGTGACTAAAAATGCAAGGTTTATTGACTTTGATTTTCAGATTTATTGTTAAATATTCAAATAACATGATTGAATTAAAAATTAACAAAACTTATATAAAACGTATAAATTATGCCTTGGATCCCACAGAAGTGGAAATCCGGCATCTGGGTGCTGACGCGTTTGGGAACGGATAATTTAATTTATTAATTAATAACTATTGAAATAGTAATTTTAATAGTAATTAATTTGCAGAGACTAATAGAGGTAAAAAGGGACTTGAAAAACAAGGGCCACTCATATTATGATAGGTTAAGAAAAGTCACAGGGTCGGAGTTTTCCTTCAGTCAAAAATCATGTGAAAGTTCCAGCCTCAGGGAAGCAATTGAATCGCACGGCTCTTTTTTCTTTTCTTTTCTTTTTTAGTTGATTATTTTTATGAGACTAAAGAAATTAATTGGCTCATGAATATCCTGATGGAAAATACTTAGGTCAAATTATTTGTAGGTTTATAATTAAATAATACTAAATGATAATTGGCAAACAAATATTAAATGATAATATTTTAAAAATTAAATATATGACTATTTGTAATTAGAGAAATCGACATAATGAATATTAAAAAAAAACTTAATCTAAGTATTGTTTTATTATGATTTATTGGTCAGCTTGTTATATTACACTCCAATATTCTATTTATAAGGAAGAAAAAATTATTTTGTTCGGTTATTAATATAAATCATTTCATTAATTTTATCCACAATCTATTATTTTATATTCAATCCATACATATTAAATAGAGATGAAATTAAAAAATTATTTGGTTTTAAGACATACTTTTTTGGTTCTATTTATAAGTCATTTTCAATATATTTCATACAGGCCAAGAAAAAATTTAAATTTTATTAACTTTCCTTTAAAATTTAACAACTTTTCAAATTTATTCCTATTCAATATACATTATACTCCAATAGAACAAAGTGTACATAGTATTAAATAAATAGTAAAATTATATATTTATATAGAAATTTTCTCTTTCTGTCATATAAATAGGATTAGATAGGATTAGATGAATAGTAACAATACATAAGATTTGAGATTTTTTAAATTTTCATAAAATGTGTTAAAAGTGTCTTGTTTATAATTGAAGTGCCCATTGCCCAAACTGTGATGATAATAATAGCTGATTCATGCATTATTGAATTCTCTATCTTGAAGAGAGATATACATATACATATTTATATATATATAAAATATATATATATATATGTGTATATATAATTGTATGAGCTGGGAAGATATTCACTGGGCCAACTCATTTTGGTGGCAATAGTATCCCACACCCTACTCCAAGCCTATTGGCGGCATGCTGAGCTGTCCTCCACACTCATCCGATAATTAAACAATCCAATTTTGCACCACCAAGATTCCCCTTTTCCTTCCGCCTCCAAAGTGACATTTAACTCGTCAACTGATTATTAACTAAGTACATTTTGGTTTTCTATATTTAAACTCATTACATCAATTATTATCTCTTTCCTTAAAATTGTTTCAGTTTTATTTCTTTTCCTTTTACACCAATGACAATATAAATCTCTTGTAATAAAATATTGGGTTAATATGTGATATTACTTATGATCCCCTTTTTAGTGGTACAATTTTTCTCATAATTTTTTTATACAATTTTATCCAAAGATCATGGGTAAAATCATGAATAAAAGTAAACATTTATTCTAATCTTAAAATATGATCTTGTTATCTCACATGTGATTTTTTTTTTCCCTTATTGATCAATTTAGGATAATTTTTTTGGAAAAAAACTAAAGATAACTGGTTAAATTTTTAAGTTCTGTCCAAAATTTTATGTAATAGCTAAAAATTCATATCCTAGTATTTTTAAACTAGTTAGATTGAGCTGAAATCTTATTATGTCGGGACAACACTAGAAACAATGAATTATTACAAAAATATTTTTTTCTTTTTTTATTTTGTTTTAGAAAATAATACTCTTCCTGTGCTTAATATAATACCTAATTATGAGTTGGTTTTAGTCCTAAATATAAGATCCACTTCTTATATTTATCAATTTTTTCTAAACTATTCCTAAGAATACTCCCTCAACTATAATTAACAGAGAGAGAGAGGAGGTATTAAGAAAGATTATTATGGTGTTTTAGAAAAAACATGTCACATTTCTTATAAATAAATAATTTACCTAACTTTTTTAATTTAATCAAATTAGTTAAATGGGTCTTATATTAAGAATCGGAAAAGTAAGATATATATATTTTTCTAAATTTTGTTTCAGAACATATGCGGTTCTAATGTTTTTCAGACAAGAAGAGTTGTGAAAGTCAAACGACAGACAGGCGCGTGAAGTTAAAAATAAATATCGTTTGAAGTCAAAAAAAGAAACAAAAAATATCTTTTAATTTTTGATAAAATCTTCTCAATTATCTGCTCAGCTCTCATGTCTTCCACAAAATATAACGACACTTCCGATTTCCCGAATAACGTTTGTCAGAAAATAAAAAAGATTAATAGCCGACCGCCACGTGTCGTGGGTCCCAGTGCGTTCTCAGCCACAAGCCTCTCCCGTCTTCTGGAACCCTCCATTGAGATTTTTATTTTTCCCCAAAAATATTTTCTCCTCCCTAGCGTGGCACTCCCTCATTTTTTTTCACAATTTTTTATTATTTTTTCTCACTTTATTTCATAGCTCTTCCATTTAACTCTCCTCTTCCTCCTCCTCCTTCCCTGTTCTTGCCTTCTCTCTTATTTTGTGGTTTTCTCATTCTTTGCTCGTTTAATCTCTCTGAGATTACAGTTTGTCTCGGAATATTGAACATTCTTGAGGAATTATATATTTTCCCGTGGATCGAAATCGTCGAAAATTTTGTTTCTCCAGCAAAGTCCGAGGTATAACTATCTCACTTTCATGTTTCTCAGCTCAAGCCTTGTTCCGTTTCTGTTTTGTTCGTCTCTGGGAAGAAAATTAGAGATTTGACATTGAGAATCTGAATCTGATTGATCAGATTTATGCAATAAAAGTCGGAGCTATTTTGTCTGCTTTAATCTGTGGATAAAGAAAGAAACTCGAGTTTGTTTATGGTTCTCTGTGATTTTGTTTGCTTTTGAATTCGCGGTTTAATCGATGGCAACTATATGCTGTAGGCTGCTGGGTTTGCTCTCTATTAAGGTTAGAGTGTTTTCTCCGGCAGGACTTACTCTGATTTTGCTCCAATGGAAATGCAGGTACACAAGGAACAGTTCGAACTGGACCTTTTTAATTGACCGTTCTAGTTTTCTTTTTCTTTGGTTGCCTGGATAGATGTGTCTTTTAAATCAGGGGCCTAATGTTATTTGATTTTTTTTTAATATATTTTAAATTTTAATTACTCTTCTGCCTTTAAGAACAATCAAATGGACAATAGAATTTATGGCTCGATCATTCTGATTATGTCTCGGACTTACGGAAGCCAATTAACTTGTATAGACCAGAAGTTCCGAGTGGATGTATTCGTTTTTATCTTAGCTCTGCAGTTACATGCTGAAATTTCATCGCGGCTATCTGTTTCCGTGTATGTAATCACTAAAAGAGCTTCCTTCTATTTAAAGTGACCTACAGGTCAGCGTGGACTGGCTTAGTTACATTGAAATGGATGTACTACTTGGCTATGATTGTCTATAAAGAGTACAACTCAGTACAATGTACAATTCATTTATCTAATTATAACTTTCAGTTTTATTGTTAGTTCTTTTTATTGTATGGGAAAATGATCAGTGAGTAATTTCCTATATATTTGCATAAAATTTGGAGGCAAAGTTGGGCTGCTTATCGTATTGATCCTTCTGGGATGCTGGGGGAGCTTGCTTTGAATCTTTCACTGGCTACATATAGTATCTTCTTGATATAAATTAGGTTTCATTTGCCTTGCATTCACTTGTCGAGAAGCTTTTTTTCCCTGCATAAATGGAGATTTCAACAATAACTAATCCATTGGCTCTTTTCTACCTGAGAAAAATATAGATGTCTCGTAGAAACTGAGTGATTTTCAAGTGTGCATCAATTCCTTTAATGACAAAATAATTATCATTCCAGACTATTTTTTCCCTTTTCTGTTTTACCTTTCTTTTATTGGGGACAGTTAAAACAACTCATCCGTTACTGTGGATGCAGGACCATATAGAAGGAATAAAGTTGAATAGCTCTGGCAATGCTAGCAATAACCATTACAACAATGGCACAAAATCTGGAAATGTTGACCTATTGAATGATCAAACTCCTAATGGAAACAGCCATCCTCCTAAGGTTGTTTCACTTTCATATTGAGTAACTCTTTTATGAAACAATATGCATTAAAAAAACTCGTTCCTTATACTTTAATCTCACTTATAAATATTTTTAACAGGTGAGGAAACCATATACCATTTCCAAGCAAAGAGAAAAGTGGACAGAGGAAGAGCATCAGAAGTTCCTGGAGGCTTTGAAATTGTATGGTCGTGGTTGGCGACAAATTGAAGGTTATTAGTCTATGTTGATTCAATCACAGTGATCTAAAGTAAATATTTCACATGTCTGGTCCCGTTAGATGAAGCCATTCTTAATTTCATGCAGAACACATAGGTACAAAGACTGCAGTTCAGATTCGAAGCCATGCCCAGAAGTTCTTCTCTAAGGTTAATATTTAGATTCCAGTAAATATTATGGTAATATACTGAATGATACTACCAGAATATTGGCTTTGTCAGTCTCTATAATCTAGATCATATCTTTCTCAGAAATGACATGATTTTGATCATCAGCAACTCAAAAGCTCCGAAGATCTGATTGGTGTTTTAATCTACTTCAAATTTCTCATGAATTAAATCTCTAACTGGCTTTAGGTTGCCCGGGAATCTGATGGCGCTTCTGAAAGTCCTATAAAACCAAGTGATATACCTCCTCCTCGGCCAAAGAGGAAACCCCTACATCCATATCCCCGTAAATCAGTTGACTCTGGCAAAAGACTGTCCATTGCAAATGAAGCGCAAAGATCCCAATCCCCAAACCTGGCAGTTGCAGAGAAAGACACCCAGTCTCCGACCTCGGTCCTATCTGCATCTAATTCAGAAGTGTTTGGATCAGCATCCCCAGAGCAGCCTAACAGATGTCAATCACCTAATTCTTGTGCCACTGATGTCCACTCATCCAACTTATCACCATCACCCGTTGAAAAGGAAAATGATTGCATGACATTTGACTCTTCTGTGGAGGAAGAGAAGGGATCTCTTGCTTCACTCTCTTTATCTGCTGGTTTGAACTTAAATGTGCTGTCAACGGTATGATGAGCTTCATGTTCTTTAAGATTTAACTAGTGTGATATGATGTTGTTTCTAAAATTCTTTATTGTGGTTAAGGTTTTGACTGATTACCAAAGTATCTGTTGTTATTCCAGAAGTCTGAGTTGAGTTCCAAGGATATTGAATCTTCTATTGAAGATGCTACCAACGTGGCCCATATTACAAGTATTAAGCTGTTTGGAAGAACTATTCAGATGGTAGATAATCAGAAGTTACTTGATGTAGATGGGGAGAATATCAAGGCAATTGCAAGCAAGTCTGATCATGTAGATGACGTTGAGAACGAAAAGCTTGGCCAATCGTGGGCGATCCAGCCAACTAGATTAACAACTATCACGAGGCATGTGTTAAAGTACTACAATCATTGAGTAGACGCCAAAGTCTTCCATTTTGTTTATCTTCTTCCATGTATCCAAATTCTAAATCCTAAACCTGTTCGCCCCTCTTTGAAAGACAGGATGACAGAGAAGGACACTTCCTGTACTGGTTCGAATGCTGGAACTGGCTGTGAAATGGACAATGGAGACAGGAACTCAGATGCTGATGATTCTCAAAGCCAGTTGTCTCATCGGGAGGGAGAAAATGTACCCCGCAGAGAGCCTCCAAGAGGTTTTGTACCATATAAAAGATGTTTGGCCGAGAGAGATGCAAATTCAGCTTTTGTTGCATTGGAAGGGACGAAGGGGCAACGAGCTAGGGTATGCTTATAGCTTACAGGTGTATACCTAGAGGTCCGTTTTTGGCCTGAAAATTTGCCCAGGTCATAGAGGAACTAATTTTATTAGGTGATACCTAATTGAGAAACTTATTTACAATTCTTTTTTCTCAAATATCTCCTGCATGTCAGCAGCCACCTGCTCTGTATAATGTCTACCTTGGCATATCTTAATGTAATCATATAAATTGCCACCTCAAGAAATTGGACACCTGGATTCGTTTCTGTTTGGCAGTTTTTGGCCTATGCATAATGAATTTCAGGTACTTGTCTGGCTTCCCTCTGATATTTATGCACAATGATATCCATCAAAATACTGTGAAGCAAATTTAATCTCAATCTTCATTGAAGAACTAAATCCTTTCTTCAATTACCTTTCACGGAAAATCTGTAATCAACCCCGGAATAAAAATACCAGTACAAAATGAGCCATGAAACTAGATTCCTCCCTCCCCCACCTTTCCTTTTCTTGATGCCTTATTCCACTAATGCATGAAAGCAGGCCCTGCTTGTTCTTCAACTTCAGAGCATATTCAATTCTTCTTGATCCCACCGTACGGTGCATAAGTAACCTGCATGATAATTTAGTTAATGACTTGCTGGGGTTCTAATTATAAAGGGACTTGATCTGATAAAGTCGGCTAATTAGAAGAGTAACATTGGTGTGCATATCTATATGTTCAAATTGCTTGCTGCTTTTGGAAGAGATTTGAAATAGTTAATCACTTCGTTTATTTTTCTCTCTTTCTATATTTATCTCTATTGGAATGTATTGTTCATCACCAATTTATAATTGCACAGGGGAGAGATGCCCGATGTGATTGACCGGCAATGAATAATTTACCGTATCAGGTGTTTGTCTCGTAAGATTTTAACCTAATATTTTGTGTCAAGAAACATCTAAGACGCTTGTTTTTTTGCAAACATCCCTTGAATTTGTGGCCGCAATAATTATTTAATTAATTATCGTTATAATACCTAGTGAAGCGTAAACATATCCATGTATTTCTTATCTTACCCCTAAGCCTCCTCTTAATCAAGAGGTAAGAGGTATTTTTCCGGTTCTTAATATATGACTTATTTGACTAATGTGATTAGATTAAAGAAATTAGGTAAATTAGTTAATTATAAAAAATGTGACGTTTTTCCGAAAACACTATAATCATCTTTCTTAATACCTTGCTCTCTCTTCTACTTAACTATGGTTGAAAGAGTGTCTATAGGGGTCATTTAAAGAAAATTGACAAATATGAAAATATGTCTTATATTTATGATCAAAACCAACTTAATAATTGGGTCTTATATTAAGAACCAGATGAGTAATAAACATCGGGAGAATTATTATTAATTGACGAAAATAAGTATAAGAAAAGAAAAGAGCTGAGTCAGCATGCATGCTCCTTACATCATAACCCTGTTACAGCTCTAAATAAAACACTTAACCTACTTGGTAACTATAGCCACCTACCATGTGCTTTGTTATAAAGCTTTCTTGAACTGATCGAAATACAAACCTAATGAACAAGTTGCTGGAATGATGTGTCTGCATTAAACAAACCTAATGTGGGTGTGAGCTTGGATGCAGAAAGTGAGGAAATGTACGAAGGATAGATGAGAAAGAGAGAATAGCGAGCTTGAAGATCATTTCATATTTCGAAAGCCTTGTCAAACCAGAAGATGTTTTTGGCGATCGTAGGAGATAGAGACTTTTTCAGCCACCCTTGAACGAGGCTATTGCAGCGTTTTCCCATGCAAAAAACAGAGGATCATCAACTTGTGACGGAGAAATCGAGACATCAATGAACCTGCGCTTGTTCTTGGAAAGCAATGCTATGCCCATTGCCTTAGCCCGGCTATGATAGTTTAAGCCATCAGGAGATGGTGCAACTACATAGCTGAGCAGAGGAAGAGGATTCTGCGGCCATAAAAGCTCAAAGAAGAAGGAAAAGTCAAAGAAGGAAAACGGAAAGAAAAGGTAAGGGCAAATACAAAGAGATGAGAGTAATGGAAGAGAGAGAAGAAGGTTAGACTCTAGATACCATGTGATAGAATTTACTAAAATGGAATAACTTGCATTTCATTAATAAGAAAGTCATATCTATGCAAGAGAGAATAATACTTGACAATCAAATTATACAAGCAACTGAATCAGTTTTGGATAATTAATAGAAATATTAATTATATCATTCACACATTGAGACCTACCGAGTTTTATTTCTCTCTGTTCAGGTAGATCAGATCTAGCGTGCGGGGGGGAAAATAAATAAAACTATCTCATTTGACATATAAGGCCCACTAAAACCCTCTTTCTCTCTCTCCCCCTCCCTGCTTGGTTGGTATTAGAGTTTTTAATTTCCACGCCTTTCTTTATGATAAGGGAATTACCGAATTAGTGGTAATAGAGGTACAACATTATCTAGTCGTTACACGATCTGGGCTTTTCTTTTTTTTGGGGGGGGGGGTTGAATAAGCTGTCAAAGTGGCACTCGTGCATGGCCCAAACAGTGTGGATGCCGTGCAGAAGCCCTTTCTCTGTGATAAACTTACAGGGTGTTTAGATGGAATCAAAACCATAGTTTTAAAAGTGCTTTTACAGTATACGAAGTAAATATATAAATGAGTTTATCTCAATTTATGAAAAAAATGTTTCTTTTTATGGTGCCGAAACATCCCCTAAACCAAAGTCCTTGTTCATGCCTTGCCCTGTTTGTTGGGTTGCTTCCCTATCCCTCAGCATCTCTACTTGCCAAATACTACCTCTTTCGGTATAAAAACTAGTTGTACATTGGACTTAGTACTTAATATAAAACATCGATTTACTTCATCTTTTAAGTTATAATTTTTTCTTCAAAATAATAGTCCTATTAATTATAAGGTGTTGGGTAGTTTTAATACACATAATTAAAGAAGAAAGTTTAAGAAAATCAATACACATTTGTTGTAAATAAATAACTTAATTAATTTTCTTAATCCTTTTAAATTAGTTGTTTAACTTTTATGTTAAGGACTATAGGTAGTACTACCTCCGATCCTAATTATAAGAGCCAGTTGACTAATTTGAAGAAATTAAAGAAGTAAGTTGAGTTAGTTATTTGTCCTAAATAGGTGTTATCTTTCCTAAAATATCCTTACTAATCAAGTGTATTGACTAGAACTCTTATTATTAGAAGGGCTACTTTGAAAAAAAAAATATAAATATGAGAAACAAAGTGGATTAGGGTCTTATATTTAGGACCAAAATAAAAGTCAAACATGGTCTTATATTAAGGACCGGAGGTAGTACCATTTATTTGCCATCAAAGGAAACAACATTTTTCGGCAGTATTACCCTCATAATATTCATTAAAACACACACCCTGAGCGTCTTTGATTCAACTGCATGGAAATTAATTTGTGTTTAAGAGTGAGTGAGAGAGAAAATTATGAACATGGAAGCGAAAGAGAGAAATTTGTGGTAAAAAAAGGGAAAATATAACTTTTGGTCCCTCAAATTTAGGCCAATTTAGGTTTTGATCCCTGAAATTTAAGACCGGAGGTATTGGTCCCTGGAATTTATTCCGTTACAAAATGTTAGTCCCTGGAAGCCATATGCCGTTACAACTTGCTGAGGTGGCACAAACGGTGTCAGCTATGATGATTTGGCTTCTGACTTGGCAACATGAGCTAATTAAATGGCATGGGAGTTGGATATCTGATGTGGAGAAAGAAAGAAAGAAAGAAAGAAGGTGCCAGTTTGAAGAAAAAGACAGAGGATTCATGTTTAAAAAAAGACAGAGGACTTACATCAGAAACTTGTGGGGGAGTAGAGGAAAATGACAGTGCATATGGAATAGAAGTAAGCAACGGGAAAGGCGCTAGGTCAAAGAAGACCCACACTTGCCGGCAAAGAGTGACGTGGTTTTCACCAGAATAGCAGCATTTCTCACAACAGTGGTGTTACAAAATTGAACCCACCGTTTGCTTCTTTAATTGTTCGTTGAATGGTGAAGAAGTAATGTGTGTTTTGTATATAGTTGATTAACCCATGTTTGAGAAAAGTAAGGAGTCAGCTGGGGAAGGGCAAGGATGCGAATGGTGATTGATTCATCAATTGCATGTTTAATTTAGAGTTGTTTGCTTTAATTAGCCGTATAGTCGTTTATTGTTTTTGTTGTTTTCGTTAGATTTTAACCCATTTAACCGATTCGGTCTTTGATCCTTTTCAATATTGTGTCTTCGTGCATGCTCTGTTTTCAGTTTTTTCTGGAAGTTGTTGGCATGAGCAGCAAGAGGGCACTCATTTGATTTCATTTTATTATAGAGCACTGACTTGTCGGTTTGAGCATCCGTATTGTTCTTGTTGAGCAGTGAGTGTACTATGTTTTTGTTTACTTCCATTGCATTATGCTCTGTTTTTTGCTTGAATTATAGTACTATTTTGATTGTTTCTCCAATACATATTCAAGAATTGTGTCTTTTTTTCGAATATGTATTAGAGAATTGGTGCCACTTCTATTCTGCACCTTCCATTGCCAAGTCAGAAGCCAAATCATCATAGCTGACACTGTTTGTACCACCTCAGCAAATTGTGACGGCATATGGCTTTCAGGGACTAACGTTTTGTAACGGAATAAATTCCAGGGACCAATACCTCCCGTGTTAAATTTCAGGAACCAAAACCTAAATGGGCTTGTATTTTTCCTAAAAAAAATGATGGTATAGTTTAAGTGAGCAGCTACTTGAAGAACAAGAAATTATTTGGTGTTAACATGTCCATCAACATCATCTTGCTAATGGAATCATATCATTTAATTAGTTTGTTGCAAAATACTAAAGTAGAGTATATGATACTTTGTTTAGTGAGTGAATCCTATAAAAAAACTTAAAATTACTAAATCCTAAATAAAAAATTACAACAAAAATATGTTGTTATTTACAAGTTTAATATTGTCAGAATCTATTAAAATGTTATTACTAAACCTTATTTGAAATTTAGTGATTTTAATTTTTTTTTTTGGGTGAGATTCTCTCTTGTTTAGTTCTACAAGATATAACATAATAATGAAGATTAAGTTATAGGTAATTAATGAAGTATTAAAATTAATATTAAAATACCAATCTATAATAAATTATATACTCCCCTGGTTCTTAATATAGAACTTAATCAAAGAGTTAATATTGATTTTATATGTAAGATCTATTTTATATATATATATTTTTTTAAAACCAACCTTATTAACATTTTTCAACACTAATCAAATAAGAGAGGGAGGGAGTGAATTAAAGAAGATATTTATGGTATTTTAAAAAACATATATCATATCAACTAATTTAACTAATATTTTTAATATATTTAAATTAGTTAATTAGATGTTATGTTAAGAATTAGAAGAATATTATTTATGAAGATTTATGTTTAGACTTTATATTGCATATTTACATAATTACATGGGGGGAAAAGAAAGCAATTATTGAAATTTTAAAAGGCAAAGCATGAATCACAGTATCACACTGGCACTTACGATTTGACAAGACGAAGAAAATAGAATCAGCAAAATGTACTTTTGAAAATCTGGGTTGGGCATCGATGCTGGAATCTGTTTGCCGAATCAAGAAACTACTCCGCGTGAATAAAGATCAGTTTTTTTTTTTTAAGGAATCAGGCAAAAAGGATATTTAAAATCGCATATCATTTTTTTTAATTTATACTACTCCGCGTGAATAAAGATCAGTTTTTTTTTTAAGGAATCAGGCAACAAGGATATTTAAAATCGCATATCATTTTTTTAATTAAATTTTTTTTTGTGAATGCTTCTGATGATGATGATGAATTGATGATAACAATTATTATTAATGTTTTTCGGTGTTTTAAAACAATTATTATTAATTTTTGTCGGTGTTTTTAAAGGCTCAAAACATAAAACCGAATAGATTGATATTGTAAATAAATATAGTATCCTATTGATGACTACTTGATTGGCCTCTCATACTATCCAAATATATAAATAAGTATACATATACATATATATATATATATATATAGATTTGTTAGTGAAAAATGGGAAAAAAATTGAATTTTTAAATTTAAACCTTATGTTCAAAGCCTAAGTTCTTAATGACTTAAAAACCCGTTTGGTTCAATCCCATTACATCTACGCAATGATAATCTTTTATCACAGTATCATGGATGACCTGTTTGGTTGGTCTTAATGATAGTAAAGAAGATTGTGTTTGTAAAAATAATTACACATTTTTTTGGTAATATCTATTTACAGGGGACCCCTTATGAATACTCATTACAACCATGTAGTCTTTTATAAAATGTCTATTTTGCCCTCAATAAGTGAGCAAAAAGACAACACTTGCCCTCCAGGCACAAATTATGCCATCAAATGTTTAAAAAATCCCTAAACTCGTATCTGCAGAAGAACGAGTTCGCATGGTGCCTGAAAAAGCTTGCAATGGCTCTTGAGTTTTCATTCTAAAAGGCGATTCGATTTTTTCCAGCGAGAAGCATATATAGCTAGATCGAGCTTATATCTTTCAATTTTTTATGTGAAAAACATATAGCTTTCAATCGCTACTTTCACAATGAATTGGAATAATCACTTGTTCTAATGAAAATTTTTCCTGGCTCCATACGCGATAATTGCAGAAAGAGGGAAGGCTATGGCTAGGGCTGCAAGAGCTAAGTGATAATTGAATAATTGAATGGTAGGCTTTATAATTTTAACTTTTATAAGGTTTACTCATTTTCATTAAATCGTCCACTGCGATGGCCATCCTTTACCCGCGTGAGAGGCGTGGATGGAGTGATCAGGTTTAAGGGAGATTGAAGAACAGAATCAGCACGCCGGAGTGGAGTGAAGAACGTTTGAGATGAATTAAGGGTAAAATGGTCTTTTTATTATATATATTACTTTTAACCAATTATAAAAAAATAATTCGTTACGTGTATCTTCAAGAATTGGAATCTTGTATCTTGGACTAAAATAAAAATTAAATAAGATCTTATATTAAAGATCAGAAGTAGTATTATGCAATGCGGTGTAAAAGTGCAATAGAATTGAATCAAATGGCCATAAGTTCTTAGCCTACCTAAAAATTTTTTGTTTTTTGACCAAGTAGCCTACCTAAACTTGGGTCCATGACAATTCTAATTTTTTGGTCAAGTTAAAAATATGTCCCTTGTCGCACCAAAACGAAAATTTTTCTCTTCCATTTTAGGTTTGTCCATTTCATCGTTTTATATTTTTGAGCTATACACATTCTTTTATATTGCACTAATTCTAAAATATGATAATCAGAGGTTTTATTCATAATTAATTTAAATCACATGATTCGATGAAACCAAAGCGGTTCATTGGAGAAATTGTTCGGACGAAGATGATCTTACTGTCGCGATTTGCCTCCTCTGCTTATCTTTGTTTGTTTGTTATTGTTATTTTTGGACTTAGTAAACAAATATCATAAATATTATTTAGGAAAAATCACAAAAAAATCTTAAAAATAGGAAAACTGTAAATAGGGACCTTTTACAATATTAGTATTGGTTTTAACAATAACTGATAAATAATTAACAACAGTTTTTATGAATGTGTCCTTGTATGCAGTTTTTCAATTTTAGAGGTTTTTTTAACAATTTTTTATTATTTATTTATATTATTGTTATCTTATTCATCACACATAAGCAAAGCTCATTCTAATCTTCCCTGGAGAAATCATTGGTTATAACAACCTAATTTATATAATATATATCACCAGGTCAGAATTTGGTTATATTTAATTTCTATGTACGCCTATTGGCATCAACAATGACTAAATTGTTTTATTTAAAAAAAATTAACTAAACTAAATTATTTTGTAATAAATATGTGCTAATTTTTTAGAATACTGTATACAATCATGAGCATTGTAATTATGCTTCAATAGAAATCTCCTTATTATGTGGAATTAATATAGGAATTTAAAAAAAAATTATAAATTTAAAAGACAAATAATTGAGATTTTATATTCAGAATCACAGCAATACATAAAGCATAACCGGTACTTCATTTTCACATACACATGTATCAACAGCTAGCAAGGATTCTTTTTTCCCCCCTATTATGCACATGTTTTTTTTTTTTTAATTGAAGACAATCTGACATTGGGCAAGTTCTAGTCTCAATTGGTCGCGTTCTGAAAAAATAGTTTTTTTTTTATTGAAATTTTGGTAAGAAATTTAAAGAGACAAAAGGCTTCAAGAGAAGGTGTTGTCAGAAAACAAAACAAAACAAAACAAGCCTTTTATTTTTCCTTTTTAATGAAATGTGATGCGATTGATAATCGATAGATGAGGCTGTGGAGCTAAATCCATAAGGGGAGGTCTATGCTCTCTGCCTTATTTCATCTAAAAAATGTCCTTTAATTATCAATAAAAATTGAGTGGGGATTAACTCCATCAAGGTTTAAGGGGGTGTTTGGCTTTTTTAAAAAATACTTTTAAAAAGTACTTTTTTTATAAATCAAGATAAATTTTTTTACATATTTATTTTGTATACCGTAAAAGTATTTTTAAAACTATAATTTTGGTTTTACTCAAACACCCCATGAATTTCCTACCAGTAAAGGTGCCAACATTCCGTGCTTTATAATATTTTGAATAAAATTATCTTTAATTAGAAAGGTACAACAAATCTTTTAATTTGGGTTGTTAGTATTATTATTATTAAGAATAAAAAATCAATAGAAATGTTTGGTATTCATGATCATGTACGGAAATCGGAATATGCTCGTCGGGACGTGTCCTTGTTGCCTCATCGAACTGGCCTCCACTGTCCTTATTCACCCGCTCTAATGTTTGGTTTCCCCGCCATTTTCCCGCATCGCTAGCTACATTTCTATTATTTAAATTTAATCTAATCCACGGGGTTCAATTTAAAGTTTTTCCACCCATATTTTTCTAACAAATTACTATCTCCGATTTTAATTATAAGAACTAATTGACTAATTTGTGAAAATTAAAGAAAGAAGTTAAGTTAGTTATTTGTAATAAATATGTACTACCTCTGGTCCTTAATATAAGACCCTGTTTGACTTTTATTTTGGTTATAAATATAAGATCCTAATCCCTTTTGTCTCTCATATTTATATATTTTTTTCAAAGTAACTCTTCTAACAATAATAGTTCTAGTCAATACACTTGGTTAGTAAAGATATTTTAAGAAAGACAACACTTATTTAGGACAGATAACTAACTCAACTTACTTCCTTAATCTCTTCAAATTAATCAACTGGCTCTTCTACTTAAGACCGGAGGTAGTATTATCTTTCCTAAAATATCCTTGCTAATTAAGTGTATTGGCTATAACTACCATTGTTAAAAGAACTATATTGGGAAAAAAATACATAAATATAAGAGACAAAATAGATTGGGATATTATATTTAAGATCAAAATAAAAGTCAAACAAGATTCTATATTATGGACCAGAGATAGTACTACCTAGTACTAATATTCATGCCGTCAATTAATCTAAATTCGAGCCCTCAAAGTTTTTTCTAATACTGTTTTTTTAGTTATTCACAGTTTTTTTAATTCAAAACATTGCTTAAGAAATTGTGAATTCCTTGCCATGCAAAGGCAAAGCAAACAATTTGTGCCAACAGCGGCTGGTTAACGCAACGAGTCGTTATATGTGCCAGAATAATAATAATATAATAATAACATTAATAAATGATTATTCCCCCCATCTGATATATATATATATATATAAAAGTTACTTCTCCGATCCTAAATATAAGACTCTTATTGTAGTGTAATTTATACTATAAAAAAGATTTTATATTTAAGACCGGAGGAATACTGATTTTGAGCTAGGATCCGTCTTTCTTATAAACCAAGACTGTTGGGACTTTGAATTTTTTTTACCAGCAGTTTGGACTTTGAATTATACTTTAGAAGTGATTTTATGATGTGTACATAAATATGTGAGATAAGTTTTATCTCAATTTGTGTAAGAATATTTTTAAAAATTTTTTTTTTGAGGGATTACCAAACAAGCTAGGTGTAATTGTTTGAAAATTCAATTTACTTTAGCTTTTATCTCTTGTGTCACTCAGTCTTTCTCATTTACTTTTTTTACCAACAAGAATATGTTTAAAAAAATACATTTATTATGAATTTGTTATTTTTAAGTAATCTTAATTAGTTTTAATTTATATAATCTGGTTATTTATAATTATATATGGGATCCGTGGGGAAAAAGGGCCCAAGGAATTAAGTAAGGGTCTATTTGGTAAGAGGAAAAATGAGCGAAAGGAGGCGATGAAAAATTTTAATCAGCTTGATTTAAAAAAATAAAAAAAAAGGGTTAAAATCTTTTAATTAATTTTTATTATTTTTTATATTACTTCTTGTCTTTATTAAAACTCCAAAAGTTTTTTTTTTTAATTTTTTAGACAGAGCTCATTAAAATTTTCTGTCTTTACCTCGTATCTGTTTCCCTGGTACCAAGAAAATACCTAAGATCTATATTCCGGGCCGCTTGTGTATTCCAATGTGACAAAGACACCTGGCATTAATTGATTATTTTAGATAAGATAAGGAGCCATTAGGCCCACAAACATAAATAATCGTAATCATAATCATAATAATGATAATGCCAATTAGAATCACAGTTCCACTTGGAATCAAACTTCATTTTTTATCGTTCTCCTTTAATCATAGCAAGTTTTTGTTGATTGAGGTTAGTGGAATGACTCCAAAATAGTGAACACCCACTTCAATTAAGGTGATTAATGACGTCAATTTGTCCTTTCTCTTATCATCTCCTATTTTTAAGTGGTTCTAATTGTCCCTGATTAATATACTCTTCTAGTCTTTAATATAGGACCGGATTATTGAGTTAGTTTTTATCATAAATATAAGACTCATTTTTTATATTTATCAATTTTCTCTAAATTACTCTTATGGATATTTCTTATGGATATTCCCTCAATCATAATCAAGTAGAAGAGGAAGATAAGGTATTAAGAAAGATGATTATGGTATTTTAAGAAAAATGTTTCATATTTCTTATAATTAACTAATTTACCTAACTTTTTTAACATACTCAAAATAGTTAAGTGGGTTTTATATTAAAGAACGGAGGAGTATTTATTTATCGCAACTTCTACTTTTTATAATCACCGTAAAATTCGTCAAGGACGGATCCACGTTCCACCAAACAGGGGAAGCCTGCTTCATCCTCTCGACATGTGGTGTTCTCTGTGTTATGTTTGTAGGAACTCTCATATCATATCTATATATTTTAAAACAGTCTCTTTAATAGTGATATATATTAAATGTTTTATTAAATCATAATTCTAATTAATACATATAATTAATAAGGTTGGAAGGGTATTATAAGGAAGACAATATCTATTTATTACAAATAATTAATTTAATTAATTTTTTAATATACTTAAATTAGTTAGTTAGTTTTTATATTGAGGGTTGGGGAGAGTATACATATAAATAATTTTTAAGAAAATCACAATGAGGTCTCAATAAAAATATAATTATCAACAAGTCACAATAATAAGTGAGGAGTTATCATTTATTATTTTGAAACTTATTATTACACTCCTCCGGTCCTTAATATAGGACTTAATTGTTGAGTTAGTCTTGGTCCTAAATATAAGACCCATTTATCATATTTATTAATTTTTTCTAAATTACCCCTTATGGAATACTCTCTCAATCATAATCAAATAGAAGAGGAAGATGAGTATTAAGAAAGATGATTATGATATTTTAGGAAAAGCATGTCACATTTCTTATAATTAATTAACTTACCTAACTTCCTTAATATACTAAAATTAGTTAAATAGGTATTATATTAAAGATCAGATGAGCATGTTGTTTTGTTTTATTGTTATTAAAATTTATTATTAATTATATTCCTATAAAAGTAAATAGTAGCTGCATGAAATTACAAGTGAAGTGAGAAGTATCTATGCCCCACGTCTAACCCTGTCCTTTTAAAGTCCTCAACTTCACCAACACTACTCATATTTGTATAATTATATAACTGCAATATAAACAGTGCATTATAAAAAAATTTGGTATTACTGCATGCATATTACTCTTCTGATCCTTAATATATAACCAAATTATTAAATTGATTTTGGTCCCAAATATAAGACCTATTTGTTATATTTATCAATTTTTTCTAAATCATCCCTATTTATACTCCCTCAGCCATAATCAAATAAGTGAGGGAGGGAAGATATTAAGAAAGGTGATTATGGTGTTTTAGAAAAAAATATTTATATTTTTTATAATTAACTAATTTACCTAACTTCTTTAATATAATCAAATTAGTTAAATATGTTATATATTAAAATAGAAAGACTACTATTTTTTTTGGCTAACGTACGCATATTACTGTATTTAACTTTATCAAAAGTAACTTTGTGGTCTGATGTCTATACTTTTTGATGCTTTTTTTTGATAATGGTGTCAAATTTTTCATGCTAAGATTTTGCACATTCTTAACTCACGAGTATTTTACCTTATGTTTAGATGAAAAGAAAATTAAGAGGGAAAGAATATCACGAGGAAAAACTTTTAACAACAGCAAATTTTTTTAGTATTTTTTTGGTCCTTGATATATGATCTAAATTTTAAGTTGATTTTATTCTAAATATAAAACATATTTTTCATATTTATCAATTTTTTCTAAATTATCTTATGAATATTTTCTCAACCATAATCAATAGAAAAAGAGAAAAATATTAAGAAAGATGATTATGCCATTTTAGAAAAAACATATCATATTTCTTATAATTAACTAACTTATCTAATTTCCTTAATCTAATCAAATTAGTTAAATAGGTTTTATATTAAGGATAAGAGGAGTATTGTTGTTATTAAAAGCCTTTCTTCCTAATATTGTTTTCTCCTCATTTTCTTCCATCCAAACATAGCCTTCAAGTTATTTTAAAAATCTTGGTACATTTTTTAATTATGTTTTTCTTAGCAAATTGTGCCTGGGAACTTGCCAGACAGTACAAGACTAGGGTTGTTTTGGTGCTTACTGTGTGGATGGATGCTGGGGAAATTACCCTTTGAAAGCAGAGTCAAAATATGGTCAAACTAACCTTTTTGGATATTGGTGGTGTTCCACGCCAGCGTTTCTTTTGCATTTATCGATACCCTCCTTGAAGCTTGGCCTTGACTACATGCACTCACCTTGAGTTTTTTTTTTTTTTTTAATATTAAATATTAAAATTTGGAACATGAAACATAAAATCACATCCTCCGTACTTTTTAAAGACTAAATATAGTAATTAGACAACTAGTTTGCTTAATTTAAAAATAGTTAAGTCAGATCAAAAAATTTATAAACTTTTTTATGATTTCTCAAAATTATCTATATTTAATCATTTGTATTGAAATTATTATTTTCAAAATTAAAATAAATTTTCTAACTACCCACACATTAAAGATTGGATGTGTATTTCATTTTTTTGCCCAACAAAATCTTACATTTTAGCACAACACTGTAGAAGGTCACTACGGAATTTGTGGTTAAATTACTCGAGGAAAAAAGGTTTTAAACTGCAAGCCTGCAGCTTTGAATGTTTTTTTTTAATTACATGAATCAAAATTCTTTTTTTTCCTCAAGAATTTAACAAGAAATTTGAAATTACTAAACTTCAAATATGAAATTTAAAAAATTTACTTGTAAATTCGGTATTATTAGGATGTGTTTTTATCAAACCTAATTTGAAATTTTGTAATTCTAATTTTTTGGGATTTTTTTTTTACGCTCGTGGGATTCCTCTTTTCTCGCATTGCTTGCTTTATATCTCTATGGGAAGATTTCAGTTTTTTGCTGCAGCTGATTTGCCTTTTTAATAATCAAAGTTACGGAAAGTGGATATAAAGGGTACGGAATATCTTATTAATCTCGATACTGTAAATCAAAAGCAATTTCCTCCCCTTCAACTCACCTCACCCTCCAACATTATTTCTAAAGCTGAAAAAAAAAGTAAAAATAAATAGGAAGAGATTTAATTATAAAAAAATCATGACAATGAGTGAGCAATCAAATCTTGTTGTTACTTCTTGCACTCACATTTATCATTACATGTTTTATAGTTATTATTGAATTTTTGAACGACTAAATCATTTTATTAAGGAGGTATTTGAATGGAATCAAAATTATATTTTTAAAAGTAATTTTATAATATACGAATTAAATATGTAGGTAAGTTTATTTCGATTTACTAAAAAAATATTTTTAAAAAATATTTTTCTTGATAGCCAACTACCCCCACGCTCTAAGACTTTATTGTGATTTCTCCTTAGAATAAAAGCAAAACAGTGATTCAATTTGCACTTTTTGATGAGAGGTGTTTATTGGGAGCTTTTGCTAAAAATTTTCTTCTGGGAAAAAAAGGAAAAAGAAACATATGGGAGAAAAATTTGAATTAACTTAATGTTAGGTAAAAATAATGTGTAATAATCAAGTAATATATTTCAAATGGATGTAGTTAAATTTTTGCCATCAAGAGGATGTAGTTACAGATATTTTAAAAAATTAACAAATCATGGTCCACTCCTTCGAATATATTTTTGCATCTTGCAATCCCAAAATACTATTTCCTCCTATTTTATTTATAAATTTTAAATTTGAGAAGTGACGTATTTATTATATAAGATTTATTTTATATTAACTTAATATTTAATATATTTTTTAATGTTATTCTTAATTATTTCTCTCTTGTTATTTATTTCTTATTTATACATATTTAAAAATAAAAGTATATTTTTATAATGGAGTAGTGGCAACTTTGAGCTCTGCTTGCCACTTGTCCGGAGGCATGGGAGTAACGACATTTTCATCTGGTTTAAGCGCGTGCCATCAACGCGAGGGCATTATATTTATCAATATTGTTATACTAATTTAGTTATTAGCAGTATTATTACTTTTTAAATTAGCTTTGGGGGAGAGCACCTTCGTGGCTCGTTGGGCGTAAGGGCCCAATCGTGAGAACCGCCCTTGGTGGCATCCGACAAGCGCACGCCCCCGGCCCCCACAAGTATATGATACGTCAGCACGTCCACGTCATCGTCCATGTAGGACACCAAGCCAATTAAATCCTCTTGACAGGCTGAGTCATTTAGTCGCGTGGAATGTTCCAGAAGTTCACATCCTGTGGATCCCACCAACATCCAAAAGGAAATATGCAAACATGGAGAAAAAGCGACGGGGGCATTTTCCCTGAGACTACTTGTCCAAGAAGAAGAGTGTCAAGTAAGAAAGGAGGTGACAGGGACAGAGTGGTAATTCCAGAGGGCCTATATATGTATATGCATAATCCACTCGCACTCATAAACATATAACAAGCAAATTTTAATTATAGTGGCATTTTCAGCGTTTTCTGATCAAGGCCCTTCATTTTCTGCCCTTTCCATGTGTGCGTGACTGCCAAACGGAGGGAGAGTGGTGGCCTGGGCCTGCGTTTTTCTTACCGTACCAATAGCGTCTTCCGTGTTTTGCTCTTCTTCTGCACTACTTGCTACACCGGGCCTTTGCGGATTTCCGGATACCTAGAGGAAACGGTTGTTTCTGTCTGCTGGTAATCTCGCTCTCTGGTATTAGGGTTCTAGTTTTTACTTTTAGTTCTGTTGTGTTTTGCTGTCGAAGTTGTGATTATTCTGGATGCGATTTTGCTCCTTCAGTCTGTGCATAGGGTTGAGTCTTTGTGGCGTTTTCTCTAAGGTTTCAGTAATCTATCCATTCCATCTATTGGCCTTGGTTGACGTTTTGGTGACTTGATATTGACTCTGGATCCGATCTAAGCCGGATTCTGATGAGTTCAATTTTTGACATCCTGACTGAATGTGCTCCGGGTTTTCGGATTTCCCATTATCTTTTTAGATGCCAATGCGGGTTCGGTTTTTGATCCTGGGCCTCTTCCTCGTAGGTTTATGAGTTTTGAGTGATTATTTTTTATTGTTCTGTTGTTTTCTTCGTGCGGAAGGTGATGCTAATTGCTAAGGTTGCTTTATTATTCTGCTAAATTTTGGTTGAAATGTGCGTTAGTCCAAGGATTGGTGGTTATTATGGTGGAAGTTTTGGAGAGTAACATTTTTTGGCTCTTATGAGGCCCGGAAGTTCAATGTTGAAGACACTGTTGTTTGGAACACTTATTTGTTGTGTTTTAGAACTTTGACCGTATTTTCTGTTCCCATTCATGCAATATGTTGCCGTGAACATGTTGGATTTCTTTGTTGTGTTCAACTAGCCCATTTACATCTCTTTTTTCCAAAAAGTAGATCTTAGAGTGTGGTATAAAATTCGCCTTCATCCTTATGTTCATACCTCTTAATGATTTAAGTTTATTCATAATCATAATAGAGTGATAACGTATTAGTGTGAGACTGAAGTGGTCGCTGCTACAGTATTTTTTGTCTTTAGTTTTGTACATCTGGAATTCCCTAACTGAATAGTGATAAATGCTTTTCTTCCTATTGCTAACATGAAAAATTCACTAAGTGCATTGGGTGGAAATAAGTTCTGGTTTTCCAGTTGGGTCCCATCTGTTTGTCCCATTTTTGTTATATGATTAATTTGTTTCATGCCTATTAAGGTGTGTGTTATCTCGTCTTTAAGTCGTGCTAAGAATTTCCTGATGTTTCTTTGTTTGTAGTGCTCATCATGGTAAGAAAAAGGAGAACTGAAGTGCCTAGTGGAGGTGAAAGCTCTGAGGCGCAGCAGAGTGGGGAAACTAGTCGAGGACCTCAACAACATGTTGAAAGAAGTGCTCCATCCCCACAGCAGGCCACAGGAGGGGGAGGATCCCAAGGAGGTAGAGGTTGGGGTCCTCAAGGAGGACGGGGAGGTTATAGTGGGGGCCGGGGTCGTGGAATGCCCCAACAGCAGTACGGTGCTCCCCTGAATATCAAGGCAGGGGGAGGGGAGGGCACTCTCAGCAATTAGGTCGTGGACGTGGTGGTGGGGGCAGTGGCCGTGGCAGTGGACCTTCTTATGGTGGCCCATCTGGACCTCAAGCTCCCGAGCTGCACCAAGCTACCCCTGTTCCACATCATGCTGGGGTGACTCCTCAAATTGCAACATCTGAGGCCAGTTCCTCTTCCCGACAGTTTGATCCCTCACAAGTGGAACAACAAATGGGGCAGATGACAATTCATTCAGAATCTGTTTCTCCTGCCCCACCCTCAAGCAAATCAGTGCGGTTCCCTCTTAGGCCTGGAAAGGGTAGCTATGGCACCAGGTGTATGGTTAAGGCTAACCACTTCTTTGCAGAGTTACCCAATAAAGATTTGCACCAGTATGATGTAAGTCACTCTTCTCTAGCTTGGAATAAGCAATTTTGTTTTGCCATTCCATTTTATGGATTACCAATATGTTTTTCTTGATGAGATTTAGGTCACTATCACTCCAGAAGTGACATCAAGGGTTGTCAATCGTGCTGTTATGGAGCAGCTGGTGAAGCTATATCGAGAGTCTCATTTGGGTAAGAGACTTCCTGTATATGACGGGCGCAAGAGCCTTTACACTGCGGGTCCTCTTCCTTTCATTTCAAAGGAGTTCAGAATCACTCTCCTTGACGAAGATGATGGATCAGGAG
Organism: Neltuma alba; assembly: GCF_004799145.2. Taxonomy (NCBI): domain Eukaryota; kingdom Viridiplantae; phylum Streptophyta; class Magnoliopsida; order Fabales; family Fabaceae; genus Neltuma; species Neltuma alba. The sequence goes on along the minus strand of NW_021636269.1, from coordinate 87,334 downwards.
GGCCAAGGTACATAAGTATGCTGCTAGAATTTTTCGTCATATAATCCATAGTAGATTATATAATAATATTTTGTATATGTTTTATCATAGAAGAGAGAGGGAATTCAAAGTTGTGATAAAACTGGCTGCCCGGGCAGATCTACATCATCTAGGACTCTTCCTGCAGGGAAGGCAGACTGATGCTCCTCAAGAAGCTCTTCAGGTTCTTGACATTGTGCTGCGTGAACTACCTACCACTAGGTACCTGAACAGCGGATGTGTGTTTTGTTTCCCTGGAGTCAGTATGTACTAACTTATATTGATCTTCTTGTTTTGGATGCTAAGGGTATTATTTTTTCTTGAAGGTATTGTCCTGTGGCGAGGTCATTTTATTCACCAAATCTGGGTAGGAGGCAACCATTAGGCGAGGGATTAGAAAGTTGGCGTGGTTTCTATCAAAGTATTCGTCCTACTCAGATGGGATTATCTCTCAACATCGGTAAGTATTATCATATCATTTATTTATTTAATTAAATATTTAATATTTAATATGCAAATGTCGTCCCATCTCTTTTTTTATGTTACATCGTTTATTTTTGTATGATTATAACTTATACTGTTGAAAATTGTTGTTAATCATAATGAGCGGACAATTACAAATCAAGCTCATACGATATTTGTTTTCTGCCTTTTGTAAATTAAGTCATTTGTCAAATTAATTAGTTTAGTTAATGTAATGGTCTAATGTTTTACTAATGGATTTACAGATATGTCCTCGACTGCATTTATTGAACCATTGCCGGTAATAGATTTTGTTACTCAGTTGCTCAATCGGGATGTCTCCTCCCGCCCATTGTCTGATGCTGATCGTGTGAAGGTTAGTTTTATGTCCTTTAGTATTGCTTGTACTTGTATTATTCACTTTGTGCCAAAGTTACTTCCTTGGAAAGCGTCAATATGTATATGTATTTCTTGAACTGTTCCAAAGAGTTGTGTTTTTCTGAGGCTTTTTTTTTTCCCCCCAATCCCAAGAAATGTGACTCATGTCTTTAATTTTTCAACCAACAGATAAAGAAAGCACTTCGAGGTGTCAGAGTTGAAGTAACTCACCGTGGAAATATGAGAAGAAAATATCGCATCTCTGGTCTGACTTCACAGGCAACGCGAGAGCTTACGTAAGTATTAGTCCCTTGTATGTGAAGTTGTCTTGGCAATATGAACAAAACTTCAAAGTATTTTTGGCCTCTCAATTTCAGGTTTCCCGTTGATGCAAGTGGAACAATGAAGTCTGTTGTTGATTATTTTTCTGAAACATATGGATTTGTCATTCAACATACCCAATGGCCTTGCTTGCAAGTGGGCAATGCGCAGAGACCAAACTATCTGCCAATGGAGGTTAAATCCCTACAAATCCAGAGCTATTTGTGTTAGTGGAAGTGCATGGTAATATCTTCTTGTGAATGTAGGTTTGTAAGATTGTAGAAGGTCAAAGGTACTCGAAGAGGTTGAATGAAAAGCAGATTACTGCTTTGCTCAAAGTCACATGCCAGCGCCCGGTTGAAAGGGAGCGTGATATTATGCAGGTTAGCAGATGATTTTCTCACTCCATGTCATAGATTCATAAATTTTGGATATACCAATAGTTTATTATCGTTTTGTATTTCATTAAGTACATTCTGCTATATGAATATATGTGGGTTGTTCATATCTTTTTAATCAGACGTATTCTCTGTATTTTCTCCTCTGAAGACTTTAAGGTTATTGTTGATACTGCTTTGGTTTGTATGGGGCTTAATGTCTTCACTGCATTGGTATAATGCAATACCTAATAATTCTGTGGTTTGATTGCTCTTGGTTGTTTCCTTCATAAAGCAGCATTTAATGTCTTTTTGAAATTTGATTACATGTTAGGTGCTTCTTGTTGTTGTTGTTAAGTGCTTTTCTAGCATTAGTTTGACCTGTATGCCAACTACTCTCTGTTAACGAGCATTGATTGGGCATTATTTGTGCCTTCTCTAAAATATATTATGTTAACCTTGTTCAGACGGTTCATCATAATGCTTACCGTGATGATCCTTATGCCAAAGAGTTTGGGATTAAAATCAGTGAAAAGCTAGCTCAAGTTGAAGCTCGCATCCTTCCTGCACCTTGGGTATTTCCTTCTTAATCTCATTTTATTAATTACTTTTATTCATTTTGAACTTGTTAATATCAGCCCCCCCCCCCCCTCTTGTTTAATTGAACTTCTTTTGCTGCAGCTTAAATACCATGATACAGGTAGAGAAAAGGATTGTCTACCTCAAGTTGGCCAATGGAATATGATGAATAAGGTACCCTACTCCCCCCCCCCCCCCCCCCCCCCCCCCCCCCCGGGTTAACAGGTACCCTGCTCCTTTTTAATTTGTTAAACTTGTGCATCTCCACTGAAGGTTCCTTGATCACGGTCTTTTTCATGCACGCGATCTATGGTGTATACTAAATTGAGCTAATAGTTTTTAATTATAATTATTTAATGAAGGATAATTCAACCATAATAGGCTATTGATTGTAAGTTGACGATGCATATATATGTATCTTTTTGAATGTTCATAGCTGCCCTTCTTGACAATGAGTTCTGAAATAACTTGCTGTGATTTGATCTAAACTGGTTCAGAAAATGGTCAATGGGGGGACAGTCAACCACTGGATCTGCATCAACTTTTCCAGAAATGTTCAAGACAGTGTTGCGAGTGGGTTTTGTTATGAGCTTGCTCAAATGTGTTGTATATCTGGCATGGTATGTGGATGGTGCCTGTTTCCTCTCTGCATCTCAGTTGTTAATTTTGATCAGATTATTTGCTTGCTTATATCTTTTGAATAATTGACCTATTTGGTTAAAATGTATTCAGGCATTCAACTCTGAGCCAGTACTTCCCCCATGTAGTGCCCGGCCTGACTTGGTGGATAGGGTTCTGAAAACTCGGTATCATGATGCAAAAGCCAGACTGAGGGGGAAGGAGCTTGATCTTCTGATTGTTATTTTGCCCGATAATAACGGCTCTCTTTATGGTAATGACGCCTTCCATCACATGTTTCCATATTGTTTCTTCCTGTAACCTTTTGATCAGTATCCTCTTATTTCTTCTACAGGTGACCTGAAACGAATAAGTGAGACAGATCTTGGGGTTGTTTCTCAGTGCTGTTTGACTAAGCATGTCTATAAAATGAGTAAGCAGTATCTTGCAAATGTTGCCTTGAAAATCAATGTAAAAGTAGGTGGAAGGAACACAGTGCTAGTTGATGCACTTTCACGGCGTATCCCTCTAGTCAGTGACCGACCAACAATTATTTTTGGTGCTGATGTTACTCATCCACATCCTGGAGAGGATTCAAGTCCATCCATTGCAGCTGTATGTTGAATTTACATCTAGGTTTTGATCATCTGTCTGGTCTTTATTTGCTTTTCGACTCAACTTTCATCAAAATCCACCCTGCTTTTGGGTTAAATAGGTTGTGGCCTCTCAAGATTGGCCTGAAATCACGAAGTATGCTGGTTTGGTGTGTGCTCAAGCTCATCGACAGGAGCTCATTCAAGACCTCTTCAAACAATGGCAAGATCCAGTAAGGGGAACAGTAACTGGTGGAATGATCAAGTACTCCCTCTCTTCTCTCTCTTGTTTCTGGTCGTGGGGTGCACATGCTGTCTGTTATATTTTTTGAGGATAAAAGTTGGGGCTGTAATTCATTTAATGGGCTTTGTTTGATTTTTCTGCAGGGAGCTTCTTATATCTTTCCGGAGGGCCACTGGGCAGAAGCCACAGCGCATTATATTTTATAGGTAAGCATTAGATTTATCAATCCTGAAAGCACATTTATTTTTTGCCCCTTTGGTTCTGAATTATAAACCTTTTGGCAGGGATGGTGTGAGTGAGGGGCAGTTCTATCAGGTTCTACTGTTTGAGCTTGATGCTATCCGCAAGGTTGGTTTCCCCCCTTCCCTTTTGTCTTCAGTAAAATTATTTTTGGCAAGAAAAAGTAAGATTTTTGAATGTCCTTAACATAGTTTATTTTCTCTGTTGCTTCCCTGACAGGCATGTGCGTCCCTGGAACCTAACTATCAGCCTCCTGTCACATTTGTGGTGGTTCAGAAGCGCCATCATACGAGGCTGTTTGCCAGCAACCATCATGACAGGAGTTTTGTTGACCGCAGTGGGAACATATTGCCTGGTATTTTATGTTTTGTTAACTTCTGGTATATGATGACATTTGTTTCCTGATTTGATCAATATGATAAAAGACATTATCTGGCAATCTTGCAGGCACTGTTGTAGACTCTAAGATTTGTCATCCTACCGAGTTTGACTTCTATCTTTGTAGCCATGCTGGGATCCAGGTGACGCATTCTTGCCTATACTTACAGTATGAATTGATTTGCTATTTGTACAGTGATGCTAAGCTATGCTCGGTTCCATATTGTTACAGGGAACAAGCCGGCCAGCTCATTACCATGTGCTATGGGATGAGAACAATTTTACAGCTGATGCACTGCAATCATTGACAAACAACCTTTGTTACACGTAAAATGAACTTCCCTTGATGTTTTCATCTGTTGTGGTCCCTTTTCTTTTTGTGCTCCATTTCTGATACTGTCTCTTACTATGTTAATGTTGTAATTAACAAGGCTTTGATTTGAATTTGACATGTTATGGTGGTTCCTGCAGTTATGCTAGATGCACTCGTTCTGTTTCAATTGGTGAGTAGCACTTCTTAAAAGATGCAGCTGTTGTTTGAATAGCTAAGATATGACTTGGTTATATCTAAGTTCGATGTGTTTCATTGTAGTGCCGCCTGCGTATTATGCTCATTTGGCTGCCTTCCGAGCTCGATTTATATGGAACCAGAGACGTCGGAGAGTGGGTCCATGACCAGTGGTGCTGCTGCTGCACGTGGAGTTGGACCAGTGCGGGGCACTCGACTGCCTGGTGTTGCTGCTACCGTTCGGCCTCTTCCCGCTCTGAAGGAGAATGTGAAGAGGGTTATGTTCTATTGTTAACCACCTGGAAGCGGCTTTGATACATTATGTGTTGTCTTGATCATATTTGGCAAAATTATTAAACATCACCTCGTATTGTTTTCACGATTGAACTATGTTGTTATTGTATTTCGATGAACTGAGAATTGACTGGCTTGTATTCTATTTATTTTGGCTAGAGTCTGAGCTTAACGAGTTTGTGTGCTTCTATAGCAGATTGACAGATATCTCCGCATGCATTTATAGCCATTCCTTAAAATCACTTTTAGTTGTCTGTAGTTTTTTGGTTTTAAGCTGGGGGGGTGGGGGATGGTTTCGACTTTCGAGGTTTTTATTTTTATCAATTTATGCTAATAGATCTAAATGGTCAATGGTAATTGGTGATGATGATAAGTGGGGAAAGGGTTTCTTTTCTTTTTTTTCGTGTGATGATGTGCTGTCTTGGAATGAGATAATATGTAAACATAAAATATAAGGAAATTTATAAGCAGTATTTTTTTAATAAATTATTTACCTGAGTGATCATTTCAAAAGCTCCACGGAATATGTAAAATAAGTGTATGACTAGTTTTTATATAAAAAATAAAATTGAAAAGCGCTATATCTATGATAAGAAGTTAATAAAAATATAGATGAATACTCTTTATTATTAATAAGAGTTAGTTGGAAGTTAAATTTAGTCATAAATATAAGATTTTGGTTCACTTTATTTTTTATATTTATCATTTTCTCAAACTAATTTAGGCAACTTATAAATTGATATATTATACAAGAGTTAAGTGACAATTTAGAGTAGGATGAAATTGGTACATTTTTTTTTATTACTTTTAAGGCAAAATTGTACAAAAAAGACTTCCGAATACCGTAGTTTCTTTTTGAAAATCTCTAAGATAAAAATGCTTTTTTAACCCGACTAACTAACGTTGGGCGTTTTGGTTTGTTAGGACAGAACAAAATTGCTGTATGAGAAGCAGTTGTTCATGTTTTGCAGTAATTTTGATTGACTAGTGTGCCCGTTGTCTAAAGAACGGCTTCAGTATGACCCATATGAAAGTAGTGGTTCATGTGAATTAAAGGACAAATATATTTGTTATCAAGTGCTTTAAATATGCATATGTTTAGTAGAGAATCAGGTAATTTGAATTATGAAATATGCGAAATTATCCTCGGAGTTTTGAAGGGGAAAAGAAATGTGTATTATTCATATCTGAATAATGCTGCTAAACAAATCTTATATTTTATATTAATCCATGGTAGGATGGATTTTCTGATTTTATTTCCTTTTATTTTTAAATGATCAAGTTACTCGATTTATTTTAGGGGAAAAAAGGGGGCTAGAATCTGTGGTCTTTTCTAGCTGTAACGCTTTGGCAGAAGACAGCAACAATTTATTTATTAATACTACTATTTTAACCTTCGATAACTTTTTTTTTTTTGGTGGTGAACTTCATGACTGCTCTTTGCTTTATCAATAGAGTACTTCTATTTTGTTCACGGAATGTCAAGATCGCTATTAATATTAATTATATATCCTTTCATAAATTCCAAAAGATATATAATAAGCAATAATTATTCGTGGTTTATAAAATTTCATTAATTGTATTTTGCAAACTTATGCTTTCGGAAAACATCACGCTATTTTGATCAAATATATATTTGCAATTTTTTTAGTGGATACCTATATAATGTATACACAGATAATAGAGAAATTCTAGTACTTACTAATTAGTAATATCATAAAAATTAATTCCCCTTACCATTATCTTTCATTTATATGCGGTCCTGTGTTTATGTAGTTTAAATTCAAATTATAATTAAATTGGGCTATGAGTTTTTTTTTCCCGTGATTATACACAAATATATATATATATATATATATCAAAATAACAATGACAGTATTTCTTTAGCACAACAACGAACTAATATTTTCCAAAATAGCCCACGGTAAGCAGTCAAGACGGCAAACACGAAGTCTTTTCAAGACTGCAGAGGGTTATAACTCTTCCTTCGTTAATTACTCTTCCGATCCTCAATATAAGACTCATTTGTAGGATAAGTTGTACTACAAAATGACTCTTACATTTAGGATTGGAGGAATATTATTATATATATATATATATACATACATGCATGTGTGTGTATATATAGATATATCCTTGATTAGTTTCATTATATATAGTCTGATTGTATACATAAGAGAGAGAGAGAGCGAGCAGAGAAAATCGTCAATGGCGGAGAAGAAAGTGATGGTGGTAGCCATGGATGAGAATGAGCACAGCTCTTACGCTTTAGAATGGACTCTTGACACCTTCTTCACCCCTTTCCATTCTTCTTCTTCTTCTCCTTTCAGCCTTGTCATCCTCTATGCTCGCCCCTTCGCCCCCCTCCCCGTCAGTGTCGCCGGCCCTGGTAAGTTCCCTCTATACTGTCTGTCCTGCTCGACTCGATCTGGATTAAATTTTTATATCCATATAAAATAATATGCAAAAAGGTGTAATCGTATGCATGAAACTCACGTTCCTTCTATAGACTCATCTCTTTTTAATATGCTTGAATTATTATTATTATTATTATTATTAGCAGCAGCACCACCATCCACCACTGTCATATACGCATGTTAAAAATAAAACGTAACTAGAAATTAGAGATTATGATAACATTCTTTGGTGGGAAGGATTTGTAGACGTGCTTCCAACACTGGAGGTGCAGATGAAGATGGTTTCTGATCAAATTGCTGAAAAGGCTAAGCAGATTTGTGCTGATAAATTAGTGAGTTTTTTTTTTCTCATTTAATTATATATTTGTTATTGTGTGGAAATGATAATTATATATATATATAATATAATATGTAAGGTGGAAGATGTGGAAGTGGAAGTGGCAGAAGGGGATGCCAGGAATGTGTTGTGTGATGCTGTTGATAGACACCGTGCTTCCATCTTGGTTGTTGGCAGCCATGGCTATGGCAAGCTCAAAAGGTCCATTTTTTGAATAATTTTTTTGGCCATTTTTTATAATTAAAACCATGATTTCATTTCGCAAGTTACAGCTTTATACATAAAATTAAATGAGGTTATTAAAAAAAAAGGTAAAGGTGTACCCAGCACCTTGATCTTATTTCTCAGGTGCATCTAGCACCTTGATCTTATTTTTGGTGCATCCAACATCCTAAAAATCAGAGTGTTAGATGTAATTAAAAAAATAACATCAAGATGTTGGATGCATTAAAAAAATAAGGTCAAAATGTTAGATATGCACCATACAAAAGATTAGGATATTAAATGCATCTGAAAAATAAGATCATAATGGTGATCCATCTTTACCCCAAAAATAAAAAATAAAGAGTTTGGATTACCCCTTCATGGCAAAGATGGGCATGTTGAATTTAAAAAATTAATTTTATATCATATTCTATTCATTTAAGGAACATTAAAATTATAAAAATATAAAATAAATTTTGAACCATCTCTAATTTTAATCTCTCTGTTTTTGCTTTGGACAAAATAACTATCTAGTTTCAATCTAAATGATCCAAATTGAAAAAGGGGTATAAAGAAAGATAGAAGATTCAAAGGCCAGAAAATCAATATTGCCTAAAAAAAAAAAAAAGTGTTTCGATTGTTTTTCTCAAACTTGGTCTGCAACTTTTAAATGAATCAGTATATCAGTGTTAATATTATTAATATTAATATAAAATTTACAGCAAGCCATATTATTTTTGGATATATAATGTTTTCTTACTCATACCTTAAGAATAGTTCAACTAATTTTTATTTTTTTTGAGACTATCTGTAATACATGGAACTTACATTTAATTAGTAGCACAAAACAGTTTACAAAAATGCAAAAATAAAATTTATTGTTAATTAATTACGTCTAACTCGACTGAGTTTTTTTCCTTTTGTTTTTTTTTTTCCCCAATGCAGAGCGTTTCTGGGGAGTGTGAGTGATTATTGTGCTCATCATGCTAACTGCTCTGTGATGATTGTGAAGAGGCCAAAGTCCAAACATTAAAGCCGTTAAGCTCTTCCACTTCATCATTTCCACTTTATTGTTATTATTATTATACAAACTATGCACTTTCGAAATACTTGCGAGGGTATTTTTATTTAGCATATGTAATAATAATTAGTTTTCAATGCTTTAAAGGTGGCCAACAATTATCATGATCAGTTTATTTCATATTTTGTGTTTTATGGGTGACCCTTCAGTTATTTGTTTCTCTCTGTTTGTGTTCAATACAAGTCATTTTGTTTATGTTTGAGATAAAGACCCTTCCCTTTTAATTCTATGTTGTACTTTTTTTTTTCCAATTAAAAAAATTAAATTCGTTTGCCAGTTGCGCAATTTTGTTCTTCAAAAATTGTATGATAATGCATAGTACTACTTCTGGTCCTAATTATAAGAGTTAGTTGACTAATTTGAGGATATTAAGGAAAGAAGTTAACTCAGTTATTTGTAATAAATATGTGTTTTTTTTAAAATATCCATATTAATCAAGTGTATTGGCTGAAACTATCATTGTTATAAGAACTATCTTGGCAAAAATATATATAAATATGAGAGACAAAGTGGATTGAGGTCTTATATTTAATATCAAAGTAAAAGTCAAACAAAGTCTTATATTAAGAATCGGAGATAGTAATAATTTGCATTTTACCATAAAAAGAAGTTATCAATGTTTAAAAAACAATACAGATAGGTAATACCTTTTATTATTTTATTTTCAATTTTCAAGAATACTCTCTTTTTTAGCCATCTTTTGAGAACAATCTCAGAGTAAAAATCTAAAATATTGACATGAAAATGATGATTCATAAATAATTACAAACAGAACCACCTTGCGCTTGTGTCAAAAAAAAAAAAAAGGGGAACCATTTTGGGCTTAGGAGGCCCATGTATTTATTTCAACCAATTCTTTGTCGTTTAGCAAACAAACTCCCTGTCCTCCTTCTCAAGCCACTCCTCCGTTTCCCTCCGTCTCCGAGCCGCGAAGGTTGGTCGCTGCAACATTTGCAATACCCCTATATTCCTCTCTACTGGGCGATTTCCACCTATCAACTTCTGACTCTTCCTCTCCAAGGAGACAGCTCAAGGAAACCTCTATTGCCTTCGCCGTCAACATTGCTGAGGAAACTTCTGTCTCCTTCTTCTCCTTCGGCGTCAGCATTGCCGCCGACAGAAACTGATTATTTCACCTTAGAAACCGCGACTGTCTCTTCCCGCTGCTTCTGGTTTCTCTGATTTCATCCTTCTAAGCCATCAACGTTGTCGTCGACGGCAACAGTATCTTTCATCACGGGGAACAGAATTTAGCGACTCAAAACTCTTCTAGGAGTTTACGCTTCAGGTTTAAATCCAGCAACCAAGGTAAAGTTCTTCCTTTACATGCTACTCAAAATTAATAAACTTCAGGCCTTTTCATCTTTTGAAACTTACCGAGCACACGGTGCTGCGGATAAAACTTTTATAATCCGTAACTTAAAGTGAATTGGGGTTATAGTTGTCTTTATTCTGAATTAACTGGCTAACAGTTATAATTATCTTTATTTTGAATTATTGTTTTGTTATCTTTATTTTAAATAGTTATTTAATTTCCCTGTAAGAATTTTTTCTTAAAACGTGTTTCAGCAATACATGAACTTCCGGTGAGCTATGGTGCTAGCTAGACGTGCAAAAATTGTTGGCAATCTCCTTTGGAGAGCTGTACAAGATTCTGGCTTTAAGCAGCCGAGTGATGTAAATAAGCATTCTTGTCAATGCTATGTGACTGTGCCTGAAAGCTCTGAGTTGCCAAAAAAACTGAAGACGTCTGAGAGAAAGCCACTGGTGAGAAGTATTAATGAACTGAAGCGTGAAGCTAGACAGAAAAAGAAAGATAGGCAAAAGGTGCATGAGATTATACTAGAACCTCCTGAGAATGGCATGTTGGTGAAGCAATTAATTCCTGTTGCACATGAAGTCTGTGCTGCCAGACATGAACTTTTATCTATTGTTTCGAGGCTTGTCAAGCACATTGCTATTTATACATGCAGGTAGTCCTACTATTTATTTAAGCTAATCGCTTTCCTACATAGAAGAGCTTCCCAATTAATTATGATGTCTGAATTCTAACTTCCAACCAAAGGCCATGTTTAACCATCTGGATTTTTTTTTTCGTATTAAAAAATTTCTGAGACTTGTATTCTTTTAGATAAGAACTTTGATCTGATAGACTGATGGTTCAATCATGCTGGGTTTCGGGGCACTTCTTAACGTAAACAAGAACTGTTGCAAGTGAATTATGTTGAAATACCTCACCGTTGAGTATTTTTTTTCCCTTCCGAACATTTACTTTGCAGCTTGTGTGGAGAAGCCCATGTTGGTCATCCGCCACATAAAATAAAATCATGTAATGTCAGAGGAAGCTTATCCAGCAAACAGCATAGCTGGGTCAGAGGAGGTGTTGAACATATTTTGCCAACTGTAGAGTCATTCCATCTCTATGACAGAGTAGGCAGGGCAGTTTCACATAATGAAATGCTCCAAGTGGATCGAATTCCTGCAATTGTTGAACTGTGTGTCCAGGCAGGTGTTGACATACCTGAATACCCCACCAGGAGAAGGGCGTTTCCTGTTTACTGCTTGGCTGGTAGGATAATTGATTTTGAGAAAAGGTTTCCCAAAGATATTTCTCCTACCGAACACATAGATGCAAGTGGGTTTTGGCATGAAATAAAGAGGGTAAATAGAGGTGTGAATTCGATGGAATTGTATTATAATGATATCCAAGGTTAGTGGAGTTAAATACGGTTTTCTTCTTTCCTTCTTGTTCTGTCATTTTTCTTTTATTGTTTTTAATATTAGACTGTGCCTGTTAGCAGGCTTTGGTGCACCTTTGGCTGTAAAAGGACTGAAAGCCTGGGAGAAAATGTGTACAGGAGCTTCAAAACTTATGGAGAAGTTTGCTGTCCAAACTTGTGGATATTGTCCAGAGGTGCAAGTAGGGCCTAAAGGTCATAGAGTTCGAAATTGTCAAGCCTTCAAACACCAGATGAGGGATGGGCAACATGCTTGGCAGGAGGCTACAATCAATGATTTGGTACCTCCAGTATATGTCTATCATATTCAAGATCCGCAATCTAATGAACCTTTGGTAAACGGGTTGAAGAGGTATTATGGAATGTTGCCTGCAGTGGTTGAGCTATTTGCGCAGGCTGGGGCACCAGTGGGAAAGAAATATGGCAGTACAATGAGGAAAGATGTTGTGATCCCTAAACTGGATGAGGCAAAGTGGGTTGTTTAAAATGATGAATTGAATAGCTTGCAGTCCAGGGAGGGGGCCTTTCAGGTTGAGAGAGAGTGGATATGTCTGAGATAATGAGTCAGGCATGAGGTTGGAGGAAAATGAGAAAGGTAGGTTGAACTTTCTTGTGATTGCTGACAAGTAAATTTTGCAGTTTTGGTTGCGTGGAGCCTACGTCTTCCTTGCATGGAACTCAATGTTCCCTCTTTTCCCCCCGTGCTCTTCAGTGAAGGAGACACCATAAAATGCACATCTGGAAACCACCAAATTTAGCTGGCGACTTGGTTTTACTTCGTTATGTTATCCACTACTTCTAAAATGCCAGATTCTGTTGTGGAAGGGTCTCTCCGAATCTCTCATGTAAATGCTGGCAAGCAATCAATTTTAGTTCTTGATTTGAGCAAAATCGGGATATCTTTTCCTGAGGTATTTCTATGTTGCTTTTAATGATATGTGGTTCTGATTCAGAAGGATTCTTGTTATACTAACTAAACACCTTAATATAAAACCCAGTTGATTAATTTAGAGAATTTAAGAAAGTTGCTAAATTACTTTAAAGCATTCATATTTATTATTTTTTTCCAAACTAATTTGTGCAATTTATAAATTGATATATATTCTAATGATATACATAAGTATTTTAGAGAAGTCATATAATATATGCTATGATTAAATAATTTAGTAATTTTTTTAATCTCTTGCAATCAGTCAATTTAATCTACTAGTAAGGTCTTATACTAAGCAGGGAGCTAGAATTGCTATAAAATGGTTAGCTATGTGTGATTCTTGACCAAGAAATCTTTTTTCTGGGATGAATGTATGAGAATAGAGTCCCGCCAATGTAATGAACACAGAATCTGAAATCTGTATAGAAAGTATTCGAGAAGCAAGAAAACAGCTCAGGTTGAAAAGACGCCGAAAGTAAGACAGTGAGCTTGGAAAGAAGAGATGGTAGATTGCTGGAGGGACAGGCGCAGAGACGGTGGAGACTAGAGGGGAACTCCGAAGTCGAACAGAAACCAGTATGAGTTGAGGTAGCGCTCAGCGATGGAAGGCGAGGGATCCAAGGAGGCCGCTGCTATGGCTTCAAGGGCGAGACTGACCAGACTAACGACAGACTACGGCTGCCACGGCTCCTCCGCGTCGGGGGTAAAATTGGACTTTTGCTTTAGTAACTACATTAAAAATACACATAATTTTCTGATGTATACCAAAGACTTCCACAATCTTTTTTTTTTTTTTTTTGAAGAAAGCCATGTCTAACACCAAAAAAAACATGGTTTTAGTACGAGATAGAGAGAGCGACTTCCATTAATGACCTTTTTTTTTAATATATATAATCACTTTTTTCCCTTACAAAATTTAGTGCCAAAAACCATTTTTTCACAATTTATTCTACTCAAAATTTATTATTTTAAATCACTTTTTTTTGTCAAAATCTATTCTCCACATATTAGTTTTCAAAGAATAGATTTTGAAGAAAGGTGAACAAACCCTAAAAAATCTTGTAAGTAGTTAATATTGAAATGCTTTAGAATATTTATTACCATCTCTAGTTTTTATATAAAAACTAGTTTGACTTTCAATTTGATCCTAAATATAATATCTCAATTGATCTTGTCTCTTATATTTATTTATTTTGTTCGAAATGATTTTTGTAGTAGTTGCATATCTTAAAAATTTCATCAAATAATAATTCTAGTTAATACACATAATTAACAAGGATATTTTAAGGAAGATAATACTTATTTATTATAAATAATTAACTTAACAAATTTTCTTAATATATTCAAATTAGTTAATTAGTTTTTATATCAAGAATCAAAAAGTGGTACTTTGTTTTACCCCTACGATGTGGTTAGAGATGACTTATTTTCGTGTTCCAACCAGATTCTCATGGAAAAACAATTTTCCAATAACTACCTCATCCTTATCTCTCTTCCTAGACATCCGAATTGGTTACCGTTTCCTAATTCCCCATGCATATGATTGGAAGATCAAAGCATGCGTGGCAGTAATGCATGACATTTTGATTGTTCACTAAAAGTTTCAACAGAGCGTCGTTTTCTCATTTGAATGATTGAATATTTGAATCTGCAGTTGCGTGACCTAATTGGCGAAACTATTGAACAAATCACTAAATATAAAATAAAATTGTATATTTAATAAAACCTCTTTTAAATAAATTTAATGAAAACTTATATATATTCTTCCGATCCTTAATATAAGACCCATTTAACTAATTTGATTAGATTAAGGAAGTTAAGTAAGTTAGCTAATTATAAGAAATGTGACATATTTTTCCTAAAATACCATAATCATCTTTCTTAATACCCCCTCTTCCTTCTCTACTTGATTATAATTGAGAAAGTATTTATAGGAGTAATTTAGAGAAAATTAATAAATATGAGAAATGAGTCTTATATTTAGGATCAAAATCAACTCAATAATTGAGTCCTATATTAAGGACCGGTAGAGTATATGAGAACAACATGTCTGTATGCATAGTTCAATACCTTTGTTTATAAATAATGCTTTTGTTTCTAACCAGGAAAAAAAAAATCGAGTTGGAATTTCGTCGCAAATGATGTAGTAATACATTTATAGTGCATGAAGATGCAAAATAAGTTTGAGATGGAATGCAAAATTAGGGTTCATCTTGAGGATGTAAAATTATGAAAATTTGAGTTTACTGAAACTAATTTAAATGTTAATCAAATATTGTGTTAATTAGGTCGGCATTAATTTGACATTCTAATTCCTAAGATCGACTTATGGCAAGTCAGTGGTCAACGCGTCTGGAGGAAGGGCGCTTCCGGTCTGCCTACCTTTACCTCAATTTATGGCTTCAATTTTGCAATTTTTTTCTCTTTCTTAATGGGAAAAAAAATCTAATCCCATCATTAAATCCTTACCCTATTTTTTTAATCAATAAATCCTTATTCTATTAGCTTCATCAACTTCACCTGAAATCAAATTCAGATGATTCCAACGGGATGAGCAGTTGAGTATTACTAGCTGCTTCCATAAGCAATTTTTTTTCTTTAAAAAATAAAATTTGCTTTTGAGTGTCCGTATATGAAATAAAAGACAAGTTTTATTATTAGCTAATTGTTTGACTCATTTATTACTTTCCAAAATTAATCTATATTAATAGCAAATAAAGGCCTTGAATTTTATGACCATTTATTAGTGCTACATAAGTAAAATTCCCATATATAAATACATACACACACAATGACACAAATAACAAAAGTCATTAGTGATTTTGACATTGAAGTAATCTAGTGGAGACAATATAATTACGTTCCAAAGATCAAATGTAATTTAAATTGAAATGATATCAAATATTTCTACAAAGTTGTGGTTGCAGCTTTTGGCTTTCAAATATTAATAATTGGAAATATTCAATATTCATAAAAAAAAATGAATTGGATAAAGTAGGATAAAGACTCCATCGTTGATGAATTGATTAATTAAGGATACATGCCTTTAAAGTTACAATTTGCCCGATATTTTAAAGTGAATGACCATTGGGATATTCTTTTTCTCTTTTTGTAATTATACGATAATGAACAATTTTATCAATTGAGTAATTATATAAAATAGATTTTATCTTCTAGGCTATTTAAATATATTAAAAATAATTACATGATTGAAAATCAAATTTTTAATTATTTAGATTGATTTGGCAGTGAAAAATTAAATAACAATAATTTATATTCATCACACAAGAAACTACTTGTTATTCCCATATATAAGGTGGGGATCAAGTTTAATTATTAATAGAGGATGTTAAAATATAAATTGTTAACTCAGCTTAAAAAAATATAAATTGTTAACGATGTTGACCTCTACAAAATTTTAAGGATATTGATTTATTTTTATTCTTTTTAAAAAGAAAACACTTTTTTTTTCAAAAAATTATATTACCTACCATTTATTTTTTTTTGTCTTGCCACCAACATGCCGGTCTTTTGAACAAAATATTAATAAACTATATAAATTTTTTTACTACCTTTGATCATTAATATAAGACTCAATTAACTAATTTAAAAAAAAACAAAAAGTTACTCGATTACTTAATTATAACATATTTTATATATGATCTCTCTAAAATACTTACGTGTATTATTATAACATATGTTAATTTATAAGTGAAGCAAATTAATTTAAAAAATAATAAACAAAATATTTTAAAGTAATTTAATAATTTTTTAATTATCTTAAATTAGTCAATTGGGTTTCATATTAAGGACCAGATGTAGTATTAATTACAATGGAGATCACAGTAAGAGGCAGCGGGTTATAAAATATCATCCTTCATTCCCCAAGGAGACCAACAACTGTTTCATATTTCTATATTTAAATTTTATCATATTTATGAAACAAAATCATGAGAAAGTAACAAATAAAGATGGAGGAAATTACGATATCCTAAATTAGAATTCATTACAACACTTTAATAAAATTTTACAATTACAAATAATAATATATTTTTGTGAAAATACCTGATTTGAGATTTTGCAATTTTTACGGTTTTTTTTTAGTATCCACATAATCAATGTCTAACATATATCAACGAAAAATTTATTTACATATAAAAAAATTGGGGAAAATTTTCCCATTAAAATTTGTTGTTGGTGAAAAAAAAACTTAAATAAGAGTATACTGGTGCTAAAACCCGTTTGTTAGCTAGATTCATGTTTGATATATATATATATATATATATATATATATATATATATGAATAGTTATTTCGATTTTAAAATTACCTGTTTTTTTGGGGTCAACATACTCTAATTTCGATTACAAACACTGACATAAGAAATGAATATATAAAACTAGGTCTCAGTTATTTTTAAAATAGCTGTATATAAAGTCAATATTTTCAGAAGTTAATATTTCTCTTTCTCAAATTGTCTCAATTTTTTTCCCAGTAAATTATTTGTGAAATTATAAAATGAATGATAGAAAGCTAAGCGTTTAAAAATATCCTTTTTCTATATGGAAAAAGTTTCCACATGGATTTTCACACTCGCCAAATTTAAAAGAAGGGCAACAAAAATTGATGTGATTTATGGTGACAATGAAGCCAATAAAATGAGTTAAGACTTTGCAATCTAATTCAATTATTATTAGATAAGTACATGTTCAAAAATTCATAGTTTACCGTGACCCAATGTTTTATCCACGCATATATATAATTTTAGAAGAATTTTTTAGGATTAAAAAACCATTTATTTTTAAATAAATATTCTTTTTGAATGATTTAATTTAAGTTTTTTATTCGAGAACATGATTTTCAATGCCCATGCTCCTTCCAACCATTTTTGGTATAAAAAATAAAATTATTAAGGGAATTATTCTCTTAGGCTGAAAATTTGGATCCTCTTAAAAAAAATCATAGTATTAAAAGAAGCGCATCCAATTAAGTGCTACAATACTAAAATTAAATTTGACCTAGTAGTAGTACTAGTTGTCATATAATTTCTGGCAAAACAATTATCATATAATTGAATAAAAGAGTTATTTTTATTAGACTCAATTAAGTTGTTTTAATTAATCAAACGATTAGAAAATTAGAATTTGTTCAAAGTAATCGTTATTTTTCATTGTCATTCTCACTTGTAGTTATGATAGTGCCTTTATCTGGAAAGACAACAATTCTGATAACCCTTCGAAAAAGGAAAAAGTTTTGATATTTTTGTCAACAACTTTGAGTTTTATTAAAAGAAAATAGTGTGACATTTACCAGCCCGGTCTTTCCATTTATTTGTTCCCTTACCTAACTATATTTAATTATGCTTCTGGGTTTATCAGCAAGATAATTAAAAAAATGTTAACTTTAAGGGTTATTATATAATACTAAGAGCTAGTTGACTAATTTAAAAAAATTAAAGAAAAAAATTACGTTAGTTATTTGTAATAAATATGTGTTGTCTTTCTTAAAATATCTTTGTTAATCAAGTGTATTGGCTATAACTACCATTGTTATGAGGACTATCTTGAAAAAAAATGCATAAATGTGAGAGACAAAATGGATTGGAGTCTTATATTTAGGATCAAAAAAAATTAAATAATGCTTTATATTAAGAATCAGAGGTAATATTATGTTGTCCGAAACTGTTCTTCTTAATTATTACTACACGGTTATTTAATTATATCATTAGATCCTTACTGAAAGTAAAGAAAATTGACGTGTCTTAAAGTAAAATTTAGGAAATACGTAGTTTAATCTTTTACAATTTATATATTTTATTATAACAATATCTATTAAATTAAATAAATATTGTTGTAGATTTTATTTTAATTGAGATATTGTGATTCATATTGATCAGGCTAGGATTTTGTTATATTTTTATGATTAAGATTTATTTATTTATTTTATATAAATTCTTATAAAACACTTGTTTGACAATTATTAGAGTTATACAAAATTAATATAAATCTGGAATTATACAGAATACATAGTTGTTATATTTTTATTTAAACAATAATTCAGACTAGATTATTAATCTCTGTTTTTTTTTGGGTCAAAATAACCCAAATTTTCTTATTACTAATCGCATGCATCAATTCCAAATATTAGAACTACCCAGATATTGATGCAACAAAATTTAGAAACGGAAAAATTAAATAATAAAAAAATCTCTAAATAAAATAAAATTATCAAAGAAACTCACATATTTTAGAATATTCCACTTCTTGTAAAACCAGCCTGCAAATTGTCAGAGCAGCCTAATGCCGTCAAACCAAATATTCTATGATTATAAATCTAGAAGCTTAATCTCTTCTTTTATAAAATAATTAGCAAAAATGTCAAATAAAGACCCATAAATTATTAAAATTGCAAAGGGGTTACCTGAATAAGCCAAATTGTCAGGAGGGACCCGGTCTCAAATTGCAATTAGCAAATGTAAGTGAAAAGACAAAATAGCCCCTCAGTAATTTGAACAAATTGAAACCGTGGCACGTAGTCCCCCTACTATCAACAACTTCCCACTTTTTCTTTTTTTTTTGCATTCCCCCTATTCTCGCGCACCTCCTTACTGCCATTTTGCCATAAGAGTAGTGTCGAGAGGAGTGTTGCAACCGTAAAGAGCATATTTGCTGTAACAGAAGTAAACAGAATAGTGGTTTATCGGCATTGTGGAAGGGTTTAGGGAAAGACAAGGCACCGTTGAACAATAGGGCAGCAATCGTGATTGGTGATCAAAGTCAACATCTACGTTGGGTGACTAATTATGGTAAGTTTGATGGCTAATTTTGTTTGGGTTGGTTGCTACAAGAATGTGATTCATTGGCGAGAAGAGTTTAGGACGAGAAAGTAGAAGTACCCAATTGTGATTGAGTGATGAAGAATGTTTTGATGTGAACTATATATGTTTTTTCTGTTAAATAACTTGTGGAAATGGTGTTTGCGTGGAGAGGGAATGACAATATCAGTTTCGTAGATGACAATAATAGCTGGGAAAATAACAATACAGATTTGGTAAAGTTAAATTGAATTAAAGAGGTACTGAAGTGTGTTTTGTTGTAAATGAGAAGATGGATGGTGGGATTTGACAAGTTTAGTAATCAAAATAACAATTTAATAATAGTAAATGACAAGTTGTTGATTAATTGGGAATAACAAGATGTCAATGCAAAATTGACAAGTTGGTAATGAGAAATAACAAGTTTGTAATAGTGAATAACAAGATTGCGATAAGGAATTGACAAGTTGATAATAGGAAATAACTTGTTTGAATAACAAAGATGAGTATGATAATTTGATAAGTTTATCATTTCAAATGACAAGTTAATAACTGTAAATGACTCGTGTATGATTAGAAATAACAATTATGATAAGTAGATGGGAATAACAAGTTGAGTTTAAAGATTTGACAACTTTTGTAGAGAAAATAACAAGTTTATCATAAGCGTTTGATTGACAGAATGAGTGTTGACAGAGTTGTTGTTAGTTAATTAATAAGTTGTTTTAGTGAATTATTGTATGTTGAATGTTTTGTAGGAAAAAAGACATGGCAAATGAGAAAGCCTCGACATCAAAACTAGTACACAATGGCTGGTTGCTGTTCAAAAGGGATTATCTGGCAACATTAGGTGACAGTGATATCAGAGGCAAACAAAAAGAGACGTTCTGTCAAAGGCATGGAGAGCTTTGTCTGATGAAAGAGGAAGAGGCACACAGAGTATACAAAGAAAACAAGGCTAGAAAAGATAAAAGAGGAGAAAAAAAGAAATATGTACCATCATTTTTAACCCGAGTGTCCATGAAAGGTTTTAAGAAATTACCACACTTTGTGAATAATGATGATGAGTTAAGGGATAGGGTGGAAAGGATAGGATTTGGAAGCTTGTTAAAGGTTAGATTGAAGAGACTCCCCCGTGATCTCATTGTGACTATGCTAAGATCATATGACCCACTAACATATCAATTTACAATCCGAGAAAAAACTGAGAAAATAGGAGCAGAACATGTTGATAACCTCTTAGGAATACGCCATGGTGGGGAGAAGATTAAAGTTGAAGTTTTGGAGGATGATGAAATATACAAGAACTTGAAGAATCAGTATCAGAAAGTGTCATTCAACAAAATACTGAATGACATTATTTTTGGGGAGGAGGATCACATATTTGAATTATTGTTTGTCCTATACACACTAGGTACCTCTTTATATTGGTGGGAAAAAAACTGAGGAAATAAGACCAGAACATGTTGATAAGCTCCTAGGAATACGCCATGGTGGGAAGGAGATTAAAATTGAAGTTTGAGAGGATGATAAAATATACAAGAACTTGAAGAGTGAGTATCAGAGAGTGTCATTCAACAAAATACTGAATGATATTATTTTTGGGGAGGAGGATCACATATTTGAATTCTTGTTTATCCTATTCACGCTAGGTACCTTTTTATATCTGTCATCTAGCTCAGAAGTGAGTGAGAAGCTGGTGAGAGTCATGCGTTCCATAATGGATGACTTTAAAAAGTATGATTGGGCAACACATATTATGGAGGACCTATGGAATGAAATGGCCTACTCTGTTGGTAGCTGCATATACTTGCTTTTGGTATGACTATTTTGTTTCTCACTGTGTTTAATTTTATTGGCGATATGAACAATGTAATTGGTAATGATATGTGGTGTTGTAGCTTTTTTTCGGTAAGCATTTTAACCTCAGCCAAGGTGCAAAACGAGGCTCTGCCAATGCTATCCAATATTGGACAGATGAGAAGATCAAATACTTGGCGAGTACTGAGAGGAAGAGCGTCAGGGGGATTTTGTATGGTGAGAAAGGGAGTGATGTTGTATTTGGCAAAGACAAGAGGATAAATGTTGACTCTCTGGATCCAATATGTGTATCTTTGGTAGAGTGATACTGTTGGTGAAATGAACTTGTTGTTTGTGATAGTTATGTTGTCATTTGATAAACTGAACTTGCTATATATAAAACTTAAGTTGTGAGTGGATCAAGTGTCATTTGCTATAGTTGACATTGTTACTTGATAAACTTAACTTGTCAAATACGGTACCAAAATTGTGATTGGGTAATGTGAATTTGTCATTTGCTAAATTTTGGTTTGGGTTGTTATTTGATAAATTTATTATTGATTATACTTGAGTTGTGATGGGGTCAAGTGAACCTATCACTTATTATAATATAGTTATTATTTGATATACCAAAGTTGCTAATTATAAGACTGAAGTTGTGATGGGGTAAAGTGAACTTGTCATTTGTTATAGTGTTGTTGTTATTTGATGTATCGAAGTTACTAATTATAATTCCAAAGTTGTGATTGGGTAAATTGAACTTGTCCATTTGATATAGTAAAGTTGTTATTTTGATATACCAAAATTGTTATTCGCAATAGTGACAGGTTGTTATTTGTTATAGTGTAGTTAGCTTGTTATTTGATAAACGTCATTTTCATATCGGAGCTGAAGCAGTTACATGCACAATTAATGAAGAGGATAGAAGAAAGCCATCAGAGGTTGATGAATATGATAGATGAGGAGCTGTTGAGCGTGCACATTCTAAGAGAGAGAAATGGCAAGACAAAAGGAAAAGCTCATGCTGAGACACTCACATCAATTGTCAGTGGCTCTGAAGATGATGATGAGGAGAGACAGAATGTTGGTGAGACTAGTGAAACTATGCAGAAGAATGATAGAGGGAGTGATGGTGAGAGTAGTGAGAAGAAAGAGAAAGAGAAGGATGACAGAGGGAGTGATGATCAGACAAGTCAGGAGAAGGATGATTGGGGGAGTGATGATGAGACAAGTGAGGAGGAGGAGGAGGAGGAGGAGAAGGAAAATGATGATGGAGAGAATGATGATGAAGATAGTTAGGAGAGGGATGAGGAGGTTTTGCTGCTATATATAAATGAGCACTGTTATCATTATATCTAAACATATTACAAATATCACCTTCATGATAAAGATCAATTAGTGTGCTGTCAGCAAACTTAACTGTGTATTTAATCTCACACCCTTTAACATCATTGTCTATCTATTGGGATATTATCTCCCTTAATTTCTCGAGTATTATCCCTTCTTTTATACTGCTTGCTCTCACACTTCCTCAACGTATTTAACTTCACCTTTCTTGTTTATTTCAGAATACCTACCAACATGAAAAAAAACAAAACAAATCCTTCTAATAGCTTGACCTATTGTTACAGTTCATTTTCTCGTGCTAACTTGGAACAAAAATTTACATATAATAAATATATCAACTTCAGTATACTTTTATTCGATCAAACGAATCGTTTGCATTTAGAAATCAAGACCAACTACCTCTTCTCTTCCTTACTTGACATTAAGGTTTTACAAGTTCGACATTCTAAATGACAAGATCTTCATTCCCTCCCCTCATTGCACCACATTAAACTTCACACTCAAACTAACAATCATTACCTCCTTCCATTTTCCTTCTCGGACTCTACCATTCGTGACATTCCTAGCACAAATCAGTGGCAACCTGTCCCATGAAAATCACAAGTCAACAATCTAGCTACAAAGACAAAAATTTTGAAGCTCAACCCAACTGAAACCCCCTTAAACAACATTATTCTATAATCAACTCTGACTCTCACTCCCTCCATACCTATCACCCAACAACCCACAATGTCACTCGCTACATTTAAGAACAAGATGACATTCCTTGGTCTTAGAGGGTAGAGAAGAAGAAGAGTAGTTTACTTAGAAACATTACTTACTTGATTCTCAAGCTTGTGTACCACTCAGTCTTCTCCTCCAAGCTCTCCACCGATCAGATTCTTTGTCTCAGCCTTCGTTAATGAAGCTGATTTAATGAGGGGTAATTTCGTCTTTTCGCCAACATTTGCTAATTACAACTTGAGATTGAGTCTCTCCTGGCAATTTGGCTTATTGAGGTGACCTCCTTGTAATTTTGATAATTTGGGGGGTTTTTGTTTGCTATTTTTCCAAATAATTAATTTAATTTCCTAAAAAATAATTAATTTCATTTTTTAATGTACCAACTTGCTTGCACTCTCTCTGCCTTATCACCACGCTAACAATGTTTTTCTGTTTTTATCTGACGTATTACCTTATGATTCAGATATATCAAGGGTGATATAAATAGGATTTTTTTAATTAATTTTTAATTTAATATTAGTGTGTGTGTGTGTATTTATATGTTAGTATCTTCGCTGGCGAATACCAAGTAAACGACTGATACTATTGGGATCGAGGAGGCCAAAGCGGAGACTTCCATATTGTTCATTGACCGGTAATGAAGGATTCCGTCATCGCCGGCAGCGTCGACAAAACCTCATCATCGGCCGGCGTCGACCTCACAAAGCCGCCGTCGTGGAGCTCCGGCGGCTCCGGCAGCCATGGGCTGGTGAAAAGAGTGACGAAAATGAGTGCCGTGTTCGTGGGGTTCACCGTCTTGTGGGTATTTCTGTATAACTCTGCGTCTCCCTTCGGCTTCCCCGTCATCTCTCATTACCTCACCGCCGCCATGCCCGCCGTCACCAAGGTCACCACTCTCTCTCTCTCTCTAAAACTTACACTGTTTTGTCTGGTTTTGCATCGCGGTGCCCATTCTGGTTTTGCTTGATGAAGGTGCGAAACCCAGAAACAATATTGGATTTTGAATCATAGGTTTTGATTCTTTTCTGTGTTCTTGAAATCCCTTATGTTCTGTTGTGAAACTGAATCCTCTATTGTCGCGGTTTAAGGGAGAGCGAGATAACTGTGATTGGACTTTTTTTTTGGTTGTTGAAAGTTTTAATATATTATGTATAATAATATTTTATTATTGGAGAGGATACATGTTGCTTTTTGTTTGGGGAAAAAGTTAGATTTATGAAGCAAAATATGTTTACATAGTTAATTATTATTACTAATTTGATAATTATTAGTCCTTCTGCTCTATGAGTCATTTGGTAGGTTGAATTTAGTTTTAAACATAAGATTTGAATCTATTTTGTATTTTGTATTTATTATTTTTTCTTAAACTAATTTACCCAATTTTTAAATTTTTTTCTTTTGGTAAATGAGTTTTCATGTGAGTGGCGATACAGGACAAGAATCACTTAAAAAGGTAGGGATGAATTTAGAAAGAAGGGGAAATAGTGGGGTATAATTAATTTTCAAAAGTTCGTATAATTATAATATCGGCAGTTACTTGTGGGTTGAGTTGATATTTCAATTTCATGGATGAGTTTTCATGTGAGGGAAAAGCGGAGATAGAGGGCAAGAATTCAAGGGGCCAAAAGGAAATAGTGGGGGCAATACTTGCAAATAATGAAAGTAGTGGGGACACATATATAATTAAAAAAATTGGGGTGATGGCGAAATAAGTGGGCGGATTCAACTCCCCACAGGGAAGTGTGCCCCATGCCAAGTCAAGTCGTCAGCCCAAAAGTTTTGATCTTTCACAGTAAATATTGTAGTGGCAGAAGTAGCGGGTTATTATTATTATTTTTTTAAAACTGTCTTCACCCTTTTTAACCTTTTCGATAAATATTTGGAAAATAATTAATAAGCCTCTTCAATTTGGAATTTGAATAAAATAATTAATTACTTTCTAGTTTCTAGCAATAGCGACCCCGTGAACAATTCAATAATTGTACTCAGCCAAACCTCATTAATTTTATTGAGATAAAATAATTAATATTTAAATCAGCAATTTGATTTAGATTTCAAAACGGGATATTTGTCCAAATAACTAATGTTCACAAAAAGTATTAGTTTAATTAGTAACAGTGAAATTCTTGTTTAGTAGTTTAATATCTTTTTGAAAGAAATACCATAATAAATTACGTGAATACAGCTTAATTTTTAAAAAATTTCTTGTGATGATTAATTATTTTTCTAATAATTAAAACTTAAAATTAAATAAAGTTTGCTCATTTTAGAAAGAATGACAATTGAAGACTGTGGAAAAAGTTAATACAAAATTAATATAATTTTTACTAGTGTTGAACTTTCAAATATATTACTCAAAATTTCATATTTCTAACTTACAAGATTTTATTCTTCATTAATTTTCTTATATACATTTTTAGTTAAAGTTAGGGTTAAAATGCTAATAATTTGGAAGCCCAATCATAAGTCCAACGACACGAAGACTCCTCTGTAAATACTCCTCCGATCCTTAATACAAGATTAATTTAACTAATTTGATTAGATTAAGAAAATTAATAAATATAAGACATGGGTCTTATATTTAGAATCAAAACCAACTTAAAATTGAGTTTTATATTAAGGACCGGAAAGGGTATTTTTTTTTTGGCTTGACTCTGTAGATCTCATTTGCAACGTCAAATCATCAGTACCTGTCCATCTAATTTTTTTAAGTTAGAATTAAGATCCATTAAAGTGTATATTTAATGGCCACATTTTAATTAATAGCTATCGTCTCTCATCTTGTTGGAGAAATCTGTGTGTGATATTTTGTAACTTTGTGATGATGTATGCAAGTGGGGGATGTACAGTAAGGCCACTAAATGTGTATGTGTTTGGTGATGGATGATGTGTGAAATACTGAAAGGAATAAAGTGTCAGAACTTGAAGGCTCTTATTTATTTGATTTGGGATGTGACATTAATGCCTCACCACCCACCCTTACTTGTTATCCAAAACCCACCTCTCTTCAACGTATTCAACTCTAGACCTCTGTTCATCACAGAGTGACGACAAATTATAATGAGTTCCTGAATTATTATTCTCCTAGTCCATGTATAACGTACTCACTAAATAATTTATAAATATTAAAAAAATTAATTAAATTAATTATTTTTGTAATAAATTCGTATTGATTCCTCTAATTGATTAATAAGGATAACTTGAAAATAAAATTATAAATTTAAAAAACAAAATGTACTGAAGCTTTATATTTAATATCACACCAAATACTAAACTGACCTCTGTTTGAGGTGGGAAGAAGCATGTACATCTCTTTTATATACACCAGGGACAATGTGATTTATCTTCCATTGCATACAAAGCATGGGCTATAATAGTATGTATAATCTCTCTCTCTCTCTCTCTCTCTCTCTCTCTCTCACCCACGCATCTACCTTTTACGTACAACATCAAAGCATGACTTGTTTATCTCATGATTAGTACAAAGCGTAAGTTTAATTTGCTACAAAAGGTGAGCTACTAGATTAACATCTTCATATGCATGTGAGTTCATTGTTCTGTTTTACCTCTAACCGCTGTGTGTATATACAGAGTAATGATCAAAATGTGATTCTCCCGAACGATGCACTAATAACTTGCTCTTTGTAACGCCTTTTTCCTGTTTGACGAAATGCTTGTGCGAAATTATGATATCTGCAGGGAGAATATGATCCGAAGCTAGAGAGTGTTCTGAGACGTGCGTCGATGGGGAACAAGACAGTGATAATAACAACACTAAACGATGCGTGGGCAGAACCAGGATCCATATTTGATCTGTTTCTGGAGAGCTTTCGAATTGGGAAGCAGACGAAGAAGCTTGCGAGGCACCTGGTGGTTGTAACCTGGGACCAGAAGGCACATGATCGTTGCACTGCCTTGCACCCACATTGTTATCGCCTTGAAACTAGCGACAATTTCACCAATGAAGCTTTCTTCATGACCCCAGGTTACCTCCACATGATGTGGAAGAGGATTGAGTTTCTGGGCTCTGTCCTTGAGATGGGCTACAGCTTTGTCTTCACGGTATGTTTGGCTTTCTTCTTCAATACTTCACACCAGACATCTACATTCATCTCAATCCTAGTACTAGCAAGAATTGAGGTTTCCCAAATTCGAAAGTGATCAAGTGTATGTGATAAGCATTATAAATCGCATCTCAGAAAACCTCACCAAGTATGGCGTGGTTTATAAGTTCAAGGGTTAATGACCCACACTTTAGCTGCTAACCAGACTTAAATAACTTCCGTGTTTAGGCCATCCATTGATATAAGATGGTCTTTATTATTTTAAAAGACCGCAAGTTAACCTGTTTTAGAAAGCAATAAAGCAATTTTCTAACATCGTGGTCACATATACTACTGTTCTTAGAGGCGCTTCAACCAAATCAAAGCACTTCATGATTCTTTTGTTTTTGGTTTGCAGGATACAGATATAATGTGGTTTAGAGACCCATTTCCTAGATTTTACAAGGATGCAGATTTCCAAATTGCTTGTGATTACTTCCATGGGAACCCACAAGACATGAGGAACATGCCAAATGGAGGATTCACTTATGTGAAATCTAACAACAGAACCATATGGTTCTACAAGTTCTGGTACAATTCAAGGAAACTGTACCCTAAACTTCATGACCAAGATGTGCTCAACAGGATCAAATGGAACCCCTTCATCTCCAGCATGAAGCTTCAGATCAGGTTCCTGGACACTGCTTATTTTGGTGGCTTTTGTCAGACTAGTAAGAACCTTGATCAGGTCTGCACCATGCATGCCAATTGCTGCATTGGCTTGGAAAACAAGATCAATGATCTTAAGATCTTGCTTGAGGATTGGAAGAAATATATGGCTTTGCCTCCTCAAGATGATCGTAATTCAACAACTTCACCTCTTCCTCATTGGACTGTTCCACAAAGTTGCAGGTAACCTCACGACATTTATTTTTCTCATATGATTATATTGTGTGTGTGTGTGATTCACCGATGATTTTCTACCAATTCACTGTATCTATTTGATTCCAGGAACTTATTTGATTAATGCCTTCTGCGACGTCCCATCTTCTCAATTTATTTTTATTTTTCTTTTAATCATTAGCTTGTAAATAAAAAGAGAGACATTTTAGTATTTTACAGTTACCAAGTGATATAGCTGTAATATGTTTTCTTTACTTCTTTACCATTGTTAGAAGTGCCAAAGCTGGACAATTTCATGATATTTGTCTATGAAACATTGAAAAAAAAAAACTACACCGCTTCATATAACTTCAAGATACCAAAATGTCACTTATTTTATTTAGAAGCCAATAATTGAAAAACAAAAAAAAAAAAATCCCAAAAACCTCTCCTTTTCTCATATGATAATTTTGTGTGTGATTCACCAATGATTTTCTTCTCAAATTTTCTTTTATTTTTTCTTTTGATTATTAGTTTCTAAATAAAACGAGAAACATTTTGGTACTTTAATTTACAATTATGAAATGATATATTGTTATATATATTTTCAAATTATCAAATTATCAAAATTGCATAATTTCTATTAATTGGTAGTATTGTTGAGATGGTTTTGTTTGGCTTGTTTGTTGCTGGTTATTTTGATGAAGAACATCATTTGAACGTGCTAGAAGAAGTAGAGGGATTACAACTTTGCATGTATAAGGTAGGTCAGGCTAATTTTTAATTACTATATTTTGAATTTAAATTGGTAGAATATTTTAATTGCAAGTTTTTTTTATTAATATGGAAATCAAACTAACCCTACTATATAAATTGATTTTGAAGGTTGGAGAACTTATTCGTTGGAGTTTCAGATTTTACAGAAAATCTCTAAATTAATTATAAGTGAACAACAATTTGGTCAAGTTCTGGAAATTGTGTGGCAGGGACACTGAATTTTGCAATTGTGAATTTCTCCCTCCTCTCACTCTGCCTTTATTTTTTCCGTCTAATTTTTATACTTGAAACATTTAGATTTTTTAATTATGTTTTTTTAATTAATTCCTCACATACAGTAAGCCTTCCATTTTCATAACTTCTTGTAAACGAAGTTCGATGTTGTCGTAAATGTAGATTTTTTTTTTTGCTTTTGTCCCATATTTTATTTTTTATGATTTCAATGAAAGAATTCTTTTAAACCATATTTTTTGGGTCAAATTTTAAACCATATTTTATTATATGGACAATTTTACGTGTACATATATGTTATGTACATATGGCTTATAATATCCCTTCTGTTTATTATCCAGATATTATATATACGATAAATCTATTGATTAGTGCGTAGCGTCAGCGTTGATTGTGATATTTCACTCTTGAAAATTACGAAATGATAGTGGATGAAATTAATGTAACATAATGAAAAATAATAATGTAACATAATAAAATAAAATATCACTCCAATTAGTTTTTGGCTAAAATCACATTTAGTTAGTCAAAAAAATTAGTATTTTTTTGGCGTGATTCTGACTATTTTTCTTAAGTAACGTCTATGATAGTTTTATAATTTTGATTTTAATATTTTGATTTGTTTCAAACTTTTTAATATAATAATTATTCTCTATTCATAAAATTAGTATTTTTTTTTGGCCTGATTCTGACTATTTTTCTTAACTAACGTCTATGATAGTTTTATAATTTTGATTTTAATAATTTATTTTTTTCAAACTTTTTAATACAATAATTATTTTTTATTCATAAAATTATTTTCACCAAACAAAATTAAATAGTTTGATTAGCAACACATAATGTAGATTGTTAGTTGATTACACATGTCGGATTATATTTTTTGGGTGGACAATATTTTTCCTAATTTATTACCATTCTAAAGGGGATTAAATTAAATAATTGAAAAAGCTTTGAATTTGTAGGCTTACTCATTTTCCACCTTTGAGATTTTATTCTTAATTAATCAAAGCAACCAAGAAAAAAAGATCCGGGGGTTGGGGAATGAACTTAAGAATTTGCTGAACAAGTCATGTAGCACTTTGGAAAGGTCGGTGGGTTGGCACCGTTTCTTCAATCATGTCCAATTTTAATAAATTGATACAAGGACATGCACTTAAAAAGTAAAATTTATTAAAATTAATTTTTAAAATTCTCATCATGCCATGCATATCAAAAGAAAATAACATTTTAAAAAAAATAAAAAAACGTGTGAAAGTCCGCTTTAATTCTTGATATCCAATCAGTAATCTTTTTTCAAATTATATATTAGTAAGAGTTTAGTTTTAGATAACACCATGAAAGTTTGAGCCTGAACATGATAAGGACAATTTTTTGTTGCAAGGAATTTATGTGGGTTTAAATGTAGGTTAAAATTTCTTATTTTCTAAAGGATGCATTTGCAGTAAAATAGAAAATTGATTAGTATATGTATTAACATATATGAAATTATCCGTTTTGTTTTGGATAATTCAATTTTCTTTTCAGTTTGAGGAGCAGCCCATGATATAGTTATTATAATGTTCTTTAATTGAATTACAAATTAAAAAAATTGATAAAAAGGAGCAAGACGAGTTTCTAGAATGAAAACAAAATTCAGCATTATATCTATTCGAATTTTTTTTCCCAAAGTACAGACAAAGCAGGGTAAAAACTATACAAAAGAAAAGAGCTAACTTGGAGCATTATCTTCCATTTGATGAGCATATCAAGCTAACTAATCAGCACAAGAAATCATTTACAAGAAATTATTTCTTTGAAGACATGATCTTTATTGAAAAATTCGAGAACAAACCCAAAGATAGCTTCTCATATAATTTACTGATGGGTTGGTTTCTCAAAGACAAAAAATGGCAATGTTGGAGCTTCAAAGCTCACAATATGAGAATGATCTCCACCTGGTTAAGCCAAGAAATAACAGCCCTGCATATATCAATCAGTGATTGGTTCAGCTTTTTATTTTTCCTCCCTAACCAGAGCCATACATGAGCATCACCAACATTTTAATACTGTTGAATCACTCTTGTTCCGTATTAGCCCAGTGATCAATTCTATTTCTTTAACCTGATGTTGACTAGAGGGTTCCATGCCTCTTTACGCTCTCACATGATCCTCTCATTGGCCTGTGGCTTCTGTCATTGCCATTCTGATCTCATATTCCATTATCAGTATTTGACGTAGTTCTTTTATGATCACTAACACAGATTTAAATAAGTTATAATAGGCGATTCATGACAGATAGATATGTAAGCCAATAATTATCTCACATGCAAGAGTATTATACATATCTTTCGATGGGTCCCATATCACATTTGCTTATATTCAGAATTAGCCTGTTCCAATTTTTTGTAAATCAAGTATATTTGAGAATCTCTCGATCAATATATATTGTGCAAGAAAAATCCATTTCCAGAGAGTTTTACTGAGGCCATTGACTTCTGTAAATGTTTTATATTCTTTTGTTTTATTTGCTTATCCTCCCTTCTTTTCGTTCAAAAAATTGAAAAGAAAAAAAAAAGAATTTCATAACCCCCTTGTCAAGTTATTTACTTTTTTTTTTTTAATGTTTTTTTATAGTTTTCTAACAGTAAGTTAAACAACATTATAAAGGGTTTGGACATTGTAACAAGAAAGCAAGTAAAACCACCAGCTTCATATCGTTTAATTGTGAGAGCCATGGAAGAGGAAGGGCTAAAGCTGATTCTGTCAAGTGATGAAGAAGAAGAAGAAACAGCGAGCACAAAACTTGAGCTCACAGTAGATGAAGTAATAGAAGGGTATGTGGGGTCCTTGGGGATCTCTCAAGTGCTGCATGTATTCTTAGTGTCACTGGCATGGATATTTGATGCCCAGAGTACACTGGTCGCCATATTCAGTGATGCACAGCCACCTGCTTGGAGGTGCAAAGCTCCTGGTCTGTGCCTCAACAACAGTAATAGTTCCAGCAACAGCACTGGTGGTTCTGTTTGTGAATTGGTGCCAGGAACTTGGGAATGGATTAATGGCCACACAAGTTCTACCTTAGCTGAGTGGGGTCTCATATGTGACCGCAAGTTTCTTGCTGCAATTCCGTCTTCCTTCTTCTTTCTTGGTTCTCTCATTGGTAAATAATACCTGTTCCATAAGCCTTACTTCTTTAAATTCCTGTTTTGTTTTCTACATAACAATATGATGGCTCGAACCAAAAATTATTTATGTACTTTCACTTACCGGCTTATATTTCTGAGTTGAAGTATAAACACCATATCACCCCTAGTGGATTTTCCTCAACCAGTTAAAGTACATCTTTTGTTTATTAAGTCTGCTTGGCTTATGAGGGGGCTTTCTCCCTCTTCTAACCTTTCTCCTTCTTGAGTTAAGGCCATAATTTAATGAATCCCAGTCATTAACTGAGAGCAAGGCTTTACTTCTCGAATCAGCGAATAAATTCATTGAAATAAAAGATAATCACTAGAAGATTGGCCAATACAAGTAAGCAGTGTGGCCGCTAGTTGATATGCAAGACATGCTAACGTTATTTGGTGTTGGAAAAGAACTCCAATTGTTTAGAAGTTTTAAATGATGTGAGATAGAATCCATCAATTCCAACCTTTTCGTCCATCAGCACGTTTTTATTAAAGTTATTTAATCTCAAGTTTCTAAAATAGTCACTTGTATTGTTAGGCAGATGTATTAGATGCTATGGTGCAAAAGACTTGTCACAGGAGAGACTCTTTATAATGAATATCATGCTAATATGTATCTCTACTCATAATTTACTTGATCTACCTGATACTGTTCTTGATGAATAATAAACACTTACTAGTTGCTTAAATTTTGTTGCAGGGTCTGCTGTGTTTGGTCGCTTAGCTGACTCCTGGCTGGGGAGAAAAAGAACAGTGCTGGTTTCCTGCATCTTAACCTCCATAACAGCCTTTGCTACATCTCTCTCCCCAAATGTCTGGGTTTATGCCGTCCTACGCTTTGCAATGGGCTTTGCCAGATCTGGAATTGGCATTTGCTGCCTCGTCCTCTCCACAGAATCAGTAGGGCGCGAATGGCGTGGTCAAGTGGGCCAATATGGCTTCTTCTTCTTCACAATCGGTTTTCTTTCCCTCCCTCTTCTGGCTTACCCAACCAGAACTAGCTGGAGAAACTTATACAGAATCTTTTCCCTTCTCCCTCTTGCATACGTTATCCTATGCCTCCCTTTTGTCTCGGAGTCACCACGTTGGCTTCTTGTCAGAGGAAGAGCCAAAGAAGCACTTGCAGTGCTAGATAGATATGCTAGACTCAATGGGAAGAAAAAGCTCCCTGACACACTCCGCCTGGCAAACCCTTCAGGATCCAAACAGGGCACCACCAGTGAAAATGAAACAAACCCAGAAAACAACAAAGAGAGCCTTTGGACTACAAAATGGGCTGCAAAAAGAATGGCTATTGTTATGTTATCTGGGTTTGGAGTTGGGTTTGTTTACTATGGGATTCAACTGAATGTTGAAAATTTGAACTTCAATCTTTACATCTCAGTTTCGCTCAATGCATTAATGGAAATCCCTGCGGTTTTAATTAGCAGCTTCCTCTTAGGCTTCACCAACAGACGCTTACTGTTCTCTGTGTCCACTTACATGGCTGGGATTTCTTCCATCTTTTGCACTTTTCTCTCAGGAAAAGTATCAAACAGTTTGAAGGAACAAAAAATAGGAGGGAATTGGGCTCAACTGATCATCGAAGCAATCGGGTTCATGGGTGCTTCTACTGCATTTGACATCCTATATGTTTATTGTGTAGAGCTTTTCCCACAAATGTGAGGAACTTCTCCGTTTCGATGTTGAGACAAGCTTTGATGTTGGGGGCTTCAATGGCGCCATTGGTGGTAGTGTTGGGACGTTTGAGTCCGTCACTATCGTTTCTGGTATTTGGTTTGTTATCGATCAGTAGTGGGTTGATGAGCTTGTGGCTTCCTGAGACTAGAAATGCTCCGTTGTATGAGACCCTGGAACAGCAAGAACAGAACGAGAAGCTTAATTGGGTACCTGAAGATTCTGGTTTGGAACTTGGAATATGATTGAAAGAAAATCTTAAGAACATAAAAAAAAAAAAAATCTTCTGTACTAACAATTAGATATCTTTCTCCTTCCCCAAGTTAAGGTTCTGGTCTGGTGTATGATCTAGATTCATAGTTGCAAGAAATGGCGACCTTGTTTGTCCTGTAAATTCTACATGTAGAAATATTTCAGAATACAACTTGATCACTTTAATATCACTACCAAAGAACCAAAAAAAATCACTTCAAAGGCCGCATGAATAATTGCTTCGGAAAATTTCTCTTCCGTGCTCTTCTTCTTCTAGTCGAAATAACAAAAATATCATTATTTGTATTTAATACAAGACGTAATTAACTAATTTAAATAAATTAAAGATTTTAATTAAATTAGTTAATATGATATATATTTTTTTAAAATATTATAAGCGTTCTCTTTAATTTTTTTCCTCTTTTATTTAATTATTGTTGAGATAATATAATAGAGTTAATTTAGGAAAAAAAAATAAATATGTGAAATAAGATTTATATATAAGATTAACATTAACTCACCAATTAAATTTTATATTAAGTACAAGAGGAGTTTTTTTTTTCCTTTCCAACGCAAAAATATTACTATCAGTGCAAGGTAAATATATGAGTGATTAAATTAATAGGCATATAGGTGAGTAAAATTTTAAATTTAAAAGATGATTTTACATCTGAAAAAAAAAACAGAGAGATGATTTTACAGCATACTAAATTAAAGATGATTTTGATGGAAAAAAATTAAAGATAATTTTGAATAAAAGAAAAAATTTAAAATATTTATAAAAATGGTGTATTTGAATCCTTTATCTTCATACATAATTTCATTCTAATTTCTTAATTTTATAAAAAATCTTTTTTATTCACCCCCTAACAAGACTTTCGCATTGTCAATAAGATCTGAATCCATAAATTTATGGATTATGAGTCAAAATTTTACTAATTAGATCAACTTTTTTTTTGGGGGGTACAATTAGGTCAACTTGTCCAAGATGGAATTTAATCCAATCATAAGCAAATCGTATTCAAAACCTGGGCCGAGCTATACTTGGGCCCAGGTCCCATTTCTTTCTCATATTACTGGGCCGGGCCTCTTTCTGTAAAAACCCTCAAAATGTTAAAAGGAAGCGTTTAGCAAGTCTCTTCCCTCGTCGCGCAGTAATTGCTAGGGTTTTGGAGAGACGAGAGGAGAGCAGGGAGCACAGCAGCAATGGCTCAGGCGCAGCCAATTGAACAAGTGCAATGTTTCGGCCGTAAGAAGACCGCCGTCGCTGTGACTCACTGCAAGCGCGGCCGTGGGCTCATTAAGATCAATGGCTGTCCGATTGAACTTGTGCAGCCGGAGATTCTCCGATTTAAAGCCTTCGAACCCATCCTCCTGCTCGGAAAACACCGTTTCGCCGGTGTAGATATGCGTATCAGAGTCAAGGGCGGTGGTCACACCTCTCAGATATACGCTATTCGCCAAAGTATAGCTAAGGCTCTCGTTGCTTTCTACCAGAAGTACGTGGATGAGCAGAGTAAGAAGGAGATTAAGGATATTCTCGTTAGTTACGATCGAACTCTGCTGGTCGCTGATCCTAGGCGGTGCGAGCCCAAGAAATTCGGTGGTCGTGGTGCTCGTGCCAGGTTCCAGAAATCTTACCGTTGAGATCTTTGTGCCGAACGATCGTACCTATACGGTTTTTTCTACATTGAATTTGAGTTATCGGTTCATGTTCTATGCTGTGGAAAACTTTTGACATCAACTTGTAGGTCTTTCGTTGTTGGCTTTTTCGTTTATGAACCAGTGTGGCGCTTTTATTCATCTAACTTTATAATCCGAATTCAATACATCTCAGGTATGGTTTTGCCCTTCAGAAATTCGATGTTTGAATCTAGCTGCTTTCATTGTTGTCACCTTGGCAACATTTCTTTTGATTCTTACTTGTTCTGTCTATCTCTTTTTTTTATCTTTTTTTTTTTTTATACTCAAATGTTGTCATGTGGGCTGTCTTGATATAAGGTAATTGTCATTTAAACTATTGCTACGTAATTACTGTTTAATAAAACTGAAATAGATTGAGTAATTATCAACTTAATATGCAATTGGTTGAGATACATAAAGAAGAAATTCATCAACGAAATAGCCAAGTTGATTCTATGAAAGACCTCATCAGAGCAGCTTTCTTAGGCTATAGTAATTCTTCAATTAGATTTTTATTTATCCTTAGCCATTTTGATTTAATTGTTGAAGCTTTGTGCGGTAGGAACAAATTTATCATGAAAGGTAGCTTAACATAATTGCAGAAAATAATTAGAGTGGATGAGGAACATATTGTACGCGTTTTTATGATCATAAAGAAATTGTCTTCCATGTTTTTGGGAGGTCAGCCCTTGGATGATTTTAGCTTTCTTACGAGTTATGACCCATTATATTTCTTTTTTTGGCCATATGACCCGTTATATGAGTGAGGAAAGACATTGGTGAAAGGAAAAAAGTAGAGTGAAAAATGTTTTCTCTTCATCTCTTGGGATATTTTTTTGGTCCAACATCTCTTGGGATATAAATGAGAGAATAATCAAAATGAAAAAATAAGTTGATATTTTTTAATTTTGAAAAACATGTTTAATTTTCAAAGTCTTTTCACTTTTGGAGAAAATATGTGCTCTCCATCCCTTTTGTTCTCATTCGCATACTTTTCCACTTCAAGGAGGGGATTTTTCTATTTCTTTTTCTATTTTTTTCCCATCCAAAGACGGTCACGTATTCTGGGGAGATTTGTTTAAATACAGAGGAAAAGGGTGGTTTTGATAGATTAAATATGAGAGCTGTTACTTATTAGGATAGAAATAAGGGAATGTGCTCCAATTTGTTTGCCAACGTGTGTGTATATGAAATCAAACGAAATCACATTTTTCTCTGATTCGCTTCAATCAACTAATTCAGCTACAAAACTTGTCACAAGTTTTCAAGTAGGTTATTGTCAACAAGGCAGACGTACGTATTGCCTGACTATTTAATGCGGTCTTGTATTTTTTTGGCTCTGAATCTAACACTTATTTTATAATTTAATTTTAAATTTATGATTAGAGGAGTATATAAACGAAAAAGAAATTTGCCTCTGATAAATCAGAAGCAATGCGCTGCACGAATACATTCTGTTTGCAAAGTGATGGCTGGCTGAGTGGAGCTGTTGACAGTGGTGGTGATAATTACTCCCTCCGTTCCTTATTGTAAGAGACATTTGATACTTATAGCATGTTCTAAAATATAAGAGACACTTAAAAGTTGTCTCTATTTTTTTGTGTTGATTTCTTATTTTACCCATATTTATTGTTTCCAACTTACACTCTCTCTCCTTTCCACTTCTCTTTCTTTTAAGAATTTACTATTGTTCTCTCTCATGCTCTCTCTCCTTATTAATGAGGGCATTTTTAAAAAAAAAAATATACTTTTTACACATTAATTGTTCCTAACTAATTTTAATTATTTTTTGATCAACATAATTCGGTTATTCGTCTCTTTAATAAGGAACGGAGGGAGTAGCATTTAGCGCTAAAAATAATAACAGTCCTGTGACTTCGTTCCCACCGTCATTGTGTTTATTTAGTTATTATCACCCAAGAAAAATATTAGTGGAGACATAACATTCTTGGTTTTTTTTTTTCCAATTAAACACAAAAATCCTTCTATTAAAGACTCATTTGAAACATTGGTATGTGCTAAAATATTTGTAGCTTTTATAATAATCTCATGGAATAAAAAAGACTAGAGTCTCCAACCATATTCACTAAGTTCATTTAGCTTGATTCTGACTGTTAATCGAAATTAATTTTTTTTTTTAAACTCATCAATTTGATTAGTGAAATAAAAAAAAAGACGAATCATAACAAATGACAAAAATTAGAAACTAAGAGAAATTTAACAACTCTATATGTGTACCCAAGTATGCCGCCATATATAAATGGTATTTACTCATAGAAGGTCTGAAATTTTTTTTTGAATGAAAAAGGACAACAAGAAGAAAATACAGAAAAACAACGCAAAAACAAAAACAGCCCCTACAAACTACTCCTCATCCGTCTCAGAAAAGTCGGGAAGGGGAGAAGGTCTGAAATTAAAGGAGGCATACAATAACTTATGGAGAAAAAAAAAAAAAAAATAAAATGTGGCGGTCTTTCTTGTTTTATTATAAATCGTAAATTTGATACTTGTGAATAAAAAATTCCTTTGCGTAATTTTTCTTCGGATAAAGATCAAAATGCATTAATAATAAAATAAAAAATACAACGTCACGGATAAGAATTAAGGGGGAAAAAAATCTCCTAACTCTTCCTAGAAGCTAATTTTACACGAGAGAGAGGGGGAATAATATTAATTATAAATAACAGGAAAGCTGGGGGGCTTGTCTGCAAAAAGAGGGATAAATAAGAGGGCGGTGTTCTCGTTTTGGGGAGAGCGCCGGTTCCTCCGACTTCAGCAGAAAGCGTGAGAAACATAAAGCAGAGAAGCGAAATCCTCATATAGACGCGAACAATCTCGGGAGATTAACGTAGTACAGTATGTCGGATCCATACGAAAGAGTGAAAGGAGGGAGGTTGAGCTTCAAAGGCGGAACCCTCGCCACGCGTAGCAAAACCATCGAGAAGAAGAAAAAGAAGAAGAAGAACAAGCACAACGACGCTCCTGCCGACGGTGAAATCGACTCTTCGAAACTCGAGAACCAGGAGGAGGCCTCCGCCGCCGACGGAGGAGGACGGTCGGGAGAAACCTACACGATCGACGCCGCGAAGAAAATGAAGTACGACGAGCTTTCCCGGTTGAGGCTAAGAAGTTTGGCTACCAACCCAAGACCAACTTCAAGTCTATCGAGGAAGCCCTTGATGATCGCGTCAAGAAGAAAGCTGATCGTTATTGTAAATAATTGTTGTGCCTTCAGTGTTCTGCCCATCTCCAAAGTCTTGGTCCCCTTTTGTTCGGGTTCGTTTCGTCATATTCATTTCTGTTGAGTTGAGATTATAGTAATTGATACGACGGTTTTCTTTGGTAAAATTGAAAAAAAAAAAACTCGTTTTAGACAAAAGTAAACGTTATCTTATAAAAATAATCAAGTTTTTCCAATAAAGTTTATCTTATATTTTGAACCAGAAGGAATACATGTTTTCTCAGCTCCTCACCTTTCTTTTGATTGAAGCTCTTTACTGCTACTATAAAAAGTTGATACATCTTATGGCCAATTTTCATTGCCACTGTTGGATGAACTTCTCTTTTTAAATGCTGTTAATTTTGTTTTGAGTTTACTTTTCCTGAGATCATCTGCAGGCTGCAATCTAAAGCATATTTAGCAAATCCAATTCACTCAGTTAGCCACATGATCTGTTAGCAGTGTGCATAATGCAGAAAGAATGTTGTAGGTTATCTTTCTTATAGATATCCATAGTTGTGTAAACAAGAAGATGGTTATAATTTCTGAAGATGGAATTTTTACCTAAAGCATATGATAATTGATAATCAGGTTGGGGATGTTCCTTTGATATTTCTACTTTCTGTTGCTTCTTGTGATCCCTAACAAGTGACAAGATTTATACATGCATAGAAGAAACTTGTGCTGGAACTTCCAAATAAATGTTCAATATCAAGCATATAATGTGCATTGACAGCAAACTTATTACTTGATATGGTTAGATTCATAATTTTCCAATGGAATAATATAATTCAATTGGCTTTTTTGCCTTTTCCTATTCCTGTTTCTTTAAAAGCGCCGTATGCTATTGACTCATTGATTGAAAATCAATTGGTGTCACTTAGATCTACGAAGCCCAGGGAAATGTGATTCTTTGTGTTGCAGCATGCTTTCTCTACTGGTAAGTAACAACACCACCCTTGTGGAAGCTTGGTTTTTGATCCTTGCCTATCATATGTATCACATTATCTGAACCTTTTTTTTGGGGGGAAAAAAAATCAATTGTTATGTATATATGAGCTCAGGTCTAAACTGACGAGCTCGTTGCTTTTTAAATAAAATGAAATTAATTATCCTTATTTGGTTTGTGATTTCTGTTTGGGTTTTAAATGACTGTGCTGGCAGGTGTATATACCGTATTTGTAAATATCAGAAGGAGATCCAAAGTCTGGAGGAAGTGGAGAAAAGATACAAGGCTCAATAGTTTTCATAAGGCCACACCATCTCTGCTCGGGATCTCCTTAGTACCATCAATCCTGAAGCTTAGATGTTAGTGCTTTTGTAAACTCTGTATAGTTGTCCAAATTTATATATATTTCCTTTTCATTAAAAAAAAAAAGTTTTCATAAGGCCTCGTGGTGTATCGATGGGTTTAGTTCAACTTGAAGGCCAGGTGATGCTATTGATACCCTGTTATGTGATTTTCATTGTTTTTTGTTTTCGTCCCCTAAAATTACGGTTCTGTTGGACTTTATATATGTATATATGTTGCCAATTTACTCTCCATGTTAGCCCAACGTGCTTTTTCATAAGCCCAATAATTTTCTTTTCACTTCTATGAGATTATGTCTACGTGCATGTGTAAGAATTTTTTTTTTTCAGCCTTTCTTTTTTATAAAGAAAAGTTAGGTAGGTTGGGTTTATTTTTTCAGTTTTTCAAATAAAGTATACGTTTATAATATATTTCATGTCACACATCAAAATTTTAAAATAATATGCTTTTTGAGATAACAACATGTATAAATATTCTACTTACCAAAAAAAACACTTATATAAATATTCTTATTAACATATCAAAATGAAAGGGTAGTCTAATATATTATAGTTCATCCTTTGTAATAAAAAGC
Source organism: Neltuma alba (assembly GCF_004799145.2). NCBI lineage: Eukaryota > Viridiplantae > Streptophyta > Magnoliopsida > Fabales > Fabaceae > Neltuma > Neltuma alba. The sequence continues at coordinate 46,121 of NW_021636269.1, read as the reverse complement.
AAGCTGCTTTTGTTGATCTTTGCATGATCATTATGTTATATACTATTTAAAATTGTGGAACATTCACTATTAATTCATTTCATTGATTTGAAAAATAAAATCCAATCAAAATAAATAGATATATTTTGAGTTGTACCAAAAAAAATGTTATTAATATGGTGGTCTTACTTTGACTTATCTCTACGATTATATCAAAATGTAAAAGGCATACAGATTATTTTGAGTCTTTCACATTTTAAAATGAACTTTTTTTACTAATTTTTGACTTTCCTCTTCACTCGTCACCGTTCTCAGAGTCGTCCTCCGTGGTGGAGTTTTCCCGCCACGGGACGTCCTCTTCCTCCTCCTCCTCAGGTAGAGGTCCTTTTGCGAGGTTATCGTCTACAAAAAAAGGAAGAAGAATTCCCTGCTTGTCCATTGGTTCCGAAAAATAATCTATATCAAAATGTAAAAGGCATACATATTATTAATTAAAATTTAATTTAAATGATTCATCCCTGGAATTTAATAACAACAAAGAGAGGGCGGTGAGAGGAGGAGAAGAAAGAAGATGAATTAGTGATTTAGTGTTGGTGAATATTGGTGAGCGGTTTGGCCTAAAAAAATATTTAAAAAGAAGAAGAAGAATGAAGGAAAGAAAGAACTGTGGGTGAGCAGAATTGATTAGAAGTGGTCAAATGAACCTCTTTCTCTGTCGTCAAAAGCGTGGGATCTGACTCTTACGACATGCCTACGAAAATATTTTGAGTCTTTCACATTTTAAAATGACTTGACTTGAATTATGCATCAGAGATTTAGCATCTTTCAAAATGCAAATTTTCACATTTTAAAATGACTTTTTTTTTTTTACCAATTTTTGACTTTCCTCTATTCGAACTTCGCTTTTCATTTCTTGTCACTCGCCGCTGTTCTTAGAGCCGTTCTCAGAGTCGTCCTCCGTGGTGGAGTTTTCCCACCACGGGACGTCATCTTCCTCTTCCTCCTCAGGTGCCGGTCCTTCTGCCATGTTGTCGTCTACAAAAAACGGAAGAAGCCTTCCCTCCTCGTCTACTGGTTCCGTAAAATAATCTATCTATTAGATATTAGATGTATTCATTGTAATCATTTTGGGGCTTTAGGTGTATTGGGCTCGGGCCTCATTGTTGTTTTAAGCCCATTTAGTTTTCCGTCTTCTGTAGACCTATTTAGGTGGCTGACCGGATGTATTTTGTATGGACATATTTTCACTATTCAATAAAAGAGTATTATTCAACAGTCCACATTCTCTGAATGTTTTCATGGTATCAGAGCTGAGGTTGGTCTAAGTCCATCAACGGTATCTTTGAGCCCATCACACAAAACCTACCTACGAACGCCGGAAACCCAAGAAGTGAAGTGGATTGCCTTCTAACAAGGTTCAGCGCCCTCTGTTCTAGCTCGAGAAATCAAGAAACCCTTACACGTCTAACCCTTACCGATCAAGAATCCTATCGATCAGAGATCGCGACTAGCATCATGGGGGAAGAAAAGAATCTTACGGCCACTTCTGCAGACCTATTTAGGTGGCTGACCGGATGTATTTTATATGGACATATTTTCACTATTCAATAAAAGAGTATTGTTCAGCAGTCCACATTCTCTGAATGTTTTCATGGTATCAGAGCTGAGGTTAGTCCAAGTCCATCAACGGTATCTTTGAGCCCATCACACAAAGCCCACCTATGAACGCCGGAAACCCAAGAAGTGAAGTGGATTGCCTTCTAACAAGGTTCCGGCGTCCTCTGTTCCAGCTCAAGAAATCAAGAAACCCTCACACGTCTAACCCTCACCGATCAAGAATCGTACCGATCAGAGATCGCGACTAGCATCATGGGGGAAGAAAAGAATCTTGTGGCCACGTCGATTGATTTCACTAGTCCCATGTTCCTGCATCCTTCAGATACTCAAGGAACATCCATTATCGGCTTAATCTTGACGGGGAGTGAAAATTATACGGTTTGGAGCAAAGCTATGCTGATTGCTCTTCGAGGAAAAAATAAAGTTGGCTTCATCAATGGCTCGTGCAAGAAGAAGGATCAAGACTCCAAACTTCACAATCACTGGGAAAGGTGTAATGCCGTCGTTTTGTCGTGGATATTGAGCTCTGTTTCTAAGGACCTCGCCAATAGTCTGGTTTATTTTCAAGAAGCGTCATCGGCCTGGGACGACCTGAAGGAACGATTTGATAAAATTTCAGGGTCATGAATTTTCTACTTACACCGTGAAATTCATTCTCTTTAACAAGGTGAGCTTTCCATATCCGGTTACTATTCTAGGTTAAAAGAGCTATGGGAAGAACAAGGGAACCTGATGGCTATCCCGACGTGTAATTGTTCTGCTTCCCAAGCATATCACAAGGCGAGCCAGAGACAGAAATTATTGCAATTTTTAATGGGATTGAATGAAGCATATACCAGTGCAAGGAGTCAGATTCTCCTTATGCAGCCTCTTCCTACGGTCAACCTGGCCTACGCAATGATTCTGGAAGACGAAGCCCAGAGAAACATTGCGAATTTGGAAAAGATCGTGCCTAGTGAAAGTCTGGCCATGACTGCAAGGGGGAGAGGTAGAGGGAGAGGTACTCCCTTACCTGAATGTGACCACTGCCATAAGAAGGGTCACACAAAGGATAGATGTTGGGAAATAGTGGGATTCCCTTCAGACTTTAAAGGGAATCGAGGAAAACAGAGTCAAGAAGCCAAAGGGAATCAAGGTACTAGCCATCGAGAAGCAGAGGCACTTGCAAATACGTCCAGTGTCGTGTCTCCAAGTTTTACTTTGGAACAATATCAGCGACTGTTGGAAATGTTGAAGAAAGATTCAGAAACTAATGCCCACGCGCTTACTGGTACAGGTTTGAATAATCTTTCTACTTCTAATTCATATCATATTAAATGGGTTATTGATTCTGGAGCCACTACTCATATGGTTAGCAATTTAGGACTGTTAGATAAGTATGAACCTTATAATGGGCCTATTAAAACTATCAAGATTCCTAATGGGGATAGATTTTCTGTGACTCACATAGGAGATGTTAGGTTTCATAATGGAATAGAATTAAAAGGGATCCTATATGTTGCTGAACTCAAATTTAATTTGATATCTGTCTCACAAATAACAAGGGAAACTATATGTATTGTATCATTTTACCTTGATAAATGCATCGTGCAGGGCCTTTTAGATGGAAAGATGAGGGGGATTGGTAGAATAGATCATGGTCTGTACTTGTTGAGCCTGGAAAAGGATCATGTGTGCATGAACTCAATTCATAATTGTAATTCTGACAAGAATGTTGATATGTGGTTATTACATGAAAGAATGGGGCATGCCCCTTTGAATGTAATCAAACATCTAAACATAGTGAAAAACAAATCTATGGTAGTGAATAAAACTTGTGATACTTGTTTTCAGTCTAAACAGACCAAATTACCCTTTCCTTCTAGCTGTATTAAAACAGCAAAGTGTTTTGATTTGCTTCATATGGATGTTTGGGGACCTTATAAGGTTCCAACACATTCAAGATTTCATTATTTTCTTACTATTGTAGATGATTTTTCTAGAGCTACATGGACCTATCTTATGAAAAATAAATCTGAGACTGTTTATCACATTAAAACTTTTCTCACCTATGTTCTGACTTTAACACAAATGTCAAAAGAATAAAAAGTGATAATGGAAGTGAATTTGTTAACCATGATTTGAGCAATTATTTTAAAACTAAGGGTATAGTTCATGAGACCACATGTCCCTATACTCCTGAGCAGAATGGAATAGTAGAGAGAAAATATAGAACTTTGATGCAGATTTCCAGAGGGTTAATAATTCAGTCTGGTCTACCTATTAGATTTTGGGGAGAGTGTGTTAAAACTGCTACTTATATTGTTAATAGAACTCCTAGCAGAATACTAAAATTTCGAACTCCTTATGAGATAGTTCATGGTTATGCTGCTGATTATAATGAACTCAAGGTCTTTGGTTGTCTGTGTTATGCTACAGATTTGGTTGTTACTGACAAGTTTAAACCCAGATCACTGCCATGTGTTTTTCTAGGTTATCCTCCTAATCAAAAGGGATTTATTCTGTTAAATTTGAAAGATAACAAATTGTTTGTGAGCAGGCATGTTAAATTTGTTGAACACATTTTTCCTTTCAAAAATGTTAATGGCATTGATAAAGGGGGAGTATCTAATGAAATGAAACGGATGTTCTTCTTTGATGAATTTAATGATATATCTTTACAGCATCGATCATCCAAAGAGAATGAACCACTTGTAACAGGAAATGAGGCAGATTCACCTAATTCTAATAGGGATATTACTCATCCTGTAATTAGACCCAATAGAGAAAGAAGACTTCCTATATGGGCTAAAGATTATATATGTAATCTCACACAGTCAACTTTAGGTCAATTAAACTTAGGGTAGAATATTAAGTCTAGCTGTAAATATCCCATTGAGAATTACATTTCTTATGATAACGTTTCTCCATCCCATATGTGCTTTCTGTGTTCCATTGATAGTGTTTTTGAACCTACTCACTATAATGAAGCTATCAAGGATCATAATTGGATTGATGCTATGAAAAATGAAATTCAAGCTTTAGAAGAGAATAAAACATGGGATATAGTTCCTTTGCCTAAGAACAAGAAACCAATTGGTTGCAAATGGGTTTATAAAATAAAGTATAAACCTGATGGTTCTATTGATAAGTATAAGGCTAGGTTGATAGCTAAAGGGTATAATCAAGTAGAAGGGATTGATTATAATGAAACCTTTTCTCCTGTAGTGAAAATGGTGACTGTTAGAGTTGTTCTTAAATTGGTTGCTGTAAATGGTTGGTCTTTGTATCAAATAGATGTGAATAATGCCTTTTTACAAGGAGATCTTAGTGAAGAAGTGTTTATGACCATTCCTCAAGGTTTTGAAGAGCAAGGAAATAACATGGTTTGTAAACTTAAAAAGTCTTTACATGGACTTAAACAAGCTTCAAGGCAATGGAATCAAAAATTATCTTTGTCTTTGCTTAAAGGAGGTTTCCTACAGAGTAAATATGATTATTCTTTGTACACTAAACACTATGATGATGGTTTTGTAATCATTTTGGTCTACGTGGATGATCTGTTAATAACTGGAAATAATGAACAACGAATTGAACAAGTAAATGTTTTCTGCATAGTCATTTTAAAATTAAGGATTTAGGAATCATGAAATATTTTCTAGGGATAGAAGTTATGAGATCTGAAGAGGGTATTATGCTCTCCCAAAGAAAATATGTTATGGATCTTCTTGCAGAGATAGGAATGAGTGGATGTAAGCCACTCACACTGCCAATGCCACATCACCTGAGATTAGTGGCATTTGAAGCAAAGAAACATCGAAAAGAGGATCTGCTGCAGGAACCAGGGAAGTATAGGAGATTGATTGGCAAGCTGATTTATTTGACAATGACCAGGCCTGATATTTATTTTCCTGTGCAGGTTTTGAGTCAGTTTATGCAGCAGCCCATGAAGTCTCATTGGGCAGCAGCCTTAGGAGTGTTAAGATATCTGAAGCAATCTCCTGGTCTTGGGATTCAGTTGAGCTCAAGTGGAGACATGGAGCTGAAGTGTTTTTGTGATTCGGACTGGGGGTTATGTGAGACCACGAGGAGGTCGGTCACGGGGTATCTCCTTAAATTAGGAGACTCCCTCATTGTTTGGAAAACCAAAAAGCAGGCTATTATCTCCAGATCTTCAGCAGAAGCTGAATATCGAGCTTTAGGTACAATAGTATCTGAAGTTGTTTGGGTTAGGGGATTGTTATCAGATCTGGGAATTATTGTACAAGGTCCAATTAATGTATTTTGTGATAGCAAATCAGCTATCTACATTGCCACCAACCCTGTATTTCATGAGCGCACTAAGCATATAGAAATTGATTGTCATTTTGTGAGGGAAAAAGTGGCAGATGGTTTGGTAAAACTACAGCATGTGAAATCTGCTAATCAGGAAGCAGACATCTTAACTAAGGCTGTGGGAAAAGAAATGCAGCTGAGATTGTTAGGCAAGTTAGGAGCTTCTGACTTGTTTCAGCCCCAAACTTGAGGGGGGTATTAGATATTATATGTATTCATTGTAATCATTTTGGGGCTTTAGGTGTATTGGGCTCGAGCCTCACTGTTGTTTTAAACCTATTTAGTTTTCCGTCTTTTGCAAACCTATTTAGGTGGCTGACCGGATGTATTTTGTATGGACATATTTTCACTATTCAATAAAAGAGTATTATTCAATAGTCCACATTCTCTGAATGTTTTCACTATCTCCTGCGCTTGTTTTGCTTCTGCTTCCTCCTCCTCTTGTTCGGCTTCTGCTTCCTCCTCCTCCTCGTCTTCGTCTCCATCACCACCAGTCTCATCCCCCTCCTGTTCGTCCCCGTCGCCGCCGGCATCGCCCGCATCAGTGGGCGCCTCCCCCTCCGGTGCCTCCCCCTCCTCTTCCGATGCCTCCCCCTCCGGTGCCTCCCCCTCCTCTTCCGATGCCTCCTCCTCCGGCGCCTCCCCCTCCTCCTCCGGTGCCTCCTCATGTTGAAATAGGCCTCCGATGTAACTTGTATTAAATATGGCAATTCAAAGCAAGTTCCTCGTCTATCAAATTAATTCCAGATGAGTCCAATGGAATCTACACTGACCACTATAGGCTACTCGTGGCATCAAACGAGACGCCTCAGATTAAGCTAGAACTTGATCGCAGCAGAAAGACAATGTAAAATCTGTAACTACATTATGCTAGGAGATCTGAATTCACTTAAAGAAATCAATTATGTCTATCAGAAATCGAAGCAGTGAGAAACACACACAGGATTCGGATTAAAAAAAAAAAAAGAAGCTAACTAATATTACAAGAGGATCGAAAGTTACGAGAAGAAACGAATGGCGCTCAGTGATTTCAGCTTCCCTGACTCTCTGTGCAACGGCCTGAAAGAATGAAATAGAAATTTAGAATACACGATCAAATTGAAAGAACACTATGTTTCGTCGAAATAATTCTCAGGAAACAGGCCTCCGATGTAACTTGTATTAAATATGGCAATTCAAAGCAAGTTCCTCGTCTGTCAAATTAATTCCAGATGAGTCCGATGGAATCTACACTGACCACTATTGGCTACTCGTGGCATCAAACGAGACGCCTCAGATTAAGCTAGAACTTGATCGCAGCAGAAAGACAATGTAAAATCTGTAACTACATTATGCTAGGAGATCTGAATTCACTTAAAGAAATCAATTATGTCTATCAAAAATCGAAGCAGTGAGAAACACACACAGGATTCGGATTAAAAAAAAAAAGAAGCTAACTAATATTACAAGAGGATCGAAAGTTACGAGAAGAAACGAATGGCGCTCAGTGATTTCAGCTTCCCTGACTCTCTGTGCAACGGCCTGAAAGAATGAAATAGAATTTAGAATACACGATCAAATTGAAAGAACACTATGTTTCGTCGAAATAATTCTCAGGAAATAGGCCTCCGATGTAACTTGTATTAAATATGGCAATTCAAAGCAAGTTCCTCGTCTGTCAAATTAATTCCAGATGAGTCCGATGGAATCTACACTGACCACTATTGGCTACTCGTGGCATCAAACGAGACGCCTCAGATTAAGCTAGAACTTGATCGCAGCAGAAAGACAATGTAAAATCTGTAACTACATTATGCTAGGAGATCTGAATTCACTTAAAGAAATCAATTATGTCTATCAGAAATCGAAGCAGTGAGAAACACACAGGATTTGGATTCAGCTAACTAATATTACAAGAGGATCAAAAGTTACGAGAAGAAACGAATGGCGCTCGGTGATTTTGGCTCGCCTGAATTGCTGTGCAACGGCCTGAAAGAATGAAATCGACATTTAGAATACACGATCGAATTGAAAGAATACCATATTCAAAGAGGCTCCTGTTATCACCATGCTTTCGGCTGTGACTGCGAGAATTGACGGGAGAAGAGAACTCAAGAGTTTGCTCGATGCGTGGAAATTTTGAATGGAAAAGGGCGGTATAGCCACTGGCTGGGTTGTTATTTATAGGCTAAGCATGGTGCCGCAAGCAATTCGTGCCCTGACCGCGAGCGCGAGGCGGAAGTCCTTCGGCCAGCTGGCTTGGCGCCAATTGATCAACGAATCTACCGTCTTTTTTTTTTTTTTTATACACAACACATTGTGTTTTGCAATTTGTTATTAGCATAATGTGTCATGTGTTCCCTGTGTTTGGTGCTTTTTTATAGCCGTAAAATGAAAGGCATCAAACACAGGCTCTACCGTATAATGCTTTTTGTATAAATTGTTAAATTGCAAAACATAATGAAGTTCTTTTCAATTTGTTATGATGTGTTCCCTGCCCTCCATCGCCAAAACAACACGGCCTCCTATTCGGCTTTCACTCATCAATCGGCGATTCCGAGCTGAGTTTGGTGCTTTCTTCGCAGAATCTCAACTTTCGTCGGTAAGGAAATAACCAGCTAGGTTTCCAATTTACGTCTTTCTCTTTCTCTTCTCCCCTTTTGTGTTTCTTTTTAGCGGTTTCCTCCCCTGTTCCTCCTTATCGTTGTCTATTCCTTTATTCTCTTTCCCTGTTCCATTCTTGGAGCCGGCGCCGGCTGATTCCGGTGTGACGCTACGACTTGTTCAAAGTACGGGCATTTCAAAACTTATCCAGAAGTATTCATCCCTGTAATTTGAGCAAAGAAATACCTATGAAATGCTACATATCTGATACGTACCTGATCCGCAGATGTATTTCTTTGTTTCAATTTGTAGTGTCTCATAGGTGCTGCTGCTCTGGTGTTGTGTGTTAGGAGTACTGTGAACGGGGAAGAGAAGGAGTTATAGTTGTTAGTAGTTGTTATTCTTTGGTATGACCAACGGACGCAATCTACCTGAGAGTAGTTATGTGAATTTATGAGATGAAGTTCTGAATTCTAAGTTGCTCTCTTTCTCCCATTCCTTCTATTCTTTCTTTCTTCTATCATTGTAAGGAATAGCAAAGGCTTCTAATAATGAACTCGCTTTCTAATTTGAATATAGAGCAACTGGAAGCTCTTGAAGTTCTGAAGTAAAGATGGGTGATGAAGATGATTCCATCGAACAAGCTGCTGCATCACGTGGAGAAAGGCTGCGGGCTCTTAAAGCTGCTCAAGAATTGTTGAACGCTCCTGATGATGACACTACACAAGCTAATGATGAGACAAATGATGATGAAACTGCTGAAGAGCAGTATGTATTTTCTAATTTCTAACGCGAGAGTTATTATTCTCACTCCGTCTTCAAATATGTCTAAGCGCACAATTTGTGAATGAGAATGATGAATGTTTTAATTTTTAATTAGTAAATTTAACTGTTACTTCTTTTTTAATTTTTTTTAACAGTTGGTGAAATAATTATATAAAAGCTGGGCTGGATAGTTATTTGAAATTTACAATTCTAATCTCTTTTATCTGCAAGTATATACAAAAATATATATACCTTTATATCTGACTGCAAGTGAATTTTTATGTTGATTCTGTGTACATCTAAACCAAGCATAAATTACTTTAGGTCATGTGTTCCCTGTGGTGATTTTATGGGATAGCAAGAACTCACACAACAAAGTAGCTCTGAGGTCAGATATTGACTCAATTTGTTAAAGAAAGTTGCTGGAAAATGAGAAGAGCCTTGCAGTTATTATTTTATCACTCTATGCGTGAAATTGCTGTATTGTAAGACATGTGGACTCGTTGGAAAACTCTTTGGCATTGCTCGTCACTTCGGAAGTTAGCTGGCTGTTTTGGTTGTTTGGCTTGTAATTTGACTATGAAACAATGTGAAATGGCTATTACTATCCCTCTGGTTTTTGTAAATTATGATTTTTTGTTTAAAAGGAGGCCGGCCGCTAACCCATCTCCTGGAAGGCTCGGGTTAGCCCATCTTGAGACGGGCTTTCCCAGCCAGCCCGCTAGGATAGCAACCCGGCATTGCCTACTCCATCTGCAGAGATAGTGTAGTTGGAAGTAAACACTATCTTTTCTCTGCTTTGTGGATTTTGCCAAATTGTTGAATCAGGTTGACCTACTTGATCTTTATTTTCCAGCTTGTTGGTCGGTTTGCTGAAATTTGCTAACATCCTCTTCTTCTTCGCGGGTTGGCTGAAATATGTAGTTTTAATCGATGAGTAGTAAATTAGGCACACTAATAAGACGATTTTACTCTCCATCTCTCTGGTTGTACAGTCTGTAATGCCCTTTGGTAACTTCTTGGGACTTTTGATGGCCTTTGGGATTGACCTTTTTCAATGGTGATGCATTCTCCTTACCATCTGATGCGAAATGATTACTGGAGAGTCATATCCTGCAAAAAGGACTATTCTTCAATCTCTATACATATGGGATACTCTTCAAAATTTGGGATGTCTTTCTTATTATTTAAGTGAGTAATTTGACCCCTTGGCATGTGTAATTATTCTCGACTGTGACTGCATCATTGTTATGAAGGTGAAATGCTGGATTCTACGTAAGATTGAAGAGACTCTCGCCCCATTGTGCACTCACTGAATGCAACTCAGCATCGTTTAGGTTTCTGGAAGAGAATGGCCACTCTTGCAACAAATACGTGCTCCTTTCTAAGTACCCATACAATTAAAGGAGTCGAAAGATTGGAGAGTACGAGTACTTAATATATATAACCGATCACACTTTTTCGGGGTTCACATTTCTTTTCAAATGGTATGGCATATTGTAAATGGAAGAATTAAATCAACGGCTGAAATTTTTTGGGGGTATTATTAAGTCTTTACTTTCGGTTAATTGCTGTTTCTGGTGTGTGTTTATCTATTCTTTTTCCTATGTCCATCATTTGGATTCGGGGTTTGTTCATAGACTTGGTAGTAGTGTTATTTTCTTCAAAGCTAAAAGGTCTGATTTTTTTCTCTAGCACAAATCTTTTGCCATCTATGAGAAGTTTGGATTCCCTGCAATGGGGGATCCTACTGCATGATGTTCAGCAACTCTGTCAATGCTTTTTTTATGGACCAGAAAATTTAATGGGAACCGGGAAAGATAAAAATTGTAATTATGAGGACAATAATTGTAGTTATGAGAGAAGATTAAACTTCAAAAATATGAATTGCACAGTTCAGTTAAAGTTTTTATATATATGCATGATTTTATTATTTATTGATTCCCTTTATAATTGATAGGTTGACTTTTTCTTTGGTCAGCTGATTTACTACTCTCTTTTTCTTTTTCCTGTTATTCTGCAGGAACATCTGTTAATAGTGTGTGAACCAAGGTTTTAAAAACCAAACCGGACCGAACCGGATGGTCGGACCGGTCTAACCGCCACCCGTTTAACATTATGGCTGGGTTTATAGATTTAGACCGTCTGAATGGTTTGCCCGGATTGAACCGTCCAAAACCGGACGTTGGGCCGGAAACCGGCATTGAGCCGGAACCCGGAACGGTTTTACAAAAACCGGGCGGGTGAAAGTCTCTTCTTTTGTTTAGAATCAGAACAAGAAGGAGGAGGAGGAAGGATGCAAACAAGAAGAAAAAAAGAAGGGAGTATGAGAGAATGACAACAGCCAACCAGGAAAAAACAATAAATCAAGTTGAAAACTAACAAATCTGAAAAAATAGTCGATTTACCTTTTCTTCTCCAATAACCACAACAAAAGAGCACAAATGTAAAAGAGGTAGAAGAGGATGAAGAGAGTGAGATGAATTGAAGATGATGATAGAGAGATGGCTGTGTAAATCGAGTGATGTGGCCAATTGAAGATCATGGAGCAATTTGAATCTGGAACAGCAATGGAGGACGTTTCTGGAATGTGTTTGAAAATGACGATAGAGAGAGATAAAAGAAGCATCTGGAGACTGGAGAGCATCGAAAATATACAAAGAAAAAGCAAACGTTTTGCTCTGAATACGGTACAGATTAACAAAGAATGTTTTATTTTTCATTTTTAGTTTTTAAGAATATCCATAAGTATTTTCTACTTTGACCCTAAAAGAATTTTTAGCCAAAAAAAATCTATAAGAATTATTTCCTATTATAATTATTTATTTATTTATATTTATATTATTTTACATGTATATAATATTATTTTTATTTAATTATTATATTACCGGTCCGACCATCGGTTTAACCGATCCGACCGTTTGAACCATAACCCGTTGTTCTTTCCGGTTCAACATCCGGTCCGATTTTTAAAACATTGGTGTGAACTACTTAAAGCCAACTTATATGAGTTTCATAAATATAATAGAGAATCAGGGGGCGAAGTATACTTCACAATGCCAAGATTGCAGGTTTGTGGTGTTCCATCTTCTTCATGAATCATGATGTCTTATTTTCATCTTATCTGCCATCACTGAAACTCTTCTAAATTTATTTGTGTAGTCAATTACAATTCAGTGTTTGGAAGCGCTTCAGTTTTTGCACAGCCTTGGACTAATACATTGTGACCTGAAGCCAGAAAATATTTTGGTGAAAAGCTATAGTAGATGTGAGGTTAAGGTCATTGATCTTGGGAGTAGTTGTTATGAGACTGATCACCTTTGCTCATACGTCCAGTCCAGGTCCTATCGTGCTCCTGAGGTTATATTGGGACTTCCATATGACAAGAAGATTGATATATGGTCACTTGGCTGCATTTTGGCAGAACTTTGCACTGGCAATGTAAGTATAATATATGGCCAAATAGCCAATGCACTTCAACATGGCAGGGTTTAACCTACTGTTTGAAATTTTTAATACCAACGATTTATCTGAAGCCGTCAAAATTTTCAACCAAGGGAAGCACCTGAGTCCTCAATTAAGGTCTAAAATGCCATCCACTCCCTCAGTTCCCAAGTCAGTTTTCCTGAGGTTAAGGTCACTGGTTAAGCCTTTCTAAGCAAGATTATTATTTTTACTTTATAATCATTCCTTGTAGAAACTTAAGTCTCTGTTAGTTAAACTTAGGTTAGCTAGCTCTGCACATTGCAGTGACCTAACACCATAGTCTTTGACTATGAATAGTGTTTTTAGCCTTGGGCTTTGTTAGTTTTCTTTGGTTAGTGATCTTCACGGTTGCGGAAAATGAACGTTGGTCCTTGAAAGATGTGATTGTGTTTAACAAGAATGATAGTAATGAAAGTTGGTGAGACTGCAGTTAAAGTTCTTTTTTAGAATGTGGGACATCCATGGGTCAAATCATCATCGTCATCTTTTACAGGGGCTAGGGTTCCTATTAAGGTCGTCTTCTCTTTTGTGTGACGATAAAATCAGGATAGTCTTCCTATGTTCTTGCAGTGGCTTGATGCTGACATTTGTTTGTTCAGGTCCTCTTTCAAAACGATTCACCTGCAACATTACTTGCTCGGGTGATTGGCATCATTGGTCTAATTGATCAAAGTATGCTCACCAAAGGAAGGGATACATATAAGTACTTCACCAAAAATCATATGCTTTATGAAGGAATCAGGTTAGAATTGCATTTTCAGTTTACATTGTAAACAAAATGGACCGCCAGCAGTCTGTAAGCTTATCTTATTTTTTTTTTTCCTTTTCTTTTCTTTGTGTGTGTGTGTTTTTATTTTTTGTTGATCCAAATGAATGCATCATGCATCATATACTAGACGTTTGGCATCTGACCTGGACCAAGGGTCTTATTTCAATTACTAAAATCTTTTTAGTAATACCTAGTATCTGCCATCCACCATATTAAGGTATTTTTTTAATAACATCCAATATCATAAATTAATTTTTAGTATATCTAACGCCCTAAAATATTCTTTAATAGTATTTAGTATCTTGAAGTAATTTTTCATATAATATTTTATGGTCACTAAAATTTAGTTCAAGATACTTGATACTACTAAAAAAACACCACAGCATGTTGGATGTTGTATATTACTTGAAAAAATATTTTAGTCTGTTAAGTGGATCAAAAATTATTTTACAATACTAAGTGCTATTAAGAAATATTTTAAAATGCTGGGTGTTAAACATTGGTTGCTATTAAAAAAATATTTTACCTTACTAAGTGCATTAACAATTAATTTAGGATAGAAAATGACACTGAAAAAATATTTTAAAGTATTAGATATTTTTTTTAAATTAAAAAAAGCCCTCTCCTTCCCTTGCTCTCACTCAAAACGCTGCAGCTTTGAGGGTAGACGAGGGTAGCGGATGGTAAGGGAAAAGGAGAGAAGCCGCGTCCATAAAATAATGGATAAAATTTATGGGCGGTGTTTTCGTTTTGGGGAGAGCGCAGGCTCCTCCGATTTCAGCAGGAAGCGTCAGAAACATAAAGCAGAGAAGCGAAATCCTCATATAGACGCGAACGATCTCGAGAGATTAACGCAGTACAGTATGTCGGATCCATACGAAAGAGTGAAAGGGGGGAGATTGAGCTTCAAAGGCGGAACCCTCGCCGCGCGTAGCAAAATCATTGAGAAGAAGAAAAAGAAGAAGAAGAACAAGCACAACGACGCTCCTGCCGACGGTGAAATCGACTCTTCGAAACTCGAGAACCAGGAGGAGGCCTCCGCCGCCGACGGAGGAGGAGGATCGGGAGAAACCTACACGATCGACGCCGCGAAGAAAATGAAGTACGACGAGCTGTTCCCGGTTGAGGCTAAGAAGTTTGGCTACCAACCCAAGACCAACTTCAAGTCTATCGAGGAAGCCCTTGATGATCGCGTCAAGAAGAAAGCTGATCGTTATTGTAAATAATTGTTGTCCCTTCAGTGTTCTGCCCATCTCCAAAGTCTTGGTCCCCTTTTGTTCGGGTTCGTTTCGTCATATTCATTTCTGTTGAGTTGAGATTATAGTAATTGATACGACGGTTTTCTTAGGTTTATATTAAGCTAAATTTGTTCTTCCACTATATTAATTATGCTTTGTTTTATTATCGTTAGGGTTGTGGAATGTTTCGATACGAATACTTCTCTGCAGAAATGAAAGGTATACTAGAAATGCCTTCTAAGCAGATTAAGGGTATATCTCGGAGGAATAAGGCTGTTATCACGTAGTTTCGAATTATAATTTACTGCACAATACGACTGCCTTTAGATGACAGTGATTTCATGCTAGAGATATTTTTCTTAGGGATTAGGACGGTTGAATTCGTCAATAAAGAAATTTTGTTAACTTGGGCAATGGCTGGCCGTGCAATCCCTTCTTAAGACAAGTTATGGCAAAAATATGAGTGTAGGTTAGGTGCCATTTTTATGCTGGATTGCTGGTCTGTGAAAAGGAGATGCTTACTTCAATATTAATTCATGCATATCTGGGGCATGATTGCGCTTAGTCTTCTGAGGTTAATTCGCTTGAATAGTGTAGGCATATGGGTTTCGTTTTTCCCCCCAAATAACTTGCAACTTTGCTCGGGAACCTTATGTATAAAACATCTCAAGATTCTGAGGCTTCTGAAGCTTTCAGGAGTTGGGAGTCATTTATTGGTGGTGAATCTGGGAAATTTAACTTATGGATGATTATTTCCTCCTTCCTTTGTTACTAATAAATCGTTTAGCAATAACAACAGGCCTTATGAGTTTTGATGCTCTGTTGGCTTAATTATCCTGTTAGCTAAGGAAAGAATTACGATCTGCTAGCTAAATAGGCGTTATGCTGAGCATTGGGAATCTTCATACCTTTCTCACCTACCAATCAATAACTGATGAAAATAAAGAGCGGGGTGGTTTGGGGGCATTATGAGTTTAGCATGTCGATATTTATTGAACATCATCAATGTTTGTTGGATTTTTGAATGATTGACATAAGGATTTGTGCGCAAGTTCCAGATATTCTCACTTTTCTGTTCACGAGCTACTCACTGAGGAAAAGTATAGGGCAAGAGCAAGATCCCCCCCCCCCCCGGGGGGTCCTTTTTTTTTCTTTTTTCTTTTTTCTTTTAGAGGCCAAAACTTGTGCTCTTTTCCTGGAAGCTTATGCTATTCACTTGTGCATACATCTTTAATGTTATGTAACTACAAAAATACGAGATAATATCACTAGCAATAATGACATTCACTGTTTTTCCATCTCGAATTACAGACTAGGTTGATGGTTCACGGTCTAGGCTCTTTCATTTGACATGTGTGGGTGAGCTTTGAGCTTTGCGGAAAATTACTGTGATAGCATTTGCATTTTGCAAAACTACCTTTTGGTTTATACCATGTGTGCTTGTTCATCTTCTTGAAATGTTAACTGTGGTAGTACATATCAACTTTTGGTGATCTGGTTAACGTGCGAGTATCTGTTTGTTTGCAGGCATTGGTGCGTTGTTGGAGCAGTTGAGCATGCAACTAAGTGCTGGCCCTTCTGAAGTTGTCCCTGAAGCGGTTGATTGATATTCTGCATTAGAATTGAGATTAAACTGTTGCGCTGTAATACTTATCTTAGTCTTAGACACTTAAATATATTGTATCAAGCAGTAATTAGGCTGCTGTAACCAGATGACAGACTAGATTTCGTAGGCGTTAAGGGCTCTTGAACAATCTGACTTGTGGACCTTTCTGAATTTGCTTGATATTTACACTTCAGCACTTCCTTAACAGGCTTATTTAATTCTTGAATTAGCCAAATTGTGGGATCTAAATTAATCCTCCGCCTCTACCTTCCACATTCTGATTTTCTAATACACCATCGAGGATCCGTTTCCAACTAGCATACTAAAATGTCAACGGGAAGTTTTGAATATAATGCGGTGTCAGTAAATGTTTCGCGTAGGATTAGATGTTGCTATATTTGTTGGTTTGTAAAAATAAAAAGGTGTGTTTACTTCACTTTCATCTCCTTCTCACATTCCTCCTCTGCCTTCCATTCATAATGGGTGATTATTATTTTTATGCTCAATTAGAGCTTTGGATATGAAGTTTAGCTGGAACTTTCTGACCCTAATTTTGCAACCTGACACTTAGTTGTAATTTACAAGATTGCCAATCACCTGCTTCAATTTTGGCAAACGACTCCTTGTGGTTTTTGTTTATGAGAAGCTGCTTTCATCCAGACTTCACAAGTTACAAGACTGCTAACATGCGGTTGTTTGGGGCGGGGTTATATGCCAAAATTGAAAAGAATTATTGGTGGAACTAATGAATGCATTGGCACGCTGTTAATTTATAACATTTTTAAACGTATATGTTTGATCAGGTACTTATTTCTCTTCTTCCATTGATCTTGGTTGAAGTAGCTTTTTAAAGTATTATTAAACACTCAAAACATAAAACCTAATAGCTTTGGAAAATACCATGAAAGATCTGGAAGGAATGCGTAATTATATTTTATATTGAACATATTTGAATATCATTTATATATGTAATGACATAAACGTATGAATCATCGTCTTCCTCCATACTTAATTTTAGTGTTCCATTCTCATCCTTTCTCACTCAAAAAAAGGGTTAGTTCACCGAAAAAAAGGGTTTATACAATTTATCATCATTATTATTTAAGTTTGCCCTCGTTTTAATCGTAACTCCTTAAGTTTCAAATCATAGCTTTTGATTCTTTAAATTTTTGTTCATTTAAAAATATTATTCTCTATAGTTTAATAAAAACTTAGACCATTTTACCCTTGAGTGATCAAAACTTATAGTTTTAAATTTAGGGGACTAAAACCAAAATGAAAGTAAACTTGAAAAACTAAATATTATATTAGCACGAAAAATACAGGAATTTTGTGACAAAAATCTATCAAAAAACTGTAAAAAAATTATTTTTAAATATTTATTTTTAAAATAAAAATATAACATATGATAATTTTTTAATAATATATTATATATAAATAAAAATAAAAATAAAAAATAAAATATATAATATACTTATTATTTCATTAATATTTTGAATAAAAATAATTATTAATAAATTAATAATTTTTTAAAATACGAAAATTAACTTGAAATATATAATAATATATTAAATTATATATAAATACATATATATATATATGTGTGTGTGTGCATATATTTGTGTTTGTCATTCCAAATACTATTAATCCATTTCTAATTAGAGATGTGAAATTTTGTGGCTAATTTGCTTTTTTTTTTCCAGTAAATTTTTCTTTTGATCTTGGATTTAAGACTCAGTCGGGTTCTCCCAACAAGTGCGTTTCATGGGATTCGAATCTCCTCCTTGTGAGAGTGAAATTATTTATCATCTCAACTAATATCTTATTGATTATAATTTTTGTTTTTGCTATGACATATTATTGAGTTTTAATCTTGTTGCAGCTTTTGTTATCATCAATATTAGGTGGTATATAATGCCCATCTTTATTGGAAAATAGACAAGCCCCCATCCCATCTATATATATCTAATAAATATATAACACTAGTGTGCCAAAAAAATATATATAACACTATTTTCTACTATTATTTATATATAATTTTTATTTAAAACAAAATAATGTTGCTTGGGTTACATTTTCTTTTGAAATTTTATGTGACTAGCACGTATAATTAATTATAATGCATGCAATATTTATGGGTTGTCACATAGAATTTTTTTTTGTTAATTTATTATTTGGGAAGTACAATTGGGTTGGGACGTACATTTTTTGTGAAATCAGCAAAATGACCACAAATGTACGCCCAAATTTATAAATTAACAAGAAACTATAAATTAAATTATAATTATGTACAATATATTTACAAGAATCACAGAAACTTATTCAAATGACTTTTTTTTCTTTCGGTATAATTGAAAGTATCCTTGAGTCATTTTAAATTTAAAACTAATTTCTATTAGGCTGGTTGCATAAAGATTAAAAAGCTTCCAAATAAATACACTTTTTAAATTTCGATTTATATTTTCCTGACAAAGTGAGACCATTTAACTACACAAGTGATCCCCGCTACCAATTCATTGGCGCCCGCTTCTGAGAAACTATTGCTCACAGTCTTCTTGATCGCAAAATGGACGCAATTCGAAAGCTTAGATGAAATTATCATGAAATAATCACTTTAATTTGTTTCCAAAATTTATAATTAGTTAATGTATATTTTTAGTCTTTTAATTTTAAATAAGATTTTAATTTAGTCCATTGATTTTAAAAATTATATTTTTAGTTCTTTAACCTTAAAATTGTTAACAAAAATTATGATATTGACATTTTAAATGTTAATTAAACGTTCTCAAATACTAATATATTAAATTTAATATTAATTATTTTAGAATTAAAAGACTAAAAATATACTTTTTAAAGTTAAAGATCAAACTTTAAAGGATTAAATGTATATTTTAACTTTCATAATTTTTTTCACTCAAAGAAAGAGTTTTTAGAGGACGGTTACAATATAATATATATGATTAAAAAAGATATTCTAAGAAAAAATACATGCAATTTTTCTTGAGAGGCCGGCATAATTTGACACGGATTTATAGCATGTTTGATTTTTTTTAAAAAATTTAAAATTAAGTATCTATATTTTAACTTTCATAATTTCTTTCGCTCAAAGAAAGAGTTTTTTAGAGGACGGTTACAATATAATATATATGATTAAAAAAGATATTCTAAGAAAAAATACATGCAATTTTTCTTGAGAGGCCGGCATAATTTGACACGGATTTATAGCCTGTTTGATTTTTTTTAAAAAATTTAAAATTAAGTATCTAAATCTTCCTCGATAAATATTTGATTTTTGGATCTCTCTGCACTTATCTTGTTATCACATCATCATTATTCTGGTATGGATTCGCTAAAAATATTTATAAGTGTTATGAAAATGAGAAATATGAGTGAAATTTAGAATGAAAGAGATGAGTAAGATAAGAGAGAAATTGAGAGAAAGAAAAGTGTATTCTTATTTATTTGGATGATCAAAATAGGCATTACATAGTCTTCTATTTATAGGCTCTCAAACTCAACCAAAGGTTACATAAAATAAATAACAATATTAATTCACATCAGTGTGGTACATGTAACCTTTGAGTTATGGAATAAAAATTCCTAAAAACTATTCAATGGAGAGGTTATAGAGTGTAGAATATGAGAGGTTAAGAGTTGAGAGAGTTTATGGATATCCATATTTTCTAATTTTTATAACAATTTGAGGTTATTTAGTTCAATTAAATAAATACTCCTCCGGTCCTTATTATAAGACCCAATTTGACTTTTTATTTGGTCCTAATTATAAGACCCAATCCA
The DNA here is from genome assembly GCF_004799145.2 of Neltuma alba. Classification (NCBI taxonomy): domain Eukaryota; kingdom Viridiplantae; phylum Streptophyta; class Magnoliopsida; order Fabales; family Fabaceae; genus Neltuma; species Neltuma alba. The sequence continues at coordinate 25,966 of NW_021636269.1, read as the reverse complement.
TTTTCTCTCTTATATTTATGTATTTTTTTTCAAGATAATCCTTCTAATAATGATAGTTTAGCCAATATACTTAATTAGCAAGGATATTTTAGGAATAACAACACTTATTTATTATAAATAACCAACTTAACTTACTTCCTTAATCTCCTCAAATAAGTCAATTGGGTCTTATAATTAGGACCGGAGGAGTATCTATTAAACTCGATTAAAAAATAAATAATCAAATTTGAATTGATCACGCTCAAATTTAATACTCCTCCGGTCCTAATTATAAGACCCAATTGACTTATTTGAGGAGATTAAGGAAGTAAGTTAAGTTGATTATTTATAATAAATAAGTGTTGTCATTCCTAAAATATCCTTGCTAATTAAGTATATTGGCTAAAACTATCATTATTAGAAGGATTATCTTGGAAAAAAATGCATAAATATAAGAGACAAAATGGATTGGGGTCTTATAATTAGGACCAAATAAAAAGTCAAATGGGGTCTTATAATAAGGACCGGAGGAGTAGTATTTAATTAATTCATTAATTATGATAAATCGGTTATAATCAATATTTGATGGATATGACAATAAATAATTTATATTCCTCCCACGAACTCTGTAAATTAAGGTAGGTGCCTTCATGAATGAAAAGACACAGGAGAGATATTATTGGCTTTTTTTTTACAATTTCTTTCCTCTTTTTTTATGGTGCATTTGCTATTTGATTACTGGTTACAAACCTGAATCCAAGGTTTCCAAATTATCAAGTTAATTATCTTTCTCAAATTCTACATGAAATCAATGTATTTTCTAGCCTTTAAATTAAAACTTGCCCTAAAAGTTTGTCAAAATTGGGGTGGTCGCAAGAGGAGGAAAAAATTTTAAGAGTTGAAAAAGGTTTATGAGCGGTTTAAGTTTGGTGGTTTTGAAAGTATGCCGTTACAATAGAAGTTTTTTTAAAGAAAAGTTTTTACCACAATCGTATTTTGTTCTAAAGACATAATATTTTCTGTTGCAATAATATTTTAATTTCATAAAAAATTATATTTTTTTTTTTTGGGAAAAATCAACGATATTGTTGCAATGTAGCGTGGCAAGTGTCAATTTCATGTTATTTACCAAAAGAGAGGTGTTAAAAGTCATGTTAATACGGCCCTTAACCCCTTATATGAGCACTCAGCCAACATGCACATGCTCTCAGAAACACAGATCTGAAATTAAAGGATTCATGGAGCGTGAACTGTGAAATATAAATTTTCTTTTTTCAAAAACTAAACCTTGCATCTATTCGCACTACAGTAAAATTCCATTCCATTTTCTTCCAAAGCACTCTTGCAATATCCACATAATGAAAATAAATCGAAGTTTAATGACAGTGCTAACATAAGATACTGATGTATGGAAGGTCCATATATTCATGCTCAAGTTGTTACGGTGGTCTGCTCATCAATATCACGATAGATGTGCCATTTTTGGTATCTCTGATCTCCGTCTAAGACAGGCCTAAGTCTAGGAGCAGTTGTGCAACTCCAACAACAGCATCCCCTTGCATCTTTTACACATTTTCTGCAGCATCTGTAAGACAAAAGATTTGAAGCAAATCTAAAATGCCAGGTGAGCCAAAAAAAATAAAGGGAAATGCGAGAGAATCTTACAGGAAAAGCAAATTGCAGTCAAGATTTGCACAGTTCCTATGCCTCAATTCACTGACTTGAGAATCACATATGTAGCATTTCGCAAACTGACCATTTGCAGAGACGTGAGTGCTGCCTGTTTCAGTTGTGGCTCCAGGATGGTATGACGAAGGAGGCAGAGACAGACGAGAGTCGAACACAAATAGATTTCCTACCCATTCCGCAGGACCTTCATTCTCTAGATAGTTAGAAACACCTCCCTGCAAGGTGTACAGATTCCGAAAGCCCTTCTTTCTGGCATATCCACAAAACCAATTCATCAGAATCAGTATTATTAGGGGGAAAAAATGAATATCTTGCATTTCCAACCAATACATGTCAGCTCCATTAGTCAACTGTTTCCTTCCATAAAAAGGAGGGAATGATCATGTGCCATGCAAGCAGGTGGAGTGAGCCCACCTGTGTTAGAGTAGGCTTGCATCTTAAATACCTAGTCACATCCTCAGCCAGATATCTCATTCTTATAACTTCAAACCCCCAAGAAAGGTCTAAGCAGCGTTACTCGATTCCAGAAGCATGTGATGAGTCGTTATCTTGCTAATTTTTAGTTTCATAAATTATTTAGCCGGTGGTTAATTTTTGTGGTTGTTCAAAGGATAGATTGTAGAGAGTCGTATTGTCTGTGTTGAAAACAGATCCCATATGCAACTAAGCCTAGGAAGTGATAACTGATAGTGAAATATGATCTATTAGAACTTTATAATGGAAGAAGTATTTGTTGCCATCCTGAGACAAAGAGAGGGAAAAATTACATTATGATTTACCTCAGTATTGTGGAATATACATCACAACGAATCCCTCCAGTGCAGTACATCAATATATTCGTTTTTTCTTTATCTACATTTGCTAAAGGATCTGAGGCAGCCACCTAAATTGGAATAAACACAAAAATGAAGTATATTACCAGTCATCAATGGAAAGATCAATTTCAAAACCTCTTTCCAGTTACTGATGATATGCTAACCTCAGACCAAGGCAAACCTCTTTACTAACCTTAAGAAGAAAAATATTTTAAATAGGTAACCTTAATAAAAAGCTAGAATGCTGCAAGAGAAACAGGATTTAATAGAATTACTTAAAAAATAATGTATACAGCTAACCATATGTTTCAGTAGCATTATATCAAAATTTCATGAGTGTGTATTTTTCAATTCTCAAGCATTGGCTGGAGCTTAATGCCTGCGTCTTCAAGAGCATATATATAACGCTACATATATTATAGGAAAGGACTGTGTTTATTGAATTTCTTACATGCTTTTCTCTTAGTTGTTTAAGGAAAGTTTTTTATAACAAAAACATATAAAATAAATGATCGGGCAGGGGTAATACATTTTTAGCCTCTTTGGCTCTTACTTTTCTAATTTGCAAGATGCCTTGTCATCCTCCCTACATGTGAAAAGTCTCAACTACACCAAACATATATTAAATACACACCACGTATGGCTTTATTAGGAGCAAGCATCATGATAAATTCCAACTATATTTTATGGACACGTCAAATAATGACCCTACCTCTTCCTGGGACAAGCCAAATGAAGTGCTTCTAAAGCAGTCTACATTAGGGCGCACAGCACCACGAAAATGTCCAATATCCCACTCATAACCTGAATATCAAGAATAATATTTTTTATTTTACAAAGAACTATGACAGTGATAAAGTTTTCCAAAACTAAAAATAGGTGGGCAAGCATGCAAATAGATCTTCGGAAATGTTGACTACGAATGAGAACAGAAACTATGATGTATATGAGCCACAGAACTGCCTTAAGATCAGATTCATATAAAAAAGTTCATCCATTGGCAATGACGAAAGATTGTGAATTAGCAAGAATATGATGAAATGAGTCAACAGGTTAAAGAAAGAACAATTAAACAGTTTTTTTCTTTTTTCCCGGCATATTTGGGTAAAGAAAAACAAAGCTGGAGTTAGAACAGAACTATTACCATTTCTCACATCCAATAGAATGTAATTGGTGTCAGGACACTCTTTTGAAGCAAGACCAGTCCTATTCATTGCTTCCAATCTATTTCTCCATTCTGATGGCGCTAAAGGTGTTGCTCGCATTGAAGAATCAAGAAGAGGAAGATGTGATATGCCACCTTCCAACTGTAGAACAAATAAAAGTTACAGAGAGATGGTTTCATTCTAAGTTGAGAACAACTGTTCAACTTAAACATATAAAGACAACAAATGTGGAGGACACAGAAACAATTTAAAAAGCTACAGCTCAGAGAAATCTTAACCACTGCATGATAATTAGTTTCAAAGAACTCTTGCATGACAGATAAAATACAGATAAGGGACTATAAAGCATTATCAACTGTAACTTGCTCTGTAAGCATGATAAGATTTTATGACATACTACACAATGCACTAACATATATGGCTTGCCTGTACAAGTGAGGGCTTATACCGCAACTTCAATCTCGGGAAGGCATGCCCTTTTAGTGATGGAGAAATCTGAACCAGGATATCAGAAAATCTGTCATCTTGCCTTAACCATTCAACATATGCCAGAGCATCTTTTGATGGTCCACTATACTGCATACAGAGTAATATACCATATCAGCAGGAAACATATACTCTTTAGACTCCGAGACACCAAATTTGACACGTAGTTGCTCTAGGGAAGTTAACTTTTGTTTGGATTAGGACCCCTCTGTTAAGGGCCAAGATCTAATATTGGGTAATTCACAAAGAAACAATATGTACTGATATTTGAACCCACAGTCAAACCCAGCCCAACATAAACCTTTTTATGGATGTCTCATGATAGAATTACTTACAACTCCTAAATAGGCTTGCTTATACAGATGAAAATAAATAGTTAAAGAAAAGGAGGAGGGGACTGTCCATAAGCTTGTCTAGAATTAATAGATTCAATGCATAAGACTTACTAACCTGCGCATTTATACCTTGCTCATTTATGTAAATTCTGCCATTTATGTCAAGACCCTGTCAACAGACCAAAAATTTACACCTGAGAGGAAAATGTGGAAATTGCAATTAACCCCAAAAGTGCAACATATCAGGAAATATATTCAATATCCTTTGAGCTAATACTCTTTAACAAATAACCACTAATGATTGCCAAAGTGTGCATGTATCAATAGATGCATGCATGAATAGTGAGCTGAAATTCTTAATGTCCCTAATGAACCCAAAGAAAGATTAAAAATGAGCGGGAACCTCCATGAACGCCAGGTGCTTGGCGACTTCTGCTTCCGGGTCATCGATAAACACGAAATGGTAAAAATTTACCACCACGAAATCACCCTCAAAAGCTACAGAAGCATTGCATTGGCTAGAAGTGGAACAACCAGTTCTGCCAAAATTGTCTTTCGTCTTCTTCACCAAGCTGGGCTGTGAAATGAGCACAAACCATTTTCTATGGCGGAAAGAGACAGAAGAAAAGGTTTTCAAATTGACAAGATGCTTTTGGAAAGGAACCCAGTCCCTGTTGGAGAACGAAGCAGTAACTTTAGGAGTGAGTCCACCGAAGATAGCCTCACAGGAGAGCCTCATCCTTACAGAGAACTCTTGGGGGTCAATGTGTCACTCATACTGGCATTGAAGATTGAAGAACAAGATGACTTTGAAGGCTGAATCAGGTGTGTGCAAGGCCTGCCGAATAAACGTGGGCTGGCATTGATCGGAGAACCACTGGATCTGGACCTCTGAAACTACAAGCCCAGTCTGCTCGTAGATTATGTTATTGGGCCCAAAACCTATTATAGTCTAGCCCAATTATGAAATGAGGGAAAATTATGATTTAGGAATAACTTTTACAGTTTTTGCTAATAAAATGTGAAAAAGATTCTTTTGATGAGTTCATAATAAAATTTTATTTTTTAAATATGGATCAGTTCTCAAATTGATTCCTAAAAAGTTAAGATGAATATAAAAATGAAATGAGTCATATTATTAAATATTAATACATGCATAATATAACTTTATTTTCTAATTCAATTTAATTTTTACACAAATGAGAATTGCCAGTGTAAAATAAATTAAATGAAAAGATTTCACAAAATGTATTAAAAATAAAAAGTCACGTGAGTTGAGCTCAGGTGGCAAGTTTGAACCGTCACAATATTTCCAAAAAAACAAAAATCAAATTTCAACTCACCCAAAAATGTAACAAGTGTTTGGATAGCATATTGTTTTATTGTGTGTTATATATGGCCGTGCATGCTATCGGGACATTAGGAATAATATTTTCATATATTGAGAATTATTAGTACTCCTCCGGTCCTTAATATATGACCTAATTCTTAAGTTTGTTTTTATCTTAAATACAAAACTCATTTCTCACGTTTATCAATTTTCTCTAAATTACCCTTTACCCTTATAAATATTCCCTCAACCATAATCAAGTAGAAAAAGGAGAGAAGGTATTAAGAAAAATAATTATGGTGTTTTACGAAAAATATATCCTCTGGAACTTGGGGATCGGTGGCCGCGAAAAAGTGTGCTCCTGAACCTGCATTTGTGGTGGAGAATCAAGATAGATCATCAGAAATTTATTTTCAGACATGCTTTTATCAAGTTTTTTTGTAACATACTGCATTTAATTCATTTTATGAATATAGTTAGAGGAGGAAACTTTTAGAATGATTAGGACAACACAAGCATGATAAATCAAAAAACAAGCCAATCACATCAAACCCTCTATCACACACGGGCAACGGCCACCGTCTATCCTCAGGTGCCTCAGCACTTCATGATTGTTAAGCACTTCACTTGTAGCATGAAGGAACAGGAACTCTACCTTCTTGAGCGTTAAAGATAATATGGGATCAAATGATAAGCAGCCTGAACTAATTTGGAAAGATCCCTTGCCTGCATGAGATAAAGTTTGAAAGCACAAGAGATACAAAATTTTATTAAGTAAAACATAAAGGCGGAGACAACTACTGAACCACAGATGAAGATGAAATTGAGCCTGTTTGGATTAGTTCAGGATTGAGGATGCATTGTAGCAATTATGGACTTCATGAAACATGTTTTTGCGAGACATTGTACTTGACCCAAATGATAGTTTCTAAATCGAGTCATCAGCATCATATTCAATGGAAATGTTAGTTACTATGATCCCATATGTCACACAAACTTCTGTGAGAACACTCTACTACTTAAGGCACAATGACATGTACCTGCTAGAAATGGATTGATTACCATGCTCTCCAAAAGAAAAACATTTTTTCTTGTCTCCGGAATGTTTCCTCCAGAATTTTTTTTTTTTTAAATAACCATATAGTAGGAGCATTATAATTAAAGAAGACTCACAACATTGGTGTGGACATTCCAGGTGAGACACCACACTACACTGATGCCAGCTTCAGCAGGGAGTTCGCTTTGTAAGAACACTACTAAACATGACCTGCAATCAAAAGGCCAACTCCTGTTCCAGTCACAGCTTAGAGATGGAAGGTAAAGTAATGTCACTTTCACACGAGTTTACATAATTGAAAAGCAAAAATCAACTTTGGAAGCCAATATTAAGCGTGAATTTTGAAATAGAAAAAAGGAGAACCACAAGGAAAATCAAGTATCAAGAATGTTATCAAGAACAATGTAAGCAAGAATTCATTCTAACAAAGACCAGCCAACAGGAAGTATTATAACTTTAAAAAGTTATCAAGAACAATGCATGCGACAACAAATGCATAATTAGGCTATCCTACAGCAGGAGTACACAGCAATCCAAGACAAACCAAGCACTAGATTATTCATATAATACAAACAAGTTAGCAACAGCATAAGCCACATCTCAGAACACAAAATTTTTAGTCAATCCATGTCAGCACCTTCCACTAGAAAAGACTCATGATTGAAAACAGAAGTAAAATAGGAGAAATATAAAAGTAAGCAGTGAAAATTACTCACTAAATATAAGGAAATGCATGATCATATAACCTAAGTGGTGATAAGCAAGTTAGCACTATTGTTGTTGTCCCCAGCTTTTGATGCTGAATTAGAAAACACCTGCTGGTCAAGGAATCAGGAGAAATGGCACAGGATCGCAACCATGTAGAATACGACTATAATGAATATAGAAACCAAATGGGAAAAGGATATGGCTCTCCATCAGCGCTGTTTTGTTTTAAGGAAAAATGTAGAAGTTTATCTGTCTCACACCCAATGTTTCTGACTATGAAGTTAAAGTATTGGTAATTAAAGGATAAAAAGAATGAAATGGACTTGTATCAATAGAAAAATGGGTAATTAGGCCCACTGCACTTGCAGTTTAAATCAAATAAACTATAGTGAAATAAGACAATAACAACATTTATTTAAATGAACTAAAATAGTAACAAACAGCAAACTGAGCTGCACAACCATTTGTCATTAACAGAATAAGAAAGCCAAAAGAGATTTTAATATTTTATCCCCTGTGATTGGCTCTGAAGACTAAGGGGAGTGCATAAATAAAATCAAAACACAAGCAGTATGAATATGATTGGCAACTAATCCATATATATAATTGGTTTTATGCTTCATTATATACGGAACTTAAGTAGTTTTCAAAATATTTTTTTTATTGATGAAAAAGGAGCGTCGGTTGATGTGTACTTCTGAGGTCTGTACTGCTGCAGAGAGAGACCGATATGAGAAATCTGTAAGCATCTTTCATATACATTTATTTTCTTTTCCCCCTTTCTTCCAGGATTTGAGGCATCGATAAGGAGCTAAATAACTATTTGAGAAATTATCGGTGAAAGATTGATGTTGTCTTACCATGGATGTAGCATTTAAATTCCTGACTGCGTTTCAGCCATTGATCATTGCTTCAGAAAACTTTGCTTTGAATGTTGCAAACAAAACAATGACAAGAAGCCTGGATTAATTGGGGTTTAACCACGTAAACCTTGAATTAGTGCTGATTGTACCGTGCCATATAGGTTCTTTTTTGCCATGATTAATTGGGGTTTAACCATGTAAACCTTAAAATGTGGTGTTCTTGGTTTAGAACTAGAGCTGTATATCTGCGAAGCAATTTTAAATGCTATTCATGCTGCTCATCGTTTTAAGATACTCCCTCCAATCCAAGATATAAGATAAGTTTTATCCATCTACGGTTATCAATTAAAATCAGTTTAAAACAATAAATATGCAAGGTTTGTGTTTTTTTCCAAATATATCCTTATTAATAAAATAAATAAATAAAGGTTGCAACAAATGGGTCAAAGAGGAAAAGAATACATGTGAAGGGTAAAAATTGAAAAAAAAAAAAACTCATTAAATGCTTAGACAAAAGTAAATGTTATCTTATAAAAAATAATCAAGTTTTTCCAATAAAGTTTATCTTATATTTTGAACAAGAAGGAATACATGTTTTCTCAGCTCCTCACCTTTCTTTTGATTGAAGCTCTTTACTCTGCTACTATAAAAGTTTGATACATCTTATTGCCAATTTTCATTGCCACTGTTGGATGAACTTCTCTTTTTAAATGCTGTTAATTTTGTTTTGAGTTTACTTTTTCCTGAGATCATCGCAGGCTGCAATCTAAAGCATATTTAGCAAATCCATTCACTCAGTTAGCCACATGATCTGTTAGCAGTGTGCATAATGCAGAAAGAATGTTGTAGGTTATCTTTCTTATAGATATCCATAGTTGTGTAAACAAGAAGATGGTTATAATTTCTGAAGATGGAATTTTTACCTAAGCATATGATAATTGATAATCAGGTTGGGGATGTTCCTTTGATATTTCTACTTTCTGTTGCTTCTTGTGATCCTAACAATAACAAGATTTATACATGCATAGAAGAAACTTGTGCTGGAACTTCCAAATAAATGTTCAATATCAAGCATATAATGTGCATTGACATCAAACTTATTACTTGATATGGTTAGATTCATAATTTTCTGATGGAATAATATGATTCAATTGGCTTTTTTGCCTTTTCCTATTCCTGTTTCTTTAAAAGCGCCGTATGCTATTGACTCATTGACTGAAAATCAATTGGTGTTATTTAGATCTACAAAGCCCAGGGAAATGTGATTCTTTGTGTTGCAGCATGCTTTCTCTACTGGTAAGTAACACCACCACCCTTGTGGAAGCTTGGTTTTTGATCCTTGCCTATCATATGTATCACATTATCTGAACCTTTTTTTTTGGGGGGAAAAAATCAATTGTTATGTATATATGAGGGGATCTCAGGTCTAAACTGACGAGCTCGTTGCTTTTTAAATAAAATGAAATTAATTATCCTTATTTGGTTTGTGATTTCTGTTTGGGTTTTAAATGACTGTGGTGGCAGGTGTATATACCGTATTTGTAATACCAGAAGGAGATCCAGAGTCTGGAGGAGTGGAGAAAAGATCCAAGGCTCAATAGTTTTCATAAGGCCACACATCTCTGCTCGGGATCTCCTTAGTACTATCAATCCTGGAGCTTAGATGTTAGTGCTTTTGTAAACTCTGTACAGTTGTTCAAATTTATATATATTTCCTTTTCATTAAAAAAAATAAAAATAGTTTTCATAAGGCTCATGGTGTATTGATGGTTTAGTTCAACTTGAAGGCCAGATGATGCTATTGATACTCTGTTATGTTTTTGACCAATTTTTGACTTTTCTCTTCACTCGTCGCCGCCGTTCTCAGAGTCTTCCTCTGAAGGATTTCGGGCATACCTGGAGTCTGCAATGTAATCAGGTTGCCACGCGGAGGTCCGATCACGGTGACGGAATCGGATCTGATAGACACGCAAGCAAATGCACCGGAGAGAGAGTTTGGAGAGACGGAGAGAGAGAGCTTGTGGAGGAGAAAAAAAACGCATAATGCTACTGCACAAAACTGATCCCTTTTGATCAGTTTCGAACTCCTTGTTTATTTCAAACAAAAACTGTCTCAAAACCGTCTCCTCTGCACAACCGTTCCAGTTCCCGCCTTTTGCAAATATATTAAAGGGCAAAAATTACAGTTAAGGACCCATGAGTTTTGCTATTTACATTGGAGTCCCAAATGACATTGGGCTTGGTCCAATCCACCAAGGGTGGACTGGCCCATTTTCCTACATCTCCCACTCACACTTGGTGGATTTGATGTCGCGGGTCTAGTCTCTTCACCTTCCCTCATCATTTCATACTTAGTGCTTTGCCGTGACCGCGTGGGCATGACGTCTTCGCTTGGGTCCCTGTACTAGAAATCCCTTTTAAAGGATCAGCACAAGTCACCCTCTCCTTTGTGTAGCTTGAATTTTAAAATTATGCCTCAGATGTCCCAGATTTACTTATATACACTTTTTCACGGTAATCTAATCCCTCTCGAGTCAATGGTTGACTCAGATTACCTTTCTCTGTATGTCTAGTATCCACACTTACGACCACAAAATGTCATAAGGGACATGTCACAGACACTAGCATAGGTGTGTATATCACAGTTAATCTTCCTTTCGCCCAAGTATCACTTTGAAATGAATCAGTCGCTTTCTCAGCATACTACCTTAGATCGCATCAATCATGACCATAGGACATATGCCAAAGTAGCAGTCACTGAAACATATCTTCATGATATTGTCAAAGTCAAAGGACACCAATGAGGAGGATAATTCCTCCCTGGGACTCACACAGCAATGAAGCAGGGATCTTTCACTTGCTTCCCTTTTGCGGTTCTCTCAGCACATGTGGTATGAAACACATGCTACGGTGTTACTCTTTTACTATAAGAGCGTATGTCGATTTAGATTTATTATTAACACTGTACAGACTTAGGTCCAGACACACTCAGTATCTAAACCCAAATTCTTCAACTCTGCTCATTGTTATGACGTCGACGTTGAAGAGTTTGTTGTCTGGCTACAGGTATTATGGAAGTGGGATTCCAAACTTCGATCCAGCTTTATCAACGTGGATCTCATCTTGACTTGCTACACTTTAGTCAAGGCGACATAAAGTTTGTGTTTCTTCTCTACCATATCAGCATTCATTGCTGCTTTACTGGTAAACACAAATGTCTCATCTTTGTTCACTCCACCTGAGTGTCAAAGGCGGTTGCCCGTGTGAGAGAGCCAACCTTTTTAACCTGTACGACATACTAGACATTGTATACTTTCGGACAGACACATAAAGTGATAACGAAATATAATTTCATTAATGAAGCATTCATATTACACTTTACGTATGCCAAGGGCTTGTACATGTTCTTTAAAAACTTTTTCCGCCTATTGGCTTTGTCAGAGGATCTGCTACCATACATTTGGTTGAAATGTATTGTACAGTAACAATCTTTTGTGCTATGTAATCTCTAACAAAATTATACTTGATGTCAATGTGCTTGGTTTTGCTGTGATACTTAGGATCTTTAGTATAGGCTATGGCTGCAGTATTGTCACAGTATACCATCACCGGATTGGTACTCTCATTTCCAAATCCAAGGTGTTCTATAAAATCTCTCAGCCATAAAGCCTCTTGCACTGCTGCAGTGCATGCCACAAACTCAGCTTCCATTGAATGTAAGGCAATGCACGTTTGCTTCTTGCTACTCCAACATATGGCGCCATTGTTGAGCAAGAAGGTATAACCTGAAGTTGACCTTCGTTCTTCTTCATCTCCGCCTACATCAGCATCGGAGTACCCAAAAGACGCAGGTCACCTCCTTCGTAGCACAGTGCATAATTGGAAGTGCCCTTTAAGTATCTCAAGATCCTCTTCACTGCTTTCCAATGCTTTTCACCGGGGTTAGACTGGAATCTGCTCACCAGTCCACTGCATAACAGATGTCTGGTCTTGTACACATCATTGCGTACATCAGACTACCAACAGCACTGGCATATGGAACTCTTTCCATCTTCTTTTTATCAGATTCGGTTTTGGGACACATGTCAGAACTCAAAGCCACTCCAGTGGCAACAGGTGTACTCATGGGATTGCAGTCTTTCATGTTAAATCGCTCAAGAATCTTGTTGATATAATTCTCTTGTGAAAGAGAGAGGATTCGTTTTGAACGATTTCTTTGGATCTTAACTCCAAGTATATACTCTGCTTCACCCATGTCTTTCATTTCAAAATTCGACGAAAGCCATTCTTTAATAGCCACCACCGAATCTAGACTATTTCCGGCTAATAGTATATCGTCTACATATAAGGATAATATGACAAAATTACCCTCAAACCGCTTAATGTAGACGCAGTGGTCTTCCTCTATCATTTGGAAGTCATATGAGGTTATTGCTTTGTGAAACCTCAAATACCACTGTCTGGATGATTGTTTCAATCCATAAATGGACCTTTTGAGTTTACAAACTTTATTTTCTTTTCTTTTTCAATGAAACCTAATGGTTGTTCCATATAGATTTCTTCATCCAGATCACCATTCAGAAATGCGGTTTTTACATCCATCTGATGTAATTCTAAATCTAAACTGTTTACTATTGCCAGAATAAGTCTAATAGAATTGAAACGCACAACAGGTGAGAATGTATCTTCATAATCTATTCCTTCCTGTTGTGTGTACCCCTTTGCCACTAATCGAGCCTTGTATTTGTCAATTGATCCATCCACTTTTCTTTTAATTTTGAGAACCCACTTGTTCCCAATGGCTTTACGCCCTTTTGGAAGATCAACTAACACCCAAACTTGTTTTTTTCATTGAGTCCATTTCTTCTTCCATAGCTTTCATCCATTCATCTTTTGCAGGACCTGACAAGGCTTCTCGTACAGAACGGGGCTCATCATCCCCTTCTGGAGTAACTAAGAGAGATTCGCCTTCTATTTGAAAGCGTCTTTTGGGAACACTTTCCCTGTTACTCCTTCTGACGGGAGCTATTTGCTTATCTTTCTTTCTTTGTTCAGGTCTTGGTGTTGACCTTTCTTGGCTCCCACTCAGATTGACACACCTAGACGATTCTGGTCTGTCAATTTGTTCTGCACTGACTTGTTCCTGTGTCTCATAAAGAGATACAGTGCGGTCAACATCTCCTCTATTAGGAAATTCAGTCTCAATGAATGTGGCATCTCTTGATTCCATTTCAGTCACTGTTCCATCTTCGTTTTCACCTATGAAAACATATCCTTTAGATTGTTCAGAGTACCTTATAAAGATACATTTCTTTCCTCTAGGACCCAATTTCCCATGCTTGTGGGAATCATCATGAACATATGCCGCTGACCCCCAGGGTCTTAGGACACTCAGATCCGGTTTGCGTTTTGTCCATAATTCATAGGGTGTGGAAGCGACTGATTTTGAGGGCACACGGTTAAGTATGAAGGTTGCCGTTAACAAAGCATCACCCCAATATGAAATTGGTAGGTTTGCTTGAGCCATCATAGACCTAACCATGTCTAGAAGAGTTCTATTCCTCCTCTCAGCCACTCCATTCTGTTGTGGAGTGCCAGGGATAGTCAGTTGTCTAATTATCCCTTTTTCCTCACAGAGCTGTTTGAATTGATCAGATAAATATTCACGACCTCGATCAGTACGTAATGCTTTAATTTTACTATCTATTTGATTCTCTACCTCATTTATGTATCGTCTAAAGCACTCAAGTGCTTCAGACTTATGCGAGATCAAATAGACATGACCATATCGTGAAAAATCGTCAATAAAGGTAATAAAATACCAAGCTCCGTGTCTCGCCCTCACACTCATTGGACCACAGATATCAGAATGGATTAATTGCAATGGATTTTCAGCTCTTGTTCCCTTACCGAAAGGTTTTCTAGTTGCCTTACCAGCTAGACAATTTTCACATAAGGACATTTCCATGTTAGGGATTGTGCCCAACATTCCTTCTTTTGCTAGTTTAATCATTCTTTTTGATTAATATGTCCTAGTCTAGCATGCCAGATATTCATATCAGGATTGCTTGAAGAAATAGCAAAACAATCATGAGCGTTAAAACCAAAAGCAAGATCCATAACAAAAAATTTCTGGAATCTGAATGCTGAACCATAAAATTCAGAGTTGAAGGAAATGTCTGCAACTTTATCATGAAAATAAACATTAAACCCAAAGTCTACTAAGCAAATAACAGAAATTAAATTCCGTCGGATGTCGGGAGCATGAAGCACATCATGGAGTATCAAGGTCTTTCCACCACGCAAAGCAAGCTTGCAGGTGCCAATGCCTCGAACCTCGATTCTCGCATTGTTCCCAACATAAAGCCACTTGCTTTGATACGGCAACCGACGGTATTCCACGAAGGATCCCCGATCCCTGCTTACGTGGTCTGTGGAGCCTGAGTCTATAATCCAAGAAGAAGAAACAGGTTCTGTTAGAAAAACAGTACTAGAAACATATGAAACATGTGAATTCACATAATTCACTAATACCTTTTCGCTTTCAGCCTGTTTGGAACAGTCACGTGCGAAATGGCCCATTTGTTGGCAGGCGAAGCATTTGACCTTCTTCAGGTCTAGCTTCTTCTTCCCGCCTTTCTTTCCCTTCTTCTTAAATTGTTTCTTGCCCTTTTTAAATTGAGGACCGCCCTTCTTCCCTTTCTTTTGGGGCTTCTTGCCCTTTTTGAAATTGGGCTTAGATTGGGAAGTACCAGCATCCTCAGTTAAATAAGTCTGTCCAGAGCTCTTGTAAGCCTCTAGACGTTCATCTTCCAGCTCCAGATGCTTAGCTACATCGTTAAAAGTGATGATGTTTTCATTGTGGGTTAGGTTGACTTTCATGTGCTCCCAACTTGCAGGGAGCGACCTGATGACAGCCTGCACTTGCTGCTCATCAGACAGATTATGTCCAGCTTCCTTCAGTTCCCGGATCATATTGGCCATCTCTCTCAGATGTTGCTTCATAGGATTGTTTGACTTGAGCTTATAGGTATCAAACTTAATTGTCAACCTTCTAAGCTTGGTCGTAGAGACTCCGCCAAACTTATCCTTCAATGCTATCCACATGGCCTGTGCAGTTTTGTGCGACTCAAACTCACACATCAGGTCATCAGCCATGGAGCTCAAAAGCGTGATTCTTGCTATGCTATTCTTCTTTTTCCAGGTTAGATATGCCTCTTGGTCTCTCCTGTGCTGGTTTGTGTTGCCAGCCTCAGGTTCAACCATAGCAGTGGTGAGAGGCTCTATCGCATCCTGTTCCTCTAGGATATACTGGACCTTTCGGTGCCAGATGTCCCAGTTGTCCCCGTTAAGCTTTTCTCCCTTGTTCAATTCAGCAATTATGTTCTTGGTTGCCATTCTTAGTTCTGTGACAAATCTATCCCACATTAATCTATGTTCTCTTTGAAGAGAACCGAACCAAAGAACATTTCAGTTATATAGCACAATGAAGTATACAATGTAATGTGCCTATATTATCCTCGATCAGTAAATAATGAAATTACAAGATCTATGATCAAGAGAATACGTTTGTACCTCCCATCACACAGATACTAGCAATAATCATCATGTCCTATCAAGAATTTTATATAAGCACTTCAAAGATTGAAACCTTTAGAAGTCTCATCTTCTAAAAGCTCCCACTTATAAAAGGCATACATATGATATTCATAAATAATCATACAACAATAATTCAAGTAATTTCATTAAATGAAATAACATACTTAGTCTGTTTACAATGCATGAAATCACAAATTCATGGCGAATACAAATATTACATCATTTGATATGAACATAAATGTAATCAAGCATTGCTTTTCTTAGGCTTCTAAGTTTACGCGTTTTGTTCATAAAGGAGGACACTAGCTCTATGGCCCAAATCCAGTAAGACTTTCTTATGGGTTTGCCTTTAGGTCGCCTCTAACTCTTATTGCTCTTATGTACTCCATTATGACTCTAAGGTAGAATTCTGTATTCTTCTTATCGGTCATGTAATGGACGTAGCTAGCGAGCACACCATTGATGCCTTTTATGTTTGTCAATTTAGCTGCATCACTTTCAGCTATTCTCATAGCTAAAGCAGGGGTACAGGGTTGATCCACCTCTTCGCCTTCCTCTACTTCGGTTTTATTGGGAAGATCTAGTGAATCATTACAGACCAAATGAGGTTCGGTACGGAGGGGTTCAGTGGGAAATAAAGATTCTGACTCAGGTCCAGAATCCATTAACTCCTCCAGGATTTCTTGAGGAACCTCTTCAGGGTCCTCTTCAGGATCCTCATCCTCTGGTTCATATTCTGGAACTGCATTATCCATGTATAAGTATTCCAATGAACCATCTTGGATATTTTCAATGCTACTAGAAGCCTCTTGCTTCATTTTCACCTAGAACAAAATAATTTAAATTATTTTGAATATTCTGGAATTTATTTCCGCATGAAAAATACCAGAAAATACACTGAAAATACTCACAAATAGATCCTTAATTATCTCCAAAATTATCAAATTATATATCAAAATAAAGATCTTGATTTTAGGGATTTTAGAGACAAATCGCACCTCAAACGGACCTTTCACACGCGCCTACACGCGCCCCTAGAAGGAAAAATTAGCGAAAAATTGAAAAAAAATTTTTCTCACTCGCTTAGTCGGCGCGTGTACTACACGCGCCTCCATGCAGCTCGCCGCAGGCTACACACGCCGAACCGGCGGCCTCCACGCGCCACGACCTGTCAGATGGTGGTCCCCACGTGCCAAGGTGGGGTGCCACGTGGCAGAACGCGCCACGTGGCGCTGCTTGGTCAAACAATTTTTTTTTTAAATTCGTTTTTTTTTTCAGACAGGCCCTTTTTTTAAAAAAAAAAAGTATTTGGACCGGTTGGGTTTGGGTCCATTTCGGCCCAACCGGTTCCCTTCAAATTCCTTTTTTTTTTTTATGATTTGGTCTGGGCTGGATCCTGCCTCCACCCAGTACACCCCTTCCTTTTTTTTTTTTTGGTCTGGGCTGGATCCTACGTCCAGCCCAGTAAATACCCTTTTTTTTTTACAGGAGGGGCCAAAACCGACGCCGTTTTGGCCCCTGGAGGTCTCCTTCAACCTCTAGCCGAGTCGCCTTGACCCGCTTCTGCAACCGGGTCGGGTCCGACGGATCCGTCGGACCTGGTTTCTTCTCTCCTCCGTATCTTCGCCGTCCGGTGTCCGTTTTTAGTGTACTTTATATCATTTTCTTTTTTTCGTTTTTCCGAGCTCTACGCAATGGGATAATTTTTGAATCCAAAAAAAACTTCATTTCGAGACACCCAAATGAAAACGTACGGCCGAAAAAGATACTGTATAAAACGATTTTCACAGAGGCAGAGAAGCAACCCAATATGTCTAAATATAAATATAAGACACAAAATATCATACTGAAGGTAAAATGGAGGATTTGCATAATTTATTGAAGCAAATCACAAGTTACTCAGACCGAACAATCAGAAAAAAATACTGATATGAAAACGTAGGCCACAGAATCAACAAGAAAAATCACATGCTCTGATACCAATGAAGGATTTCGGGCATACCTGGAGTCTGCAATGTAATCAGGTTGCCACGCGGAGGTCCGATCACGGTGATGAAATCGGATCTGATAGACACAGCAAATGCACCGGAGAGAGAGTTTGGAGAGACGGAGAGAGAGACTGTGGAGGAGGAAAAAAACGCATAATGCTACTAACTGCACAAACTGATCCCTTTGATCAGTTCGTAACTCCTTGTTTATTCAAACAAAACCGTCTCAAAACCATCTCCTCTGCACAACCGTTCCCGCCTTTTGGCAAAATATATTAAAGGGCAAAAATTACAGTTAAGGACCCATGAGTTTTGCTATTTACATTGGAGTCCCAAATGATATTGGGCTCGGGTCCAATCCACCAAGGGTGGACTGGCCCATTTTCCTACATCCTCCGTGGTGGACTTTTCCCACCACGGGACGTCATCTTCCTCTTCCTCCTCAGGTAGAGGTCCTTCGGCCAGGTTGTCCGGTACAAAAAAATCAAGAAGAATTCCCTGCTTGTCCATTGGTTCCGAAAAATAATCGATCTCCTGCGCTTGTTCTGCTTCTGCTTCCTCCTCCTCTTGTTCTGCTACTGCTTCCTCCTCCTCTGTTCAGCTTCTGCTCCTCCTCCTCCTGGTCTTCGTCTCCATCACCACCAGTCTCATCCCCCTCCTGTTCGTCCCTGCCGCTGCCGGCATCGCCCGCATCAGCGGGCGCCTCCTCCTCCTCCGATGGCTCCCCCTCCGGCGCCTCCTGATCGGGCGCCTCCTCCTCCGGCGCCTCCCCCTCCTCCTCCGGCACCTCCCCCTCCTCGTCCGGCTCCTCCTCATGTTGAAATAGGCCTCCGATGTAACTTGTATTAAATGTGGCAATTCGAAGCAAGTTCCTCGTCTGTCAAATTAATTCCACATGAGTCTGATGGAATTGAATCTACACTGGAACTTGATCGCAGCAGAAAGACAACGTAAAATCTATAACTACATTCTGCTAAGAGATCTGAATTCACTTAAAGAAATCAATTATGTCTATCAGAAAAATAAGCAGTGAGAAACAAACACAGGATTCGGATTAAAAAAAAAGAGAAGCTAACTAATATTACAAGAGGATAGAAAGTTACCAGAAAACGAATGGCGCTCGGTGATTTCAGCTTCCCTGACTCTCTGTGCAACGGCCTGAAAGAATGAAATAGAAATTTAGAATACACGATCAAATTGAAAAAACACTATGTTTCGTCGAAATAATTCTACACTGGCCACTATAGGCTACTCGTGGCATCAAACGAGACGCCTCAGATTAAGCTAGAACTTGATCGCAGCAGAAAGACAATGTAAAATCTGTAACTACATTCTGCTAGGAGATCTGAATTCACTTGAAGAAATCAACTATGTCTATCAGAAATCGAAGCAGTGAGAAACACACACAGGATTCGGATTAAAAAAAAAGGAGAAGCTAACTAATATTACAAGAGGATCGAAAGGTACGAGAAGAAACGAATGGCGCTCGGTGATTTCAGCTCGCCTGAATTGCTGTGCAACGGCCTGAAAGAATGAAATCAACATTTAGAATACACGATCAAATTGAAAGAATGCCATATTCAAAGAGGCTCCTGTTATCACCATGCTTTCGGCTGTGACTGCGAGAATTGACGGGAGAAGAGAACTCAAGAGTTTGCTCGATGCGGGGAAATTTTGAATGCAAATGGGCGCTATAGCCACTGGCTGGGTTTTATTTATAGGCTAAGCATGGTGCCGCAAGCAATTCGTGCCCTGACCGCGAGCGCGAGGCGGAAGTCCTTCGGCCAGCTGGCTTGGCGCCAATTGATCAACGAATCTACCGTCTTTTTTTTTTTATTTTTTTATACACAATACATTGTGTTTTGCAATTTGTTATTAGCATAATGTGTCATGTGTTCCCTGTGTTTGGTGCTTTTTTATAGCCGTAAAATGAAAGGCATCAAACACAGGCTCTACCGTATGATGCTTTTTGTATAAATTGTTAAATTGCAAAACATAATGAAGTTCTTTTCAATTTGTTATGATGTGTTCCCCGCCCTCCATCGCCAAACAACACGGCCTCCTATTCGGCTTTCACTCATCAATCGGCGATTCCGTAGCTTAGTTCAATCTTTTCTCGCACTGATTTGTCTCTCGTAAGGAAACAAACTTTCATCGTATCATTTTCTAGTTTCTTCTTCTCTTCTCTTCTCTCCCCTTTTGTGTTTCTTTTTTGCGGTTTCCTCCCCTGTTCCTCCTTACCGTTGTCTATTCCTTTATTCTCTTTCCCTGTTCCATTCTTGGAGCCGGCGCCGGCTGATTCCGGTGTGACGCTACGACTTGTTCAAAGTACGGGCATTTCAAAACTTATCCAGAAGTATTCATCCCTGTAATTTGAGCAAAGAAATACCTATGAAATGCTACATATCTGATACGTACCTGATCCGCAGATGTATTTCTCTGTTTCAATTTGTAGTGTCTCATAGGTGCTGCTGCTCTGGTGTTGTGTGTTAGGAGTACTGTGAACGGGGAAGAGAAGGAGTTATAGTTGTTAGTAGTTGTTATTCTTTGGTATGACCAACGGACGCAATCTACCTGAGAGTAGTTATGTGAATTTATGGGATGAAGTTCTGAATTCTAAGTTGCTCTCTTTCTCCCATTCCTTCTATTCTTTCTTTCTTCTATCATTGTAAGGAATAGCAAAGGCTTCTAATAATGAACTCGCTTTCTAATTTGAGTATAGAGCAACTGGAAGCTCTTGAAGTTCTGAAGTAAAGATGGGTGATGAAGATGATTCCATCGAACAAGCTGCTGCATCACGTGGAGAAAGGCTGCGGGCTCTAAAGCTGCTCAAGAATTGTTGAACGCTCCTGATGATGACACTACACAAGCTAATGATGAGACAAATGATGATGAAACTGTTGAAGAGCAGTATGTATTTTCTAATTTCTAACCCGAGAGTTATTATTCTCACTCCGTCTTCAAATATGTCTAAGCGCACAATTTGTGACTGAGAATGATGAATGTTTTAATTTTTAATTAGTAAATTTAACTATTACTTCTTTTTTAATTTTTTTTAACAGTTGGTGAAATAATTATATAAAAGCTGGGCTGGATAGTTATTTGAAATTTACAATTCTAATCTCTTTTATCTGCAAGTATATACAAAAATATATATACCTTTATATTTGACTGCAAGTGAATTTGTATGTTGATTCTGTGTACATCTAAACGGAGCATAAATTACTTTAGGTCATGTGTTCCCTGTGGTGATTTTATGGGATGGCAAGAACTCACACAACAAAGTAGCTCTGAGGTCAGATATTGACTCAATTTGTTAAAGAAAGTTGCTGGAAAATGAGAAGAGCCTTGCAGTTATTATTGTCTAGTTTGAGAAGATAAAAGTACTAGGGCGCATGTGGTAGGCTGCTAAAGTAATGCTGGTCAAAAAAAAAAGCTGCTGAAGTAAGGTCGACGCCCCCTTTTTACTGGGCTCTTTTTGTTCCGGTCCGCTTCATCGTGGTCAGTCACAGTTACTCCCAAGGAGCGCTGGCCAGCACATTTCTCCCGTGTTCGGGTTTGGGTTGGGGATTATAATATATTATCCCAACTCATTAATATAAAAGTTAGATACCAAGAAAATTAAGTCTAATAAAAAAATTAGTCTTTCATAGTATGGTAAATCAAAATTCAAATATTCTCTAAAAATATGCCTATATTTAGTATCTCACAGTACCTTGAATATGATTGCCTCTAATAAAAAATATAATAGATATAAAATATCTATAAAATAATTATGATAAATATTATAGATATTATAATAAATATAATATCTATATTATAATAATATCATAGTATTAGATAATTATTTATGATATCTATTATGTCTATAAATATATCTTCTAAATATCTCTATATTCATAGTGTGCATTGACTTATTTGTTGATAGTAACTCTCTAACATATACAATCAACGTAGGGATTACTTTTGTATAAAAAAAATATAGGATTACTTAAGGGCAAAATGAATAATTACTAGAGACGAATTGAATCTTTAACCTAATCTTATATTAAGAATTGAAAGCAATACACTTCTATTCTTATTTACTACAAGACATTTAGAATACGTTTCATCATAATTACAAAATCTTAAATTTCATTTACCTCTTCTCTTATAATTTAATAATTTCCCAATGGGAAGCTAACCCAATAACACTACCATTCATCATGTTTTGATAAAGTATTGGATTTTAATTAACATGAGTTGAGTCTAATAGAAGAGGTTAATCCCTTATAATGTAACGAATCAAGATTCAAATTCCTGCTGAGAGGAATGCCCACATTTAGTATGCGTGGAGCAGAATTATCTTTAATACGAAGATATTTGTACTTAGCAAAAAAAAAAAAAGATTTAAGCCCGGCATTATTATGCTTTGTACACGCTTGTTTAAAGGGCATGAACAAAAAAAAAAGTAATTATTGAGTAGATTAATTAAGTAGTTAATTAAAATCCACCTGCCTTAGGTGGGTATTCTGTAAGACCCTTAACCTCAAAAACATTATAACTCGTCATAAGACCACTACTATGGTAGAAAAGAAAGATGTTACAACAACTACCATAGTAGAAAGAAATTGCGTAATTTTAGAAAATTAACATTTAAAACTTGGTTCCATCTCAAATGCAGTTGCATGCAACTATCATCATTCAATCACAATCACTGGGCCTCCAAGCCTCCGGCCCGGGTAACGACATACATCAAAATCAGCCCATCCCAATAGATCTCAACCACGAATAACAAAGTTTCATAAAATAATAGGAATGGCCTCCGGCCAACAAAACGAGTAGATAATATATTCTCCAGTTTACAAAATCAATAAAAAGGGGCCTCCGGCCCAATTGAAATAAGAAGAAGATACACTTCCTCCAGTTTACGAATAAACCGGGCAATCAAAATAGTTTAAAAGGACCCTAAACGTGGCAATATACAACTATCCATACATAAATAAAGCTAGAGGCCTAAAGCTAACCAAGCTCAAGCCTCTGCGTCTCTTCCCGAAGGCGCACGCCTAGAACCTTCACTTGAAAATATTGTAAACCACGGGGTGAGACAAAGTCCCAGTAACCAACCTTTCCAATACTAGGTACTACTAAATAGATGCTCGTGAGGTGTCAAGTGGGGCAGTTCACAAATTATATATGTATATATATTGATAGCCACAACAATTCATGCAAGTGCAATGATGCAATCCCATCAATCAAATCCCTCACTTTGGGGGATTTTCAGGAGCCGAACCCGGCCTATCCCTCACTATGGGGGACGTAAGGAGCCATAAAGGCCTATCCCTCACTCTGGGGGACGTAATGAGCCCGAAGGCCTATCCCTCACTATGGGGGACGTAAAGAGCCAACCATCATGCATTAATGGAGGCCTTACCACGTGGTAGTAACTATCAAACTCTCACCAAATCCCAAATTATGCATCATGCTCAAATCATAATCAAGAGTAATAATCATTTCATAATTAACCTCATTCAGTGGCATATCTTTCACAATTCCAAAATTCATTTCACAATTCCAAAATTCATTCATCATTAGTCGAAAACCCCACAAGACGGTTTTCCCTTTCTATATACAACATATAGTTTGAACACAATTACTACTTGGAGCATAAAACACAAATCTACTCACAATACCACAAAAGCAAGTACTAAGGATTGGAAAGTGATTACCTCTCGCCTGAGAAGAAGAACAACAAACCAACGATGTGACCCCGTGCACCACCGAGACTCACAACCGGTCTACACAAGCACACAAACACACAACCAACATATATTAGCTCTCAAACTAATAATGTGGCCAAAACAACACTTGAGGACACAAAATTCCTATCTCCCATCAAAACTCTACCCAACTCAAAGGGTATAACTATCAAAACAACACTCCAAAGTCCTCAAAGTCTATTAAAACATCAAGTCTCCTTCCAAGCATCAATTAGAGTTCAAACCTCAAGGACCCACTATAGGAATTCAACCTCCAACATCTCATGTGAGCAATTAAGGTTCCAACAACAATTCTAAACCGATTAAACCTCCAATTTAACCCTCCTTAACATAACCCAATTCACAAAACTCAAAATCAATCTCTACATTATCATCCTCAATCCCAAATCATCCAATTCCATAACCCTAACTCCAAAACTCAAGATTCTTTAAATCTAAGAAAACTACACCGATTAAATACTTAAACTAACCCAATGCAATCAATTAAACCCAAAACAATCGGTCAAAAACCTCAATTCCAACACACCTAGAAAATCCTAGGGTTTCCCATAAATCCTTATAAATTCCAATCAAGAAGGTAGATTAGAGGTTAAAATCACTTACTTGAGGTAATGGATCCTTAGAAATGTCTCCTCCAAGCCAAAAGTTCGAAACCCTAGCAGAGCTCCTCTCTCCTCCTTCAGATTTTTCTTATTTTCGCACGCTGAACCCTCCCGCGACTATATAGATTCGCGACCTTTCGCCGCGGCGAACTCCATATTCGCGGGCGAACTAATCCCGAGAGGGATTACTCGCCTGAAAACCTGACTTCGCCGCGGCGAAAGCTTCCCGAGAGGAAACTCTCGCTCGCCCAGAAGAACTTCGCCGCGGCGTGCCCTTACCTTCGCCGCGGCGAAATCTTCCAGAAAGGGAAGCCTCGCTCACCTGAACAACTTCGCCGCGGCGTCCCCTAAACTTCGCCACGGCCAAACCTTCCCGAGAAGACACTCCCCTCTGAAACTCCCGGTGCACCGCGGCGAAGTCCTGAGAGGGGTACGTTCACCTATGCCTCCAACCAACCTCAAATCCAACCCAAACACCAAGATCAAGATTAAATCACTAATCTATCCTCAAAATCAACCCAAAAGAGGCTATTAAAACCCGATAAAACTTAGGATGTTACATATTCCGCTCCACCATGTGAGACTTGGGAGTTCGCTTGCACGGTTGCACCACGCCTTAACTTCCAAACCACAACACTAGCACTTAAATGATCCTCCCTCCCTTATCAAAATAGAAGATAATAATGGGATGGCCTAGGATTAGGAAGAATGTTATGCCTTGTCCTGGATGTGATTAAATTATTATTAGTATTATTACTACTACCACTATTACTACTGCAGTTTCAAAGACGAGTGACATTGTTTATAATCTGTAAGCTGTATAGTTAATTAATAATAAATCATGTGTTCACATTGACACAATTGGGTCTTAATTCTCAACATATGCGTATGAACTGATATTTCAGGTATCATGCTTGGAGTTTTGGTTATTTTCTGTCTTATTAGAAGTATCATTTGTTTATAATCAATTGTTTATATCTGAACTAAATGGATTTTGGCCAACACACACACACACACACACATATGTTCTAAATCAATTTTATTCATTTTTTGGTCTACATCCCTATTTCTAACCGATAAACCTTATATCTTATTTTTTAAAAAAAAAAAAGCATACCACATGCAATTTGAATCCTTAATAATTTTTGGTTGGCCCAAGAAATACTTAATCGTAGTTCTATTTTAATTAGTTGGCACAATTTTTATATGTCTCATAAATTTAAAATAAGTTTCATTATTTATATTTTTATAAATAATGCAGCCTGTATCAAGTTTTATACTTCATACTGAATGCGCATACACACATAATAAGTTAAATAAGATAAAAAACAGTGAATATTTAATGCAAAGTTTCTATTTTTTTTTCTTTTGAGTTATTAATTAGATAAACTTAAAAATTAAATTTAATTGATCGATTTGGCGTTAACTTATCCAATTTAATTAATTTTTAGATTCAATTTGTTCAGTTTATGCATGACTTTTTTTTAAGTGATTTTGAAAGATCAAACAAATCAAATTTATGATAAATGCACGGTTTTTTTTTTTTGGCAAACCTGAATCCAAGTTAGAAGTCGTGAAAAGAAGTCAGTT